>NC_044987.1:96364593-96683851 GCF_008728515.1 Papio anubis | reverse complement strand
ATCCTGATGTAAATCTCAGAAGGGTAAAAGCCACTGAAGCTATGGTGCTTTCTCCACTCTCCTTACTGTTTTCTACTTTTCATTTCCTCCTGAAAACACTGTTATTAACTGCTCTGCTTGTTTCTAAATTTTGTTAAAATTCCCATTCACTCCTCAATTTCACAGCATAATTTTCTCAGCTCCTTTAACTACCTCTTTTCCAGCTCTCTAAAGTTTTTAATGTTGCTTAGAAATCATCACCTTAAAGTGGGGATCGGATGGGAAGGAGTTAAATGTTATGGGGAAAATCTATTCTATCACCTATCTATTGAGATACAATTACCAATTACCAATTTCAGGGCTGGTCCTCAAAGTCATTGTGTGGGGCTTCATTTTCCTCCCTGACTTGGGAAGTTTGAGTATGCTCACTGCCGTCAAATATTATGGTCAATTTTTAATGTTTATTAAGTTTTTCACTCTGGGTAACCATTTTAAATATTCCTAAAGGACTTCTTACCTGACAACACAGTCATTATTGTCACTGAGGGTTAACAAACAATTAAGCAACTTGACCCTAGAGTTTGCTTAGATTTAAAAATCTAAACCATTTTTTTTTTTAATTATTGACCTTAAGCAATTTATGTAACCACTGTGTATCTTTTTTTCATATGTAAAATGGGGATTATAATAGAACATATTTGTTAAGATGCTTGGAAATATTAAATTATTTAAAACATCTATAAGGTTTAGGACGGCTCCTGAACACAACCCACAGGCACGACAAAAGTTATAATCACTAATTGCTCAAAGCGTAGCAGACCGTATAGCAGCCCTACGTAAATAAAGCATAGTCTTTGATCTCAGGATGCTCATGGGGGAGGAAGATTGCACTGATTATTGCAATGCGGTGTGCTAATTTTTCTAATGGCTCTAGATAGAAAAATATGTTAACATGGAGGAGAGAGAATTTAATCTTGGCTGAGGCACACAGAGGAAGCAAGACATGAGCAAAAACCAAAACATAAGTTTAATAGGTGGACAAGGAAATTCCTAGCAAAGGGAACAGCAAAAGCATGGAAACAGAGCAGGGACTTAAAAAGTACTAGCGAATGGGAACATGCAAAGGAGCTGGGGAATGAGCCTACAGTTTGACTTCTTTGCATTTGTGCTTCAGCTGTTTCTATGTTGTGTTTTTGGTTTTTGTCATAAGCCACAGCAAATCCTTTTTTGCAAGGATGTGAAGTACAAAAACAGATAATTTACGACAGCAGTGCTTAGCACTTAATACTTTTGTGAGAGCTGACAGCCAGCTGAGATGTCTAAAGGAAAGGTGGTCCTGGCAGTGAGACATAAGGAAAGAGGAAGAGCATAACCAGAATAAGAATGGGACCTAGGACTAGGCCAGGCCTTTTCCACCTTTTACTTGTTTCTTATAACACTTCCACATTTTTTGCAATGTCCCTGTGTCATTTCTACAAATATTTCTTAGGCATTTTCTTTAAATGTCTTATTTTTTATATTTTCTCTGATTTTAAGTAATGTCAGTGACCATTAAAGGTATGTGCTAGTTATAATTTTCTAATACATATTAAGATAAATATGAAAATAAATTTAAAAATTATTCCATTGCCATCAAAATCATATTATTTACTCCACATCGTACATGTACCATATTTTAGAGAAAAATCTTCTTAACCAATCATGTGAGAAGACACTGGCTTGAAGATAATAATATGTGCACTGGCCCGACTATTTTCATTCATAAAGCTTTTTAGAACCAGCAGATTTCTGAAAAGTAGTTAAGCATACTGAGGAAGTTACAAGAAATGAAGAAAGCAAGCATCAACAGGAATGAGAATAAAGGGAAAACTCAACTGGTGTGTATTGCCATGTTTTGTGTTGGAATCTGTGCTTAGCATTATGATTAATTAGAGGGTATACTTACCAGTCTGTGGAATGAGGTGGGGAGGTGTGTGGGGGCATCTGTGAATAGGCACCTAGCTTTACTAAAAAGAGGCAGGATGAGTGCTTCAGGGGAAGTTCAAAGACAATGTTGTATGGAATTGGAAGGGGACAAAAATCACATTTGGTTGGGAACATCGGGGAACAAGTACCATAAAGCTGCCATTTCAGCTGGGCATTAAAGGGCCAGTGTAAATTTTACATGAATAAAGCACAAAAGGAATAGAAGGAAGTTTCTATCTTACGTGAATAAAGCAAGAAAAGGAATAGAAGGAAGTTTCTGTCTTCCACTGCATGAAGCTGCGTATCTGGTCATATACATAAGAAATATCTCTGATGCTAGAAAATCAAGCAGACAAGAGGCCTCCAAAGTACATAAGATATCTTCCATTTGCACTTACAGATCCATGTCCTCCTCTTCTGTACTCACGCTGCCGTGTGCCTTGATAAGGTGACCTAAATGGCTGCACCAACAAGCTCTCTGGTCTTTTGATACCTGGTTGTGTTTGACCAACAGCAACCAGTGTCAAGTGATTCAGTGGAAGTTAATTTCTTATTAATTTCCTGTATGGCCATATTCCTCTACAGAAGGTTTGAGCTTATGACAACCTTCTCCACATAGTTACCTTCTCCTGGGAAAGGCCTTTCTTTCTCTTGTTCCTTCAGATAGGCATGTTAGCTGCTGATACCCTCAAGATTTCCATAAACTCCTCCAGTTTATTTTTTAAACTCTCCTCACTGACCCTGCTGAAAAATGGCTTCTCTTTTCTTCTGGAACTGTGACCGATACGATGAACACAAATTATACAAAGAACACAAGTTGAATATAGTAATATTAATTGGATATTCTACATTTATATAAAGTGTCACACACCTAGTCCTTTTGAATGGCATTCTGCATGCATTATGGGAAAGAAAGAAATACTTATTTGATTTTGCTCACCCATAGCATCTGGGTCAGTGTGATGGAGCCAATGTATTTCAGATTTCTACACACCTGAGAGGCACTATGGCACAGATATTAAGACCATAAAATCTAGCAGCTACTGCCTGGATTCAAATTCTCTCTCTGCTACTTGCTAACTATATAATTTTGTCAAAATTCCTTATATTCTTTGTGCCTCAGTTTCCCCATCTTTAAAATGAGGCTGATTCGAATACTATCAGGTTTTCATGAGAATTAAATGAACTGATGTTTGCAAAGTATCTGAAATGTTGCCAAATAAGTGTTATATAAATGTTAGGGATCATTATTATTATTTGATATAATAATACCTTAATGAATCCTTTTCTTTGGGGATATTTGAACCCTACAAGGAATTTTTAAAACCTACTCAATTGACTCAATAAAATAAAACCAAATGTTCAGTTTGGTCTGTATATGACTGGACCATGACCTATTATACAAAACAATAGAGTTCAGGTATAATAGTGCAGTCAGGATGATGAAAGGAAAACAGGTTTTCTGAGATCCTTTTCTTCCAGGTTCTGATCTTCTCCTGTGTCCCAAACCAGGATAATCCTACACCTATACATGGAGAACGGTGCTATGTGATTCTTGTCTCAGAGTACTGCTGCTAAGTTTAGTACTTCCTTATTTTAGAGTGATAAACTATTTGCAGAAAATTTAATTTAAATACTGACAATGACTCAAAGTTAACTTCATAAGCTACTTTAATTAATTTCCTTCAGATGTCTGCAATATTTTCTCAGTCTCCTTTGCTTTGTATCTTAAGAATAATTATGTTTAAATTTTTTGGACTTAAACTTCTTGGCAATATTACACTATACCTCAAGTCCTGCTTCTCCGTCTCGATCAACATTCTTTGATACCTGGCAGATGTTAATTCATAGTTTTTCTTGCAGCACATTTATTTTACTTTTGGGCCTCAATCCCCTTACTCAAAAAAGAAAAGATATGACATTGACTGAAAGCTTGGAAGTCATCACAATGCTTGAGTAATACAACTAAACCTACTCTTTAGCTGCTGCCTGTGGTGGTTCTATTTCTCTGTATCATGTCTCATGTGACTGCAGTACAATAACTTTCTACAACTAAACTTTGTTTCCTTCCATCACGTGAATTTGTCTGAATATGGTCAGAGATCCTAGTCTGTGGTGTAAGTGACAGATCATCACCCATGATAACCATGAAAATTTTCAGAAGGCACATAAATAATGCCTTTGAGAAGAAAGTTTCAGAAGCTACTTTCACCAGTGGTGCTATGGTGTGAATGTTTGTGTCCCCTCAAAATTCTTATGTCAAAACCTGAATTTCCAAGGTGATTGTATTAGGAGGTGGGGTATTTGGGAGGAAATTAGGTCATAGGTACAGAGCCCTAAGAAATGGAATAAAGTCACTTATAAAATAAGTCCAAGAAATACCCCTGACCACTTTTGCCATGGGAGCACACGGTTAGAAGATGTCTTCTATGAACCAGAAAGTGAGCCCTTAACAGACACTGACTGCCGGTATTTAGATATTGGACTTCCCAGACTCTGTAACTATAAGAAATAAATTTCTGTTGTTTATTACCTACCCTGTTTATGGTGTTTTATAATAGCAGTTTAAATGGACCAAGATAATGGGGTACCCCATAGGCCAGAATCCATACTGAAAATGCAGTATGATTCCTTGTACAGGTAAGGATGTACTTCAGTGATTGGGAAAAGTGAAGGATGTCAAAAAAGTAAGATCAATCCTAAGGTAATAAAACCTACATGTAATTGTTAGCCAACACAGATCATTTCTTGAATTAAGAGGAACCTTGTTGAGCACAGAAGAATTACACAGTGAAAATTAGTCAGGAGTCCTCATTCCAAGGATTGTAAAACTAATTATCCTCGTTAAGCTTCTTGTTATATTTTGCTCTGGGTCAGCTGCCAGGCTGATTTTTGGTATTAACTTCTGTACTTCTGGTTTCTGAGAGATCTGTACAATAAACTTCTTCCAAATTTCCAATAAATTTATTCTATTCTTACAAATAGAAAAAATATATTTTAATTAAATAACAATGAAGTTCTTATTAAGGAAAGAACAAATTTCTAATTGCTTCTTAAGGAAATATCTGGAAAATATCTCACTGTATTTTTGCAAAATGAATATTTTCCTCTATTTTTTGTATTAACTCAAGGAGAAATTTCACAGTATACTTCTATCCTTTGACACATTCTTCTCAGTTTTTAAACCATGTTTCTGTCATTTTCTAGGGCCCACATCAAAACAGCTCTATTATAAATGTCTGCACCTCATCTATTCTCTCCTTTGCTCTTCTGCAGACTCAGTGACTGACAATTTTGATGAGTTTTTTACCGCACAGAGATGTTTTTGCACCATTGTTTTCAATGGCTTTTATAACTCAAACCATCTGCTCTTTTTTTCTCCTTTTCCTGTTGTGTAAAACATTTTTGAAATACAGTGAAGGAAAGAAATGCAATCACAAACTGCTGTTTTGTGTTGTGCCGCGCATTAATTTTCAAGCTGCTTTGCTCTGCAGCATTCATTTCTCCAGTAGAATAGCAAAGTATGAATGCCTTGAGGGCCTGAATTTGCTTTTTTCTTAATCATAAGTAATTAGAGAAACTGACACATGTTGTTTTGGATAGTGTTTAAGTGCAGAAATGCTTTGAAAATGGTATATATACAGCCAGATTAAAGATATCCAAAGGCAAATTGGTACCTTCCAAAGCTCAAATGGGTTGATTTGTTACTTCAACACTCTACAACACCTAGCTCTGTATAAAAGTAAAGACTCAGCTAAAGAAAAAAATACGTAATGAGGCATCAAAAGGAAATCATGGTTCAGTCTCATTCTTTGTTTTACAATTAACCTACTAGACAGGAAGATGGCCATACATGGGATGAGGCCTACCATTAAAGGCTCTCCATAAAGTCTCTCTCTCTGTGTTTCACAAAACTCTTAGTTCCTCTGTAGGAATTTTTCTTTGGTGTCTTGAAAGCATCTTAGTCACAAAACTTCACTTTTAAATTATAAGTTTCTTCCTTAAATGATACTTCTGCAAGGATAAAGTTCACTTAATTATCTCAATGTCCACTAGCCAGGAGTAAAACTGTGTTGAAAAATCAGCTTAAATAAGTTTTGGGATTGAGACAGCAGAGGCAGAAATCTAAAGGAAAGGAGAGCTGAAGGGATAATAGTGAGTCACCAAAAACCCAAGGTAAGCTCTTAGGATCTCTCCGGGGAATAAAAATTAAAGATGAGCTGATTCGATTGCTTATACATACAGCAGGTAGCTACCTGGCTTCCAGTTTGTCCTAATGCAGTTAATTACAATGAAACTCTTGAAACAAGTGTATTACTCCATTCTCACATTGCTAATAAAGACATACCCAAGATTGGATAATTTATAAAGTAAAGAGGTTTAATTGACTCACAGTTCTGCAGGTCTGGGGTGGCCTCGGGAAACTTACGATCATGGCAGAAGGGGAAGCAAGCATGTCTTCTTCACGTGGTAGCAGGAAGAAGTGCAGAGTGAAGGAGCGGAGGAGCCTATCATCAAACCATCAGATCTCATGAGAACTCACTCACTATCCTGAGAACAGCATGAGGGTAACTGCCCCCATGATTCAATTACCTCCCACCGAGTCCCTCCCACAACACATGGGGATTATGGGAACTACAATTCAAGATGAGATTTGGGTGGGGACACAGACAAACCATATCAGCAACCTTTTATTCTCCTACCCAACACTAACCACTATTAAATGTTAAGTGTAACAAACAGCCTCTTAATATTTCCATTTAATGAATAATATCTCCACGACTCCCAATTAAGCACTAAAACATTCTAGGGGAGTTCTGACCATCATCTCATCTGGGTAACATGTTTAAAGGGAAGAGAAACAAAGAATAAAAAAGAGGCTGAAGCAATAGCCAGTAAACTCAGAAATGCTCCTGTTCATGTCAGCCTCTTCCATACCTTCCTGACCTCAATCCATGTAGGATGCTGTAGCTGGATTGCCAGGACTATAGAAGCTGCTAGTTCATGGATTACTTCTGGGTAAAATGTTAATGAAGGAAACTAGATACCTTCCTAATACTTAAGAAGAAAATTTAAAATGCTAATAAAGATACATCATGTTGTAATTTGGCATTTACCTTCAATATAAATAAGTTATTACCATGTGTTTCATTCTAAAAGGAGTTGTTAACATCTAAATGTCTCCTAGACTATGCAATTGCAACTTTTGGCTCTTAAATGAAATTCTTAAAAATTAAATGTCAAGACACTTCATGACTCTGAAAACACACAATTTTGGGCACTTCAAATGATAATAACAATGGCAATAAGTATAATAGTGATCAAGAATACATAGACATTGTAATAGACACCTGCTGGTCTGCTAATGTCCATGAAATCTAATGAACTCTGTTTTTCTTAAGGAACTGGTAATTACAAGAAAAACTGAGACTATTTCCAGGAAAAGCAAATCACTATGGTATGAAGTAATCAGGAGAAAATGCCTTGAAGCAGTTTACAGCTACCGATCCATAGTTGAGTGCTATGAAGCAAAATCTCAAGAATAGATTGTTGTATGATCTTGCTCAAGTTATTCATGAACTCCAAGCCATGGTTCCTTCAGTTGTGAAATGTGAGAGATGGACTCAAAAAAAAAAGAAAAAGAACTTTTAAATCCTGTCTGTGGAACCCTCTGGTTTCTGTAAAGTCACCACAGGAGTCACTACAGGGTTGTGTAGAGAGAAAATTGGGTGATGCTCCCATTACAAATGTCATTTCCTCTTCTAATTCTGTCTTTACCCAGCAAAGGGCCCTGTTACCAGAACAATCTCCCCAAAGTCCATCTTTAACTATCAATATCCTGTCAAAATGGACCCACGCTGTCCTTAAAGTAGACCTTTAAGTCTGTAAATTGTGGCCTATATTTATTTTCTCTAATTTTTTATGTTATCAGGCTTCTGCCTTTGTTCATACCACTCTCATGCCTGGAATCACTTCTTTTTAAATTTCGGCCTTTGAAATATTTTTTCATGCCTCCAATACCAGGTCAAGTAATATGTGTTACTAGAAAACCTTTCCTTCTCACAGTTCCCCTGCAACGCTTTTCTCAATCTCCCCTACCCTCACCCCTCTGCCCATTCTATAGCTCCCTTTTATTTATAAATTCAAGGAGCATTGTGGGGTGCATGTGCACGCGTGTGTGTGTGTGTGTGTGTGCACATACATGTCTGTTTGACAGAGTGAGAGAAAGATGCCTTTATTAAACAGAATCATTTCTAAGATAAGCACTGTATTTTATTCATATCTGTATTTACATATGTGTATGTGCTCAGTAAATGTATACTGAGTAGAAAAGCATCTTCACTAAAAAGTTTTACAGTCAAACTTTGTGTGAAAATCACCTGGATTGGATGATCTAAAGCTTCTTTCTATTTCTCAAGCTGTGGTGTTCTTTCAAAAATGTCAGTCCTATATGAACTCGTGCATGCATGCAGATGAGCTTGTCACAATACACCAGAAGGCAATGCTCTCCTTGTAGGGACTGCCTCATGTGGCAGTTGCTGATGGCTTTTGGTGATAACCTGTGGGCAAAACAAAAGACATAAAATTAGCTCTTATCACTGGAAGTGACTTCAAGGGAGTCTATAGCTAGAAGGGCATCACAAATTAGCCCAGCTCAGTTCTGGCTCTCATTTTCTCACCCAAAATGCCTGACTGCAAAAATAATCTGCCCTATCAAATATTTCCTATAGTCCCCGGAGGATTTCGCATGTGTGGTCATGATGAATCTATGCCATCTGGTTACTACACTGTTTTGCCAGGTCTCCACTAGAAATCCGCTGTGCCCACTGGGCATTTCAGTGCTCACTGAGTAGCTTCAGTTTTCTACCACAGTTGTGCTGAGTTGGCCACCCCAGTTAATTGCCTGGGAAAGCAATGCTCTGCCTGAGGTGGTGATTCCTAGTGATTCTAAGGGCACTAGAATAGCACTGTTTCTTACATTTCTCACAAAATTTTGTATAAGACCAATTTCTTCAGTTTCTGCCTCCACCCTTCTTGTGGAAGGACTGAAAGGTAGAGGCAGAAACTGAAGGACCTGGAGCCAGGTGAGGGAAACAAGAAGAATTCTTCCACCCTCCTAGTCTCAAAGAAACAATATAACAACAAAGAAACAATACAGCAACAAAAACTGCTTCCCTTGGTCAAAATAAATAAATAAACAAGCAACCATACAACGACAATAGCCCTACCACAGTGAAGCCAGAAAAAGATACACACATACAAAAATCATGCTTATCTACTGATACCACTAAATGCCCAGATACTCAAGAAGTAACCATTTAGCAGGAAACCCAAGTTATGAGTTGTAGGTTTGAATTAGCAGGGACTCCTATCTACAGACTCTATCCCCATCACCAAGGACATCTTCATTTTGTACACTTTCTCAAGTTTCGTGTTTGGGTTTGTTTTACTGTCATTTGTTGAACAATCATTTTGTTCTAGACTCCTTCATATAACACCAAAAACAGTTCTTGGAGGTTGGTGTTATTATCCTAACACCTCTCTCTTTTAAAGTTGGCTCTGAGAGTAGCTCTAGTTTGATTTTGCTTATTTTAATTGCAAACAGAGTAGATAGCCAATGTGCATGTGCAGGAGTCATATACTTCCACAGAAATAAATTTTCATGTGTTCTTATACTGTCTCTGTATTGTAAACTCCAAATCCAAAATTAAAAGAATAAAGACATACATTTTTATTTTTTTCCACCTCTGTTTATTTTGCTTAACTTGACCTGATTTTTACTTTGGCAGGAGGAAGAAAAAAAGCATTATTTGTGAGTGTGATGAATAATGTAAGTAACACAAACAAAATTAGAAATGGGGTGACTGATTAGACTATTGATTTTTTCCATTGCTTGAACTAACACATCAGACAGTTTAAGCCACAGAAACCACATTCAGGTAATTAAGCAGAGAATCTGATCTACACTCAGAGGGACACAAAAGTATAAAGACCGGTAGAGTCCACTGAGGTAACCTGCACAGCAAAGGTTACCCAATCGGACTGAATTCCCCTAGGAATTAGCTGAAGAATGAGGGCACAAACAAGGCCAAGTGCATTTGGAGTAGAAGAATGTCCTTTTCTGAACTAATTCCTGAGTTCATATGAGTATATTTTATTAGAATAAATTATGAGGATAGATGAGTTCTATTAAAACCACTTCAGAAACTGGAGTCATAATCTAGATCAGAGAGGAGAAAATTAAACAAAACAAAACAACAAAAGCAAGTTCCATCCAAAGTGGCAGTTATAAAGTATCTGCTGAAGACAGAAGCACTAGTTGAAATGGAAAATAAAGCATTCCTAACTGTGTGGAAAGGAAAAGAGAATTACCAGAGGAAAGCAGATATGACTGAATTGAACTGACGAGGGTGTGTGAGTGCCAACTTGGGAATTTCTTTCCTAGACACTCAGAGGGAAGAAGTATACCCAGTGTCACCTGCTTTATTAACTCCCAGGTCTTTCCTCCAATGTTCCCTGCCTTTATCACACCATGAATTCATTTATTTCTTTAAAACAATATCTTTTACACTTTTTCCCTATGTCTCTGAAACTCACCAAGTCCTAACCTTCTCTCTTCATCTCTCCTGCAAATTCTCTGTTGGTAAATTTCCTTTTCAAAGTTAAATGTCAAATCAAATAGCTTCTGAGACCTTTTATCCATTATTGGCTCTAACTAATGAATACGAAAGACCCCATATTACACTCGCCTCAGTATTTAGATAGCTTTCCTCTCATGCATAAGGTTAAAAGTAAATCCATATCTCATTTCCTATTTGTCAATGAGGTAGAGTATTTTTCTCCTTCAGTTTGCTAATTAAATTTATACCAATATCTCTAGTTTAAAAGTAAAATGAAAGCACAACCAGCAGTTCTGACTTCTTCTCCATTCTTGACAATTTCTCCTCATGTTACTTCACGTATGACAAAAAGATGTAATGTTTCATCTTTCCTCAGACATCTTCATTCCTTATGGTATGTCTTGTATAGACCAAATTCTTCCAAATTGTCTCATCCGCTTATATTCAAATACAACAAATTTCAGTGTGAACATTACATACCTAAAACACTTTATATTATGACTATCATTTATTCATGTAACAAAGTTTCATGGAGCATCTACTAAGAGGCAGGCATTATTCTACAGTGCCAAAATGAAGACCTTTCCCTAAACAAACATCCTTTTGTTACTCGCAATTGAGACTACTAAAGAATGAAGTTCAGAGAAGTGAGTGACCTCACAAAGTTTAAAAATAAAGAGTAAAACAACTTTGGATACTCCCGGAGCCTTAATCCAACAACTTTAATAACAAACAGTGAAAGCAGGAGTTTATAGCATCAGTTTCTTTAAGTTGTCTTCTGATTTGTTTTCTTCCACCAATAAATTTCAATGGAAAGTTGAATAATATATGAATGCATGTAATTCAAAGGTGCCACATTTTTCTACATGTCTAAAACAACCCAGATATCCAATGTAGACTACAGCCTCACTAATGGTGGTTGTCATAATAGCAGTGCCACTGGTCTTGATTTGCTATGATCTGAATGTGTACGTTCCCCCAACATTCATAGGTTAAAACATAAACACAAACGTGGTAATATTAGGAATCAAGGCCTTTGGGAGGTGATTAGATCATGAGGGTGGTGCCCTGGTAGATGTGATTAGTGCTCTTATAAAAGAGGCCTTACTATTATTAAAAAGTTAAAAAATAACAGATGCTGTTCAGATTACAGAGAAAAGGGAACACTTCTAGACTGTTGGTGGGAGTGTAAATTAATGGGGTCAGCCATTGTGGAAAGCAGTATAGCAATCCCTCAAAGAACTAAAAGCAGAACTATCATTCCACCCAGCAATCACATTGCTGGGTGCATACCCAGAGGAATATGAATCGTTCTATCATAAAGACACATGTAAATGAATGGTCATTGCAGCACTATTCACAATAGAAAAGACATGGAAGAAACTTAAATGCCCATCAATGACAGATCGGATAAAGAAAGTCTGCTACGTATACGCTACGGAAACTATGCGTCCATAAAAAAGAACAAGATCAAGTCTTTTGGAGGAACATGGGTGGAGCTGGAGGCAATTATCATTAGCAAACTAAAGCAGGAACAGAAAACTAAATGCCACATGTTCTCACTTATAAGTGCGTGCTAAATGATGATAACTCATGAACACAGAGAAGGAAACAAGAGACTCTGGGGTCCACTTGAAGCTGGAGGGTGCAAGGAGGGAGAGGATCAGAAAAGATAACTATTGGTTACTGGGGTTATGAAATAACCTGTGCAACAAACCCCTGTGCCATGAGTTTACCTATGTAATAAAACTTCACATGGGCCCCGAACCTGAAATAAAAGGGGTTTTTTTGTTTTTTTTAAAGAGGCCTGAGAGGAGTTGGCTGTTCCTTTCACCATGTGCAGAAGCAGCAAGAATGCACTATCTGTGAACTAGAAAGTAGACCTTCACCAGACACAGAATCTATCTTGATCTTGGACTTCTCAGACTCCAGAATTGTAAGAAATAAATTTGTTATTTACAAGCCACCCAATCCGTGGTGTGTTGTTATAGCCACTTGAATGAACTACGACATTATGATTCCAGTCATGAACAGAAACTTTTTTACTGAATAATGAAGTTAGATGGAATCAAACAACCAGTAAGAGTGGACGTCATCCTGGATCGAGATTTTAGGCACAGTTTACAGTGAAAAGTGGTTTATCAGCTGCTTACTGACAATATGAACAAGGAATTTGAGAACTCTGAATATGAAATGCTTGCAAACTGACACTCAGCTACCATATCTCTCCTTCTGCCATCGAACAACCTCACCAAAAACAAGTTCATATTTTGTTTTACTCTGCCCCACTCCTATGCTTCCTCATTAACAGTGTGGTAGAATTGATGTCTCCTCACATTTGTAAAGGGAGATACACACATTTAGAGTTCTTCAACATATGGCACCTTGCCCTTCCTTCCGCTCCTCCATTGCTATCTCTACTTGTTCCTCTGCGTTCCAATTCCTCATTAAGTCTTACTAATGAGGAAGTGCGCTGGAATTTATCCTTTCATTTTTGTCACCACTGTCACCTCCATAATTCAAGCTTTCCCAGTTTCTCTGTTGAATTATTACAAGTGTATCCCAAATGGTCTCTCACCTTGTCCCTATCCATCATCTACCTTGGAGCTAGAATGTTGTCTTTTCAATAACAAAATGAATGTTGTTATTTTCAGGGCCTGAAATACTTGAAATTCATTTGTTAAAGTCTGAAGATCTTAACATAATATATGAAGTTGACCATCATATGTCCCTGGCCTACCTCTCAAAGCTTACCTTTTTCTATGTATAGAAAGTCAGGATTAGACATACCAAAACATGTGTAAATCATCAAAATCACCACTCTTTCTGGCCTCCAGAGCTTTGCACATTTAAGCTCTCTGCCCGGAATTCCAGCTTTTCTTTCACTAATCCCAGGCCTACATGGTAAACAACTAATATCCAATCTCATCTAAAATGTCAGTCTATCTCTGAAGTTGTTCTATATAGTTAGCTTAGGCTATGCATTCCTGCGGTACCAAATCACCCCAGATTATAGAGGCTTGCAACAAAACTTTATTTTGTACTCATGTTTGTGTCTGTCACAAATCAACTGTGCATGAGTGATGGAACAGACTCAGTATCTGAGACCAACACTGAAGAAGTACCCTTTATCGGGTTCAAGGCAGTCTCATGAAAAAGTGAGAACAGACATGATGGAACCATATTTTAGAGCTTATGGGCTTCTGCTGACACAGAAACATACCACTTCCACTGATATTTCTCTTTACAAAGCCAGTCATATAGCCAAGCACGACAACAATGAGAAATATAGACTTGCTGCAGGGAAGGACTGGTAGAGAAAAATCTAGTAAGAAGATGTAAATATTTGGGTATCTGCCATACCTCCCTATGGAATACTACCTTTATCTAAGTCATGTTTTTTAATAGACTATTATATATATTATATATATATAGTACAAAGATTATCACATTGCTATAAGTATTTACATATCAGCTTTGAAGAAGAGAGACAGTGAGGGCTTCACTCTTATAATGTTTGCTGTATAAATGAAGAAATGTGGAGCAGGGATTAAAATTGCCATTTTTTTTTTTTAGAGCAGGTGTTCACATATGTCAATTGAGTTGATCAAAAGTTAAAGAACCTGAGGTTTAGAGATATTTAAGAACTTGCTGAGTGACACAGGGTTAAGTACATTCAGGGCCCAGGAATAGAATTCAATTTTTTTAACATCTAGTCCATTGCCCTGCGTGAGGGATGGAAAAAAAGGATTAAAAAAACACAAACACACACACACACAGAATAGTGGTAGCAGCCCCAAAGACTGGCATTACACTATTAGAAAGTTGAAAGGTTTGTATAGAGTTTATTATTATGTAGTAGTAGTAAAATTATATAATTTAAAATAGTAAAATTACTGTTATTATGTTATAAATATTAAAACATGCACATATTCACGTGTATTTGAGAAATAGCTTATATCATCCAAAGCTTTGCATCTATTATCCTTCCTTGGTTCTGTTAGTTGATAGTAAAATATAATCATCATCAGAGCATAGAATATTTTCCTCCTGTATCTCAAGTTTATGTAACAGTAGAAACCCTTACTCATAAAAATGCTTGGTAAAAGCTCCTGCAAGAATTTTAAAATAAAATACACTTTGGGAAACACTACTGATAGTTCAAAGCTAGTTTGTTAAAAGGAGGAAAATTTTTTTCATATTAATGATTTCTGTGGTATTAAAACTCTCCAGTCGGCTGTGTTTTCGTGTCTAGATACTCATTAGCTTTCTAGGTAACATTAGCAAGAGAGAGGCAATTTCCCTTCTCTCGGTGTATTTCTTCTAGCCTTATCTGCCATAATCCATACTATCATTGGTACACTCAGATGGGAATTTTAAAGTAATTGGTACTGTCATATTTTGTGTATTTATGTACATAAAATTTATGTTAACTATTTATTTAATGAATATTAAACATGTACTATATATCAAGTGTTGTTTTAGATGCTGTGAATAAAACAGTTAAAGAAAAAAAGAAGACAAAATATATCTGACTTATGGATTATAAATTCTAATACAAGGGAGACCAACAATCAACAAAGAATAAAATACATAGTTTGTCAGATAGTGAATCGATGAGGTGCAATAAGAAAAATAAAAGCACAGAAAGGAGGTACAGAGTGGTATGGCAAAGGGATTGTAATTTGAACACAGTAATTAGAAAATCCTTCACCGATGTGAAGATACCTGTGCAAAGACCTGAAAAAAGTGAGAGAAAAAGCCCTAAGATCACGTGGGGGAATAGCATTTCAAGCTGAGGGAACAGCAGGTGCAAGGGACCTGAGGAATAAACCTACTTACCTAGTGGAAAATCATCAGGAGTGTCCAGGTGGCTAGAATGGATCATCCAGGGGAAGTGTGGCTCAAGAAGAGATCGGGGGGCAGGATAAGTCCAGGTCATGCCAGTCCTGGTAGGCCATGTAACAACTATAGTTTATTTACTGAATGCTATATGAAACCAAGAGAAGATTTTGAGCATGGGGATTAAATGAACTAACCTACATTTTACAAATATTATTTTGGTACCTGTATAGCCTGGAATATATGTGTGTGTGTGTGTGTGTGTGTGTAAAATATAAATATATAAAATATATAAATATATATAAATATATAAAATATATATAATATGAAATAAATATATATTTAAATATATTTATATATGCTCTCTATGCATATACATACATATACATATGTATATATATGGTATGATGTGTGTGTATATATAAATAAAACATATATATGTATGGTAGATATTGCAACTTGTTTAGAAACTAGAATCCCTATTTTCTAGTTTAAGGAAAAGATTAATCACATGAGAAACAGATTTATTCCTGGATCTAGAGTCTTGAATAGTTGAGAAAGAAAAGGAAACAGAGTCCCAGTAAAGGGGCTGCCTTAGGGGTACATGGTTCATTCCCAGTAATAAGTGGGCAGGCAAGGATTTCAGGAACAGATGCAGAAAGATACATAGATATGACAGTCAGAGCCAAAAGAAGGTGTTTTTATTGTTTTGTTTTTCAGTGAAATACAAAGAAAAATTCTAAGTCTAGAAGGAGGAAATTATAGGAAAATTTGGAGGTTCAAGAAGGGAAGAGAAAGCTTGAAGTAGTTATCTACGGTAATGGAAGAGTGAATGGAGCAGGAAAATAAAACAGGGACCATTTCTTGTCAGTATCAGAAATTTAAAATGAAACCTGTCAGCATGTTTGTGAGTCTTTCATCTGCAACGATCAGCTTCTTGAATGCAGGTGTGTATAAGTAGAGATTTTTATTAGTGTTGGAATTTTCCAGGTAAGTATGATAAATGTTAAAAGGGATGAGTGTGATGATGATCATGGGCCATAGAGTCTAAACTGGTTTAATAATAAAGTTGTTATGGGGAAGGAAAAGTGAAACATAGCAACAATGGATAGCAAATACTGCCTCCATTTAAAAAAAAATGTGGGAATTAGAATTCTTGAAGGATTGAAGTGGAGAAATAGGAAATGGTGTCAGATATAAGGTATTTGAAATTGAGATTGTAAAGGAAATCAAGTTTTATCAATGAAAAATGAATAGCTGAAGTGGAGTTAGCAAAAGATAATCAAAGGGAAGAGAGTTAAAGAACTGGTAAGTCATGGTATTGAAAGGATCATCTACATGGTTATTGAAAACACTTGAATTATCACAAAAATACTATTGAAGAAAATGGCAACAAGCCTGGACCCAAAATCTCTAAGGAATGAAGGTGAGTAATCCAAGAATCTGAAAGCGACTGCAGCAAGGAAGGTAGTTGCTAGTACTATCTGAAGACATGAAATTATGAGATTCAAAACTAGGGGGTTTGAGGAAGAGGAAAAGTGACAGATCTATAACAGCACTGGGAACCCAAATGACATATATCTTAATTCCAGATAAGGGGGGTATGTCTGTTCAATATTCACATCTTGAGAGGGATGAAAAGGAAATAGTATCCTCAGGAAGGAGTCAGATTCTCATTAGAGCAAGAAGATGCAGAGAGCAGTCAGAGAAGAACTTGATGATACAAGTAGTTTAGATAATGGGTTTTCTAAGCCACAGTGGAAAGGTTTCAGGAGTTGGAATGAGCCAGGATGTGGGTTGATAATAGGCAATATACAGAATGTAAGAGTCTAGGGCTATAGGATGACACTGGAGTTTTAGACTGATGTAGGCAAGAATGAAGAGCAGAATGGAATTTGCACTTGTATTGCCAAGATACAAGGTAGGAATAAGGCTGTGATGGCCGGAGTAAAAGGAAGAGTGAGTCTGACCAGGAACACAAAATTCTGGGGCTGTTAACACCACGTGGACATGATCTTTACATACTAGTACATGTGTGTAATAAACTTACATCTCTGAGTATTGTTAAAGCAGCAGCAATGCATTCTTCATCATTTTGTTTATCTTGTTTTCTTCTATTTTTCAAAGAATAAATTCCAGCTTCATAATCTGACACAGTGATTTCCATATCTGACTCTAGAATATTTTTCCTTTTATATTTTTCTTCTCAAATTCAAGTTCTTGCACTTTCTTATGAAGATGCATTTCATCATTTCACACAATGACCTGTTTTGGGAATACAAAGAACAAAAGTTACTGATTAATTTGTAGTTATAAAAAATATTTCCTTCATAACGTGTTTTCATTTTTTTGTTTGTTTTAAAGCAGTGGAGTGTGGTGACTAAAAGCATTAGCTTGGAATAAAGATAGGCCTAAATTTGAATCCAGGCTTGGATGTGCATTGTCTCTTTGACCTTAGGCCAGTTATGCAACTGCTCTCTGCTTCAGTTGCCTCATTTTTAAAATGGGGAAATTTTAAAAGCTAAATCAGGCAATGATTATACAGCACCAAAATACTGCCTGATACATACAAAGCATAACAAATATCTGATATAAGTACAGCTACATTTTAGCATTCATTATTACCATAACTACTAATCATTATTAAAAATGTAGGATATCTTGAGTAGTGATTAGCTAATAATATAAAATTTTCCTTAAAAATTAAAAAAGTTGTTAAATGAGCAATTAATTCAGTGCACCTGTATAATGTGTATATTTTCCAAAATATCAAGAGTGTAAATCACCACGAGATAGAGGATCTTGTTCTAGTCCTGCAACACGAAAGCTGCACAATTTTATGAACAATATTAAAATTAAAATTTAAGCCCTAGAACAGTGACATTCCCTTGGTAGACATGCAAAATATGTTTATAATTTTAAATGCATTATTATTTCAACATCATAACCTTAAAAAATCAATATCTTATAGCAGCATTTTGTCGACTTTCTGATATCACAAATATGTAAAATTAGAATTATCTGGGAAAAGGATGTAAAGAAAGAGGAATTCCAGGAAATACAAAAACTCATCTAGTATTTATAGACACATTTTCTATAAAATATATTAAAAAGGCAAGAAAACTGTTTTGAATTTATACATTTTTTCTTTCACTCAGGGTTTTAAAACTTTCTCCTATATCTTCTTTCTTTCGTAACTTCCAGCCACACAACCAATTTGGATGCCACCTCTACACAACTGTTCCTTTACATTCTATGCTGCTGTCATGAGATGTATTTTATTAAATGACACGAAGATCTGGTATTTTGTGAAATGATGCTAATTAGCTGAGACTCTCTATTAGGGCTCTAAAAGCAGGTAGAAACTTGTCACATGAAAATGATCCTCACCTCTACGAATATGCTTTTTAATTAATGTTTTATTAACTGGCTGACAATAATTCATGAGCTTAGTGAAGAGATCTGAATGTAATTAAACATTTATTAAGTGGCCCAGATCTCTGTTACAATTATAGCTTATCTACCCTTCACATAGGTTGGAGCAGGAAAGGGAGAGGGAAAAAGAAAACAAAATTATAGTTGCCTCCATAATCCACCTCTCATTTCATTCAGCTGGTCCTTACTTTAATTAATAGAGAGTTAAAAGACTGCAGTCAAAGTCTGTTTATTGGATTTTTAAAGCACAGAGTCCAGAGACTGCTTGTTCATTATAATGGCACTTATTAAAGTGCCTTGACACTTTCACTTTTGGTAGCAAAGACTCGGCAGAGGACTGATTCAGGCATAGCACCAGTGAACCAAGGAGCAGCTTTGCATGTCAGAAATGGAAAATCAGGTCAGGAAATCAAACTAATAGTTTCCTGTGAAGATGATTTGGCTCTTTTATTACGTATTTTAAAACAACAGAAAGTCTCCTCATTTTTCACTTATTGATACTGATTTATAAAAATGTGGTATTAATCATGAAGTAGACAGCAGGGAAATCTGGGGTCTGAAGCACTGCACTGTTAAGGAGTGGTCTAACACTTAGAATAAAAGACATTATATTCAACTATATGGAACCAGATACATTTTTTTTCCCTCAGATATTAGTGTTTCTATTCTAGTAGAAACCTTCATTTTCTGTTTCTTCAGTCTCTTTTTTATTTCTTTTAGGGAAGGCAGCTGAAAGTATCAAATATACCTACACATAACTATGAAGTTCCACATTATTTTGTCTCACACACTGAGAATATGATTACATTAGAATGATGAAATGCAAAGTTATACATTCTGAAATTGCTCTATTTCTAAGGCTATGTCAATATTCTATTTTTTATATATTAGTTTGAAAACTGGCCGACTATCTGATTAGATGAATGTTGGCAGTTGTTACTAATGATAATTTGAATATAAGTAGGTACAGAATATATGCCGTCATGAGCCACAGAATGGTGGAACGCATATACAACTGTGGTCTCATGAGATTTTCATGGAGCTGAAAAATTCCTACCACCTGGTAATGCCATAGCCAATATCATGTCAATACACAACATATTACTCAGATGTTTGTGATGATGCTGGTGTAAACAAGCCTGTTGTATAAAAGTATATGATATGCAATTATGTATAGTGCATAATATTTGATAATAATAAATAAATATGTTACTGGTTTATATATTGACTATACTACACTTTTTATTGTTGCTTTATAGTGTACTCCTTCTACTTATATTTTAAAAGTTAAATATGAAACAGCCTCAGGCCGGTCCTCCAGGGGGTAGTGTAGAAGAAGGTATTGTTATTATAGAAGATGACAGCATCACACATGTTATTGCCTCTGAAGATCTTCCAGTGGGACAAAATGTGGAGTTGGAAGACAGTGATATTGATCATCCTGACCCTGTGGAGGCCTATGCTAATGTGTGTGCTTGTGTCTTAGTTTTTAACAAGAAAGTTTAAAAAGTAAAAAAGAAAAAATTAAAGCAAAAATAGAAAAAGCTTATAGAATACATATATAAAGAAATAAAATGTTTTTGTACAGCTATACAATACGTTTTGAGCTGTTTTTGTACAGCTATACAATACGTTTTGAGCTGTTATTACAAAAGAATCAAAAAGTTTAAAAAATAACATTTATAAGATAATAGTTACAGTAAGCAAATTTACTGAATAAAAATAATTTTTATAAATTCATTGTAGGGTAAGTTTACAGTATTTTTAAAGTCTATAGTCACGTACAACAATGTCCTAGGCCTTCAAATTCACTCAAATCTCACTCACTGACTCACCCAGAGTAAATTCTAGTTCCCCAAGCTCCATTCACAGTAAGTGGCCAATATGGGTATACCATTGTTTAATTTTAAAACCATACTTTTACTCTACATTTTATATGAGTAAATAAATTTAGATATATAATATTTACCATTGTGTTACAATTGCCTGCAGTGTTCATTACAGTAACATGTTGTACAGGTTTGTTCATGCAGTGATGAAATCACCTCATAATGCATTTCTTAGGACATATTTCCATTGAAGCAACACAGATATCTGTATCTTATTTTGACGTCTCCTTATTATCAATAAATTATTGATTTACTCATTTTCAGAAACTAAGTCATTAAATAAATTCTTGAGAATATGGCTCTTTATATTTAAAATGAGTCTGGTATCCGAAAAAGCCTTAAATTTTTGAAAAAATACTTTATATGAACTTCAAATTTCTATTTGAAAGAAAAAAAATGCATGTACAATAACTCAAGTACTGTTAAAAAAATTCTAACAAATGAGAACAAAAGTTCCAGCCTAACTTTAACCTGGATTAACCTCCTTGTTCTGTCCCATAGCCATCTCTTAATGATGAGTCAATCAATGTTCACTGGACTTAGTTATGAGCCACTCTTACTTCTTTGCCATTTAAATGTTTAAAAAATAACTGAATCAGTGAAAACTCAGGAATCATATAAAATGGAGGAGGTGGTTCTGTACACAGAAGGTTGGAAGTTCAGTTCCTAGGGTCAGAATTAGTAAACACATGTGACTGACTGCAAAAAGTCAACCTAATAGACTAGAGCAAAAAAGCATCAACCAGGGAGAATGACTTACAATACCATTTATAAGCTAACAATTCCCAACTTTGTCTTTAGCCTAGGTTTTGTACTCAGCCCGTCATGTATCCAACAATCTGCTTGATATATCCACTTTTGTGTTTCACCAATATTTCATATCAACATGTTCACAAGTCAACTCTTGAATTGCAACTCCAAAAAATCGAAGTTTCTCCTACTTCAATAAATTATGCTAAATCTATCCAAATTCTCAAACCAAGTCTGAAAGATATTTTTTTAAAACTCCTGGGTACCTCGCCACCCATATTCATTCACAGACTATTATAAAATTTGATATAAAATATGCATATCTCAAATGGATAAACTTCTCCCTCCTGCCACCATTATAGTCTAAGCCACCATTATCTCTAGTCTGGATTAGGGCTATACAAATTCAGACAGTAGAAATTAAGTTAGAAATTCCAGCTAGGTAAAAATTGCTATTATAAGTTGTGAGACACACCGCTTCTCTAAACAGAGATAGATAAACTACATATAAAGTATAAAATTTATTTTAAAGACATAGATGGGGAAAAACATAAACATTTACATGGATCAACATGCAGAAGAAACTCCAAGTGTGAGCAAGGCTTAAGCCACATACATACTGGTCTCTGTGTTCAAAATCAGGCAGAGTACGTGGGAGTTCAGGTTTATCAGGTAATAGAAACTAAGGATTCCAAGTGAGATAGAATCCTTAGATTCTATCTATGGTAAACTCAATGTGTGAAGCCAGGAGCTATAGTAGGACTCTCAGTCACAGAAAAGAAGGGCCACAGAAGCCGATGCAGACCCCTTCCCAGGGCTACAAAAGGTTTCAAGTCTGCTGCTGGGATTTCTAATATATATATAACCACTACAACTATGAAAATGGGATAAGTAAAAATGTGAATTAGAAAGAAAGCTAGATATTAAAAAATGAACAGAATAGGTAGGACAAATAAGTTACAAAATAATACGTCAGATATAAATATAAGTCAGCAATGATATAAAATAAAAATGGGCTTAATGTAGTTAAAAGATAAAGTTCATAATACTGGGTTTTTAAAAATCAGAGGTCTACTTTCTGTCAATGGACTACATCCAGGAATAAAAGTAAGGCTCTCAAATATGACCTGATAAAGATATTTACAAAGTACTACAGCAGACATCACTCTTAATGGTAAAATATTATCTTCTTCCAGAGATCAGTGTCTGTCAGACAAGAATTTTTGTTAGCAACACTGTGACATTAATCTTAGCTACATCAGTAACACAAAAAATAGGAGAAATAACAAAATAAAAGTAATAAATGTTAGAAAAGAACACCTACAGCCTCCTCCAGTTATAGATTACATGAATGTGTATATAGAAAATAGAGCAAGATATTTAGAGAAAACCTAATGGAATTGACAAATAAATTTAGCAAGGTTACTGAATATAAGGTAAATAAACAAATGTCTGTTTTTTTTCCATAAACTAGTAACAAACAATTTAGAAAACATAACTGATTTATGATACAATTAGAATAGCCCAAATAATATAAAATATATAGAAATAAGTTTAATTAAAAATAAGCAAAAATCATCACAAAGCAAGAAAGCACTTTTAAAAGCAATTTTAAAAGAACTGAATACATGGAAAAATGTACAATAGTCATGAGTAAATTATTAAATGTGCTAAGGGTGCCAATTTTATAAAAGTTGATTAATATAATCAAAATAATCCCAATCAAAATATAGTCAATATTTGCGTGGAAATTATCAAGGTTATTCCAAAACTTATTTGGAAATTCAAAGGCATATAAACACCTAAGTTAATACTGAAGTAGAAGTACAAACTTAGAGAATATGCAGTAGCAGATATAAATACATACTATTAATTTTTTTCAATAGTATGATATTGATTTAAGATTCATGATGGGATAATAAAACAAATTAGAAACCCCAGAAACAGACTCATACATCTCTAAGAAAAAGTAAGGAAAATGATTTTATATATGCATAGAAATACTCCTGATCAATGAAAATATACCAACAACTATATAAAGATATTAATCAAAAGAAGCAATACATAAAAGATTATATAAAGTATGACATCATTTATATAATGTAGCAAGTAAATAAAATTAAAAAATATGTAGTTATGCATAAATAGATTGAAAAAACATAATGAAAAACTAGGGTATCATTGCCACAACAGCCAGTGACAACCTCTAGATAGGATGGAGAAGGTTGTGATAAAAGATAGGCATAATGTTATTAAAGGAACAAAAAATACATATATTAAACATAAAGGGAAAAAACAAACTTGCTTTAAAATTTGTTTTACTGTTAATAATTAAAAATCAATCTATAGAGTGAGACAAGGTATTGAAACACATATAACAAAATAATTTATATCCAAAGAATATAGTCATACAAATCAATTGCAAAAAGACAGAAGCCCCAATTAAAAAGCCCAAAATAGTTAAAAAGGAAACCGAAAAAGGAGAAATTCCAAATGACGTAAAAACAAACGAAAAGATGCTCAACTTCATTAGTGATCAGTGAAAGAAAATTAAATCCGAAATGAGATTTACAGACACAGTGATTGAATAATTTGCCTAAAAATAGAAAGTGATAAAACATAGTGTTAGTAATGATGCAAGGCAGCTGGAACTTTCATACACTTACGATGGGAGTGTAAATTGAAATGAATGCTTTGGATCTCAGTGGTTTTCTACTACTGTGGAACATAAGCAAACATTATGATCAATTAAACTTCTAAATATATTTATTTTAGAAAGGTGTCCACACACACCAAGAGTCACATAGAATAATGTTCATAACACTGTTAATTATAATAATCCAAGACTAGAAAAAATACGTGTCTTTTAACCAACATTTAAAAAATAAATTGGTGGTATAGTCACACAACAGAATACAATACAGCAAGAACAACAAATGAAATGTAACTAAATGCAACATCAGAGATGGACATTACAAATATAATGATGAGTAAAAAATTCTGGAACATATAACAGCATTCTAGTGATATAAAATTTTAAAACAAGCAAAAATTAATTACAAAACTTAGAGATAAATGTTTCGGTAGTAAAAAATAAAAATGTAGCAAGAAAAAAATAAAATCAAGACAATGTTTACCTTTGGAGAGGATAAAGGATGGAGGATACATGGATTATGCAGGGCCATCAGAGGGCTTTGAAAATGTCACCATATGACACCATTTCTTAACTTTGGCATTATTTGCATAAGTATTCTTATATAATAAATAATGAAGCTCTTTATTCACTTCTATAAAGCTACTATATTTCAATTAAAAATATAATATGTCCCTCTTGGAAGTATCCAACTGAACAAGACCATGT
Source organism: Papio anubis (assembly GCF_008728515.1). Lineage (NCBI taxonomy): Eukaryota > Metazoa > Chordata > Mammalia > Primates > Cercopithecidae > Papio > Papio anubis. The sequence goes on along the minus strand of NC_044987.1, from coordinate 96,659,009 downwards.
CCTAGGTTCACACTCTAAACTGAACAAACCAAAATAAGGGAAGAGAACTTCCTAGCCCTTTCCTGATACAATGACAGATGCCTCATAATTACGAAGGATCTGAAGATGCCAGATTATAGGTAATGAAATCAATGCAGTGGTCCACAAACATTATTTTAAAAAACAGATATAAGATGCAGTACATATAATAAAAGTAAAGTTATTTTATGAAACATGTTTTATTTTTTATGTGTACATGTGTACATATAGACATGTGTTGAGTAACAAGGGACTATATATTTCTCAGCATAGTATAGGGGAAATATTGATAAATACTACTATACTGGGTGAGGAGAGTACTATCAATTAAGCTCACATTCCCTTTGGATAGTAACTTTTAATTAATTTTTTTAGACAAAGAGAATATAAACTATTCTGTAAAAAAGAATACATATCTAAAAATAGTAGAGCATAGTGATGTGTGCCTGTAGTCCTAGCTACTGAGAGGATTATTTGAGTCCAGGAAGTTGAGGCTGCAGTGAGCTGTGATCATTGCATTGCACTCCAGCCTGGGTGACAGAGTAAGACCTTGCCTTAAAAAAAAAAAAAAAAAAAAAAAGGGATATATACATATATTTACTTATACATGTAAACATGTTTTATTTATATGTATATATACATATAATGCATATTTGAGGGGAGAAAACATGAAACTTGCAGAATGGAAGCTTATTAATAATTACCATTTATAACTGTCTAAGCTTGAAAATGTTCAAAAGCCATATGGGGGGGAGTTGACAATTTTGAAACATATGATAATGAGCAAGAATCTTTAGGATGATGTAGAAATAACATTATTTCTAGCAATCAATTACAACACAGCAAAGGTAGACATGTTTGAAAATAATGAGTTCACAGGTTATCAGAAATTATCACTTCCAACATAAATTCTGCGTTAAGAATTCAGTGAGTTTTGAAACATTCTACATGAAATTAGATTCTGGAGTTGGGTTATTTTTTAAAAGTGAGTTAAGCAACTTATTTGACTAGTAGTGATGATTTTTTGGTGTTATATAATGGCTTGTGAAATTACAGAGCTGGAAAAATCTATTTAGTGCTTTTCGATATCTGGATATCATGACTAACTGGAAAGAAATACAAGTGGAGCCTGGAAACTTTTCCTTACGTACTCAAGTGAAAGAGTGACTGATTTAAAGAGTGAATTATAATTCTTAGAGACTACACTACCTTTTAAATAGAGAGGAACTTTTAAATAGAGAGGAACTTCCCAGTTCTCAAATGTCTAGGGAGAGGTATCTTTGTCAGGTCTATAGGAGAATATTGCCAAAAATTACTTAATCATGTTCATGAGAACACTAAAAAGCAGAAAGGAGTGGAGCCTTCCCAGAATCTCCATTAAAGCAGTCCATCATTTATTAACGAATACCTGAAATGATTCTGTTAATTGACATGGATTAAAGGACAGACTATACCATTCATTACCTGTGTGAGGTTGCACAAGACACCATCCAAACTAAATTAGCCCTAGCCTAACAAATTTGATGCATAGCAATGAAAGATAAAGCACATGACAATGAGTGTTAAACTATACAAAACTCATACATGGATCATGTTTTGTTTAATTTGTTTCTTTTTCTCTTTCCCTTCTAAAATTTGTGCTTATTGGAAACATTATATCCAAATATTTAACTCAATTATCTACAAATACCAAATATTTTCATATACATGGTGTCTTTAGATTTATTCTCAAACAATGCTGCAAGAAAGACAAGTGTTTTATTCACATCGTGCAGAAGAGAAAGCAAAGAAGTTTTAAAATGCAAAATCTATCTTTAAAAAAATCCTCAGGCAACTATACCTGAGAGTAGATTGATAATATATGTTTTACTTCTATCCCTGCTAAATCCTCATAAAATGGAAACGAAGAGACATAAAATACAATAAATTAATAAATCTATAGCAATATTAAGAATGAGAGAGTAAACTTCAATAGACCAAATATTCTAAAATTTTCCTAGAATACATAGATAACATGGAGGAATTTTAGCCTACAACAAAAGAGAGCTTTTTATTGGACTTGGGAGCCATTCATTTTAGTGATAAAAAATGGGAGTCTCTAAACTCAAAGCTATCAAGATTACAGAATAGGAATGGTGGTTGTGCAGAAATCAAGAGGAATAATTGATTTTTTTCTAACAGGATAGCTGCTTAAATTACCCTCCTATCTCTTCTCAAGTTTGAGTCAGCAAAGTGTTTTTCCTCAGGCCAAAACACAAGTACTGTTCCCTAAAGAAATGTGGGGGAGGGGGCGGGGAAGGAAGAAAGAAAGAAAGAAAAAAAATCTGCTTTGGAAAAACTAGAGCTGCTGATGTGAATCTTGCTGCAGAAAAATGCTCTTTTTAATCATAGTGTGAATGTCACTTAAAAGTAGTCTTATTTCCAAATTTCTGCTTATATAACATCAGGGAAGTGCAGCCATCACACTTAAAAAGGTCCATTGGAGAAATAGGTCAGAACCAGCAATAACCTCTAATAGCCACTTATATTAAGTATGCTATTGTTTTTAAAGACAAATCAGAGTTTTGAAAATAAAAACAAAACCAAAAAAGAAGGCTAAGGATTAAAAGAAAAGAACAATTGTGTATTAAAAAAACTATAAATTTGGAGATGATAAGGAAACAATAATTCAAGAAAAAAATTTTAAAAGATTAGTCACATTTCATGAAAATATGTGACTTACACAGTTCTACTTCTGGAAACAAATAACAGATAGAGAGTTGCCCTCTTGCTGTAAATAATGAGAAACTGAATAAAATAAATTAAATGACATGCTTTATACTTTTGGACATTAGGCAGAACAGAACTGTGACCTTTGCAAGAAGAAAAACAAAAGGCAATGTAAGCTTATTAGAGCTTTTTGCCTAGAGACAATTTATTGACCGAGGGATAGATAGGTTGTCCAAACACAGTATGGTGGGCTCATTGAGTTGAGGAGACATTGAACAAAGTTCAGGATGGACAAGATATCTAGAGTTTAAAGAGAGGAGGAGGAGACAAGAATGGATACATAGAGAAAGAACTCCATAAATCTGCAAAGGCATCTTACTGAATGTTTATCTGAATAGTTACCTATGTTTCATGGGGAGAAACTCTGCAGGGCAAGGCCAAAAACAGCCAGGAGCTGTAATCTGGACAAATCCCACAAAGATCTAGAAGACATCTGAAGTTTGACCAAAAAGTGTGCTCAGAATTAATACCTAAACACTAAGATGGATTGTAGACACTCCAAAAGTGTGAAGCACTTGCAGTATGGTTAAATTTGTCCTAAAGTAAAAGTTAACACTGGACCTAACAAGCTTAAATAAAAAGAGTTCACATCCAAATAGGAATAGAGGAAGTCAAACTATCTCTCCTTGTAGATGAGAAAATTCTCTACCTAGAAAAACCTATACTCTCTACACAAAGGCTCCTAGATCTGATAAACCAATTCAGCAAAGTTTTAGGATGCAAAATCAATGTACAAAAATCAGTATCATTTCTATACACCAATAACATTCAGGCTGAGAACCAAATCAATAACACAATCACATTCTTCACAGTAGACACAAAAAGAATAAGATATCTAAGAAGACAGCTAATGCAGGAAGTGAAAGATCTCTACAAGAAGAATTTTAAAACACTGCTGAGACAATACAAACAAATAGAAAAAATATTCCATGCTCATGGATAGGAAGAACTAATACTGTTTAAAATGAACATACTGCCAAAAGCAATTCACGGATCCAATGCTATTACTATCAAACTACCAATGACATTTTTCACAGAATTAGAAAAAACTATTCTAAAATTCATTTGGAACTAAAAAGAGTCCAAATAATGAAAGCAATCCTGAGCAAAAGGAATAAAGCCAGAGGCATCACTCTACCTGATTTCAAATAATACTACAATAGGTAGACACAAAGACCAATGGAACAGGTTAGAAAACCCGGAAGTAAAGCTGCACACCTGCAACCATCTAATCTTCAAAAAAGCTGAAAATAACAAGCAAGAAAAGGATTCCCTATTCAGTAAATGGTGCTAGGATAACTGGTTATCCATATGCAGAAGATTGAAACCAGACTGCTTTCTTTCACCATATACAAAAATCAACTCGAGATAAATTAAACACTTAAAAGCAAAACCTGAAACTACAAAAGCCTAGATTCAGTCAGATGTAAGAGATTATGGGGGGAAATAGTAAAAACTCTAGAAGCAAACCTAGGAAATAGCATTCGGGACATCGACTCCAGCAAATTTTTCATATTGAAGACGCCAAAAGTCATTGTAACAAAAATAAAAATTGACAAGCAGGTTCTAATTAACTAGAACTTCTGCACAGCAAAATAAGCAATCAACAGAGTAAACAGACAACCAACACAATGGGATGAAATTTTTGTAAACTGTGCATCTGAAAAAGGTCTAATATCCAGAGTCTATAAGAAATGTTAAAAAAAAAAAAAAAAAAGGAAAAAACAAAAAACTTCAATCTAATATCCAGAATCTATAAGAAACTTTATAAAAGGTAAAAGATGATTCCATTAAAAAAATAAATGAGCAATGGACACGAACAGACACTTCTCAAGATAAGACATACACGGGCCAAGAAGCATATGAAACATTGCTCAATATCACTAATCACTAAAGAAATGCAAATCAAAACTACCATGAGATACCATCTTATACCAATCAGAATGGCTATTATTATTTAAAAAAAAAGAAAAAAATTAGGCCAGGCACTGTGGCTCACACCTGTAGTCCCAGCACGTTTGGAGGTTGAGATGGGTGGATAACTTGAGGTTAGGAGTTCAAGACCAGCCTGGCTAACATGATGAAACCCTATTTCTACTAAAAATACAAAAATTAGCCGGGCTTGGTATGCATGACTGTAATCTCAGCTACTTGGGAGGCTGAGGCACAAGAATCACTTGAACCTGGGAGGTGGAGGTTAGAGTGAACAGAGATCATGCCACTGCACTCCAGTGTGGGTGAAGTGTGAGACTCTGTCTCAAAAATAGTAATAGTAATAAAATAAAATTTAAAAAAAACACATGCTGGCAAGGTTGTGGAGAAAAGGAAACATTTATACACTCCTGGTGGGAATGTAAATTAGTTCAGCCTCTGTGGAAAGCAGATTTTTCGAGATTTCTCAAAGAACTTAAGATACAACTACCATTCAAATCTGCAATCCCATTAGTGAGCATACACCCAAAGAAATATAAATTGTTCTACTACAAAGACATATACATGTTTATGTTCATCACTGCACTATTCCTAATAGAAAAGATATGAAATCAACCTAGATGCCCATCAGTGGTGGACTGGATAAAGAAAATGTGGTATATACAACATGGAATTCACAGCCATTAAAAACAATTGTGTCCTTTACAGCTACATGGAGAGAGTGGAGGCCATTATCTTCAGTGACTTAATGCAGGAACAGAAAACCACATACCACATGTCCTCACTTGTAAGTGGGAGCCAAACATTGAGTACACGTGGATACAAAGAAGGCAACAATAGACAGCAGGGCCTACTGAGGGTAGAGGATGGGAGGAAGGTGAGGATAGAAAAAAGACCTACCCAGAACTATACTCATTATCTGGGTGACAAAATAATCTGTACACCAAATCTCTGCACCATGTAATTTACCCATGTAGCAAACCTGAACTTGTAACCCCTGAATCTAAAATAAAAGTTGGAAAGAAAAAAAAAACAAGCCTTGAAAGAATCAACACAATCCACTAGTCACTAAACTCTAGCTGTCAAAAACTTCTATTAAAAGAAGAAAAAGGAGACCAAACATTTAAAAATGTAACATTAAAACACGCTGCATAGAATGAAAATTTACCAGATTTGTGAAAAAGTGATACAAAAAGATACATAATTAGAAAGAAAAAATAGTTAATAGAAAATTAAAGAACCATAAATGAGAGACAAGATGGAAATAGTAGACAATCACTTCATAAAGCTCTTATATATATGCCCAAGGATTTAAATAAATACATAAAGAAAAGAGCATAGACATGGAAGGCACAAATGAGGCAAAAACTGAAATTTGTATAGCTGAAAAATACAATATCTGAAGTAAAAAAATTCAATGAATATAAGCAAAAGTAGATTAGACATCAGCAAAAAAGTATCAGTGAGCTTTTAAATGGCATCAGAACTTATCAAAAATAAAGCGCAAAGAGAAAAAAATGATAAATATTAACAAAATCAGTAAATTGCAAGACAATATCTTGTCATCTAACATAAGGTGACAGAAAAAGATTTGAAGAAATGATGGCCTAGTTTGTTGCAAATATGGATTTAAAAACCTACAAAGCAAAATAAATATAAAGAAAACCAAGAAACCCAAAGAAAAATACATGTAAATAAACCACCTCCACAAAAACACAGAATTAAATTGTTGAAAAATAGCAATATAAAAAATTATCAAAGCTAATAGAAAAAAGAAAGATATAACAGATTCAAAGGAACAAAGGTCACACTGAAAACAGACTTATCATAAAACAAATACAAGCTAGAGGCATTAAAACAAAACATTTACCCAGTGCAGATAGTCTTCAAAAAGAAATTGAGATAAAGAAGCCTCTAGAAAAACAAAAGTTGAGAGAGTGTATCACCATGAGACCTATACTTTCATAAATATTAAGGCAAATTTTCAGGCATAAGAAAACTATATTGGGTAGAAAAGAATAATGTCAGAAATAGCAATTATGTAGATAAATATTAAAGACCTGTTTACTTTTAAAAATTTATTTAAAAGTTCATTGTTCAAAGTGAAAGCAGGCTGGGAACAGAGGCTCATGCCTGTAATCTCAGCCCTTTGGGAGGCTGACGTGGGAAAATTGTTTGAGCTCAGGAGTCCTAGAGCAGCCTGGGCAACATGGTAAGGTCCCATCTATACAAAAAAAAAAAAAAATTTAAATCAGCCAAATGTGGTGGTGTTGTGCACCTGCTGAACTAGCTACTTTGGAGGCTGAAGTGGGAGGATTGCTTGAGCCCAGGAAGTAGAGGCCACAGTAAGCCATATCCTGCCAGTGCACTCCAACCTCAGTGACAGACAGCCTGTCAAAAAAAAAAAAAAAAAAAGTAAAAGCAATAACAATGTTATTAGGTTTTAATACACCCATAGAAATAATATTTATGTCATAGAAAGACAAAAGGTGGAAGGAAGAAGATAAAATAACTGTTTCAAAGTTCTATCATTATATACAAAGTGGTAGAATATTAACTGAAATTAGATTGTGATAAGTTAAAGATGCATAGGGTAAATCACAGAACTCTCAGTTATACAGTAATACACTTTGAGAAAGATGGAATAGACATACTTTTTCTTATTCTTTCTACTAAGTAAAGCTAGAAACCCTTAGCATTATAAATTTAAAAAAAAAATAAGAAAACTGGCAAAAGTGAAGAGAACTCAGGGCAGCTCATAACTTGGGGAATAACATGATAGTGAGCTCTTTAGCTCCCTGGGTTTTCTTTTGGCCTTCTATAATCTAGACTGAAAATCAAAGAAGCTGGCCACCCAGAAACACCAATGGGCACAGACAAATTAAAAACAGGGAGAAGGCAAGAAAAGTTGGCTTTTCTTAGCCAAAGGGTCAGAAAAGAGGCAGTCTAGACTGTCACAAATCTTTAGATGAAAACCACTCTTATCCACAGAATAAAATAAAAGGTGGCTCTAACCCAAAACCCACCAATAAAGGCCAAGTGGAGAGCACAGATTCCACCCTTCCCAGGCATTAGTGAAGCGTTCCAAAGCCGCCACCAGTGTGATGTTGGAGAAGAATGAGTGAGAAACTAGAATGCTCAACACTGTTGGGTAGTGACAAAGCTCCCACACCCCATGATATCCGTGGAGACCACAAGAGGAGCCTGACTTCAACTCCCATTCAGGGGTACTTAGGCACTCCTCCCCTTCTTTGCTGGGGTGGTATCAGCAGAGTTTTAATGGAGAGCCTAAAATTCCATCTTCACCAGTAGTAAAAAAGGCTCTCTCTCTCTTCTTAGTTAGGGTATTAATCATGGAGGCCAACCAGAGAACCTGGATCTCTAGCCCTACCTGGCAGTAGCAAGGAAATGACCATTTATTCATCGGAGAAGTGTCAGAGTTGGCCATCTATGAAGTATGCAAGTATTACACAAGGCTACGCCCTCACTTCTGACAACCAATGCAAGTTTAGAGATTTCAAGACCATCCTCTTGTAACACCAGCTAAAAATTCAAACGTTCACACGACCACCCTCAGGTTCTATAATTCATTTGAAAAGCTAAAAATTTTACTGAAAGCTATTACACTCTTTAGTAAAGTGTATTACTGAAAGATAATAAACTATATAGATAGATATTATAGATTATATTATTGAAATGAACCATGGGAAGAGAGGCATAAGGCTGAGCCCAGAAAAATGCCAAGTGTGATGCTTCCAATTATCTTCTCTCAGTGTAGTCATGAATAGAACTCACTTTTCCCAGCAATGATGTGTGACTATATACACAAAGTATTGCCAACCAAGGAAGCTCACCTGTGCTTTGGTGTCCAGAGTTTTTATTGGCACTCAGTTATGTAGACATTATTGACCACTGGCATACTGACTTAAGATTCTAGCCCCTCTGGAGACTGAGCTGATATTGTCTGACCCAAAGCCCTCACCAGAAATGTGAAAAATTCCAAATATTTAAAAACAACATATTTCCAGATGACTCATAGATAAAAAGGAAATTAAAAGTGAAATTAGTAATTATTTTATCTGAATTAAAAGGAAAACAAAGCATATCAAGAATTGTGAAATGCAGCTAAGGTGGAATAAAGCTAAAATGCACACACACACACACATATACATATATATGCATATCTATGAAATATCTACAAATATATGAAGTATTTAGGTATCTTTGGAATTAATAAGGCATACCTATGTGTATATTTTTATGCTTTTCCAAATTTTTCTATCTATATTTGTCATGATGTTGCATATATTTAATCACATCAGATTATATTGCTTCTTTCATGAATCTAATTATCCTACAGCATTATGTCTTAAATAACATTACATAATAAAATGTATGCTAGAAACCAAATTTTAATTTTTAAAATAAAATTTTAGACAAGTCATAAACTATTCTTTTTCATATTTTATTTTACAATGTTAATGCTCTGAACTTTGACACTTTATAAAAGCTGAAGTTTGGATGATAGAGTATGGTGAGGGAGAGATGGAAGAAACTGAGTAAGCAAGAATAAATGTTTCCCTGTTAAAATTATTAAAGTGTTTGATGAAAAAAATTAAAAGAAAGAGAGAAAATTATGTGGTTATTTGGCATAGACAAAAACAGAAAAGAGAGATGGAGCAGTTTAAGCTAAATTCTCTTTCTGTTAAATAAGTCAATACATAATAAATAAAGGTATAAATGAATAAAACTATAAATATATTATCTACAGTTACGGAAGTACCTACAGAACAAAAATTGCTTAAAATAATTACCTCTGAAAAGTGGAATTGGATTTTAGGTAGAAGAATGTAAACTTTTTTCTTTTTTATGCTTCTACACCATATGGGGAAAAAATCTGAATCTATCTATGTAGTTTAGTGGTAGCTATTCCTTAGAATAAAGTAAGAGTTTTCATTTATTTAAACTACGAGGGCATACTACCTGTATCTAATCATATTAAAACAACAACGAGGAAGAGAAAAGAAAAGAAAAACTTGTCATTGGATATGCATCTCAAGTATTTTTGTTGTTCTTATTTTATCTTACTGTTGATTTTATCCTTATCTGTTTGACAATCAATGTGACTGAATTTTGTATGGGAAATCAATATTTACTACCTACTTCCAAATGACATGCAAATATACCAAAAGTCATATTAAAGCCACATTCCCGTGTCAAAAGAAGCAGCCTGTATATTGCAACATATTTCTACATACAGAAATAGGTGTGTGTGTGGACATACATATTTACACAGTTCTTTAAGCAGTCCTGTTATACATTTAAAAATTCTAGGTATAAATTTACTTTTCAGGATTTCATCTAATTGTCAGTGATGTAAATTTAGCTTAATCAAAAGTATAAAGATGTAATAGATGCTATCAGATACTCAAACACTCAACTGTTGCAGATGGAAAACAAATCTTTCTATGGTATATGGAATATTTCACCTTTCTTCCAGTTGGTTTTAGACTGTGTAATCAAACTCTTGCATATAGGTTTACTAACCAGTAAGACACAGATAAATTCTATTGGGGCATGTTTTGTATGAGTACTTTTAATTTTCTTTTTTCTTTCTATTTTATACTTGTGTATTTTTCCTTGAGTCTTACAGCCATTATCAATAGTGTCAATAGGCTCTTAATATTATAGTGTTATAAGAAAGAGAAATTAAGCAGAAGAGTGGGAAGCAGGAACACATAAGCTGTTATATAATTCCTCCATTGTTCAATTTAAAGACCTTTTTTGGAGTAAATAGCATGTTGTCTTTTGCTTCCATAACTGTACATTTGAGAATGACTGATGACTTAACAAATTTCTTTGTGTTCAGCAGCCCACAGAGTGAAATGCACTGTGTGCTGCTATGATTGGCCTGGAGGTGTACAATTCATCTCACTTGATGATAGTTTGTGATCAGTTTTCCAGTCAGTTTTCTTCTTGGTGCTTCTTATCTAATTTCTCATCTGTTAATTGTTTTCTATCTTGTTTGCAGCATGCATTATCAGCCATGCTTGTTCCTAAAACTGTTGTAACACAGTTTCACTATCTAGGAGAGTTTAAAATGACAGAAATGTATTCTCTCACAGTCCTGGAGTCTAGAAATCCACAAACAAGGTGTCGGCAGCATCATGCTGTCTCTGAAAAGTCTAGGGGAGAATCCGTTCCATGTCTTTCCCTTAGATTTTGGTGTTGTCAGCACTCCCTGAAAATCTTAGTTTGAAGAGGCTTCACTCCAATGTCTATGTCTCATTAATGGTCAGCTTCACCTTCGGTCTGTGTTTCTGTGTCTCTTCCACTCTTCTTAAAAGGGTACCAGTCATACTAGATTCCTTAATCCAATATGGAGTAGGACCCACTTGACTGTTATATGATCTAATTTTAACTAATTACATATGTAGTGACCTTATTTTCAAATAGAATTATGTTTTGAACTACTAGGTGTTAGTAATTTAGTATAACTTTTAGGGGACAAAATTCAGCATACAACACATTCCCAGGAGGAACATGTCTAAGAATATCCTACTGATATTGTTTGGCTGTGTCCCCGCCCAAATCTCATCTTGAATTGTAGCTCAGGTACCCAGTGGGAGGTAATTGAATCATGAATTTTCGTGCTATTCTCCTGATAGTGAATAAGTCTCACACAATCTGATTGTTTTATAAAGGGGAGTATCCCTGCACAAGCTTTATTCTCTTGTTGACTCCATGTGAGATGTGGCTTTCACCTTCTACCATGATTGTGAGGCCTCCCCAGTGATGTGAAAATGTGAGTTCATTAAATGTCATTGTTTTGTAAATGGCCCAGTCTCAGTGATGTCTTTATCAGCAGTGTGAAAATGGACTAATACAGTAAATCAGTACCAGTAGAATGGGGCACTGCTGAAAAGATACCCAGAAACGTGGAAGCGACTTTGGAACTGGGTAATGGGCAGAGGTTGGAACAGTTTGGAGGGCTCACAAGGAGACAGGAAAATGTGGGAAAGTTTGGAACTCCCCAGAGACTTGTTGAACAGCTTTGACCAGAATGCTGATGATGAAATTGACAATGAAATCCAAGCTGAGGTCATCTCAGATGAAGATGAGGAACTTATCGGGAACTGAAGCAAAGTTGACTCTTGTTATGTTTCAGCAAAGAAACTGGAAGCATTTTGCCTCTGCCCTAGAAATCTGTGGTACTTTGAACTTGAGAGAGATGATTTAGGGTATCTGGTGGAAGAAATGTCTAAGCAGCAAGGCATTTAAAAGGTGACTTGGTTGCTGTTCAAGGCATTCAGTTTTAAAAGGGGAACAGAGCATGTAAGTTTGGGAAATATGCAGCCTGACAATACGATAGAAAACAAAATCCCATTTTCTGATGACAAATTCAAGCTGGCTGCAGAAATTTGCATAAGTAAGGAGTACCTGAATGTTAATCACCAAGACAATGGGAACAATGTCTCTAGGATATGTCAGAGAGCTTTGCAGCAGCCACTCTCATCAGAGTCCTAGAGGCTTCGGAGGAACAAATCGTTTCCTGGACCAGGCCCAAGGTCCCTCTGCTGTGTTCAGTCTAGGGAGTTGATGCCCTGCTTCCCAGCCATTCCAGCCATGACTAAAAGGGCCCAAGGTACAGCTCAGGCCATGGCTTCAGAGGGTGCAATCCCCAGGCCGTGGAAGCTTTCATGTGGTGTTGAGCCTGTGGGTGCACAGAAGTCAAGAAGTAATGTTTAGAAACCTCCATCTAGATTTCAGGGGATATATGGAAAACGTCTAGGCAGAAGTTTGCTTCAGGGGCAGGGCACTCATGGGAAACCTCTGTTAGGGCAGTGCAGAAGGGAAATGTGCGGTGGGTACCCCCTCACCAAGTCCCCACTGGGGTACTGCCTAGCAGTGAGGATGAGATTTGGGAGGGGCCAAGGGTGAGGTAATATGGTTTGACTGTGTCCCTCACCCAAATATCAACTTGAATTGTAGCTCCCACAATTCCTACATGTTGTGGGAGGGATTGGGTAGGAGGTAATTGAATCATGGAGGAGGGTCTCTCCTGGGCTATCATCCTGATAGTAAATAAGTTTCAGGAGATCTGATGGCTTTATAAAGGGAAGTTTCCCTGCACAAAGGTGCCTTCCCCTTCCTCCATGATTGTGAGGCCTCCCCAGGCTCATGGAACTGTGAGTCCATTAAACCTCTTTCTTTTGTAAATTGTCCAGCCTCAGATATGTCTCTGTAAGTGGCATGAAAATGTACTAATACACTTACCAAAAGCCCTATATCAGAATTCCTACTTGGTGGCTGGGCACAGTGGTTCATGCTTGTAATCCCAGCACTTTGGGAGGCCGAAGTGGGAGGACTGTTTGAGCTTAGGAGTTTGAGACCGGCCTGGGCAACATGGCAAAATCCTGCCTCTACTAAAAAGGTAAAAGTTAGCCAGGCATAGTGCCATGCACCTGGAGTCTTAGCTTCTTGGGAGGCTGAGGTGGGAGGATCACTTGAGCCCGAGAGGTGGAGGTTGCAGTGAGCAGTAATTACGCCACTGCATTCCAGCCTGGGCAACAGAGTCAGATGCTGTCACCCCTCCCTCCCCCCAAAAAAGGCTTGTCTACATTTTCTTTGACTCATCGAGATAACCAATATTTTTCATACCCACTGACTGATGACTGATTAAAAAAAGGCAAGTATATTTCATTAGTGTTTGAGGATATCACTAATCCTTCTTTTTCAGATTTATTACTTGTTCTCTATTTGATGTGATTCCTATCTTATTCTTGGCTCCATGTCTCATTTATACAAACTAGGTCACACTATTTTTTATACTATGGATGGGGATAACATTGCCTAGGCTGTGTTTGCTATTTCCCTCATCTTTCCTATTTTATGTCACCTCCATTCAAGCTTCTCCAGTTACAAGTAGCAGATCCTCAAGAGGGTGCACACATGCTTAGCTGCCTCTTCAAGGTCAGCTATAAGCCACTTGGGGAGCTGTCTTTTTACTGTCATCATTGCCAGTTCCTTCTATGAGTAGTTTGCTCTTCTCTGTACTGCATCATTCCTTCAGCACTGAGTGGCACAGCAGTTCTACATGGGAAATTCCGTAACCAAACTCCGGTGTGGTTGCTCCCTGCCTGTCAAGCTGAATACACAAGAGGTGAGGTCTGGTGAAAGGAAAGGAATTTTTATTTCCAATGCTAAAACTTGGGGAAATGGCCAGACTCAAGTCACAAAGAAACTGTCTCAAATGCCGGAGCTGACTAGGGGGTTTAACAAAGAAAAATTTGTACTGGAAACATGTGAAATTTGTGCAGGGTGCAAGTCTGCAGGTCTTGTTTTAATAGCTATTTTGAGTGTCCAGAGGTCTGGTTGGCATTACCTTGACTTTGGCCCAGTGGTAGTGGACCAATTGTTCATGATTCCCCCTAAGTGGGAGGATTCCATAATGGAGGCTCTGTGCCTGATTTGTTTCAAATTTAGCCCCTGGAATTTCTAAGCAAGAATATAGTTAGATAAGTGTGCACGATGTCAGAGAGTGGCTGGTGGGAAAGGCAGAGAAACGAAGAGTTTCAAAGTACTTTCTAAGGTCACATTATGTGATGAGAGAAAAACGTTTTAAAATATGTTTTAAAGCTAAGATATTTGTTACAGTTATAATGAGTCTTCTGGGCAAAACCTCCACAATAGTCTATGGGAGAGTAAGAAGTTTGTACTCTTCATGCAGTCATAATTACTATATCACTAGTGACCCCACAGTGGCTATTTTTGAGGTTTCTACTCAATCCACAATGATTCCCCTTCTTCTGCAAAGATCTTCATATTATGTAGGCATATGCCAACAGAAATCATGCTTGTTTAACATGTCATAACCCTAGCTATGACATCATTCTTGGGTTCTATGTAAGATCCTGTAATCACGTAATAAAACCTCTGTTTGCTTAAACTTACTGAATTTTTTTTCTATTACTTACAGCTTGCAGATAATAGATCCATTAAATGATACCGCTTATATGTTAATCCTCACAAATGTTTCTTAGAACCTCTTTTATCATCTAGATCTGGCACCCCTCCTCAAAGAGGCCTAAACCAGTCCAGGGGACCAGAATGACATATGCCTTGTCATCAGTTGCATTTTCTCATAATTTTATTTTATTTTCTACCTGCCTTGTATCCAAGTGTATTTTCCTCATTTGACCAAAAGCAGAACCCACATGCATATTAAGTTAAATAAATAAATATCCCATAGGGCAGCAGTGCAGTGGTGGGGGATCTGTCAGGGAGACACCAGAAGAGGAAACCTCAAAACAAATGAAAACAAATTAAAACTTCGATAACAAGTTAAGCCAAGAGGTAGCAGAATAGTGAGCATAATACAGATTACAGTTGAAATAATAGAACAGATAATAGAAAAACAATAGAGAGAAATAAATAAAACTAGGAGTTATTCATTGAAAATATCAACAAAATTGACAAACTGTAGCTGGACTAAGAGAAGACCCAAATAAATAAAAACAGAAATGAAAAACAGGCCTATTTACTGATTCCATGGAAATATAAATTATAAGAGACTACTATAAATAATTATATACTGACAAATTGTATACATTAGAAGAAATGGAAATACTCCTAGAAACATACAACTTACCAAGATTAAATGATGACGAAATAAAAAGAAAAAACAGAACTTATAACTAGTAATAAGATTGAGACAAAATCTGAAAAACCCAGGGCCAGATGGCTTCAATAGTGAATTCAATAGTGAATTCTACCAGACATTTAAAGAATTAACACAATCATTCTCAAACTAAACCAAAAAGCTGAAGAAGAGAGAATACTTCCAAGCTGGGGTTCTGTGTCAGCATTCCTCTGATACCAAAGCCAATGGCACTGTAACAAAAGGAAAATACATGACAGTATCTATGAAGAATATAGATAGAGAAATTCTTAATGAAATATTAGCAAACAAAACATTTAAAAAATTACACACCATGATCAAGTAAAATTTATCCCTGGATGCAAAGAAAATTCATCACATAAATAACCATCTATGTGACACTCCATATTTGATGGTGAATTTATGTGTCAACTTGACTGGGCTAAAAGGATGCCCAAGTAGCTGATAAAACATTACATCTAGGCTGGGCACAATGTCTCACACCTGTAATCCCAGCACTTTGGGAGGCCAAGGTGGGCAAATCACTTGAGGTCAGGAGTTCGAAACCAGCCTGGCCAATATGGTGAAATCCTGTCTCTATTAAAAATACAAAACTTAGCCAGGCATGGTGGAGCATGCCTGTAGTCCCATCTACTGGGGAGGCTGAGGCAAAAGAATGACTTGAACCTGAGAGGCAGAGATTGCAGTGAGCTGAAATCGCACCATTGCATTCCAGCAGCCTTGGCAACAGAGTAAGACTCCATCAAAAAACAAAAAACAAACAAAAAGAATTATATCTGTGTGTGTCTGTGAGTTTTTTTCTGGAAGAGGTTAGCACTTGAATCAGTAGACCGAGTTAAGATCATTCTCACCAGTGCAGGAGGGTATCATCCAATCCCTCAAATGTCTGAATAGAACAAAATGTCATAGGAAGAGGAAATTTGCTTCTGTTTGAGTTAGGACGTCTGCCTTCTCCTGATCTGGAACATCAGCACTCCTGGTTCTCAGGCTTTCAGACTCAGACAGGAACTTATATCATTCTAACCCCTGCTCCTCACCACTGCAATTAATTTTATGCAGTTATGATTTAATACTGTATATTTACATTTGTTTACATTTCTCTTGAGTACACATGATGCCATGCGTGGTCTATAAGTGTTTGTATGCATAAGTTTTGATAACTTTTAACTCATGACTTCAGTCTCAGACTGAATTACACCATTGGCTTTCCATGTTCTCTGGCTTGGAGACATCAGACTGTGTGACTTCTCAGAATTCCATCATAATTCCATCAGCCAATCCCTATTCTGTGGGTGAGTATGTGTATCTACACACAGTCATGTATTGCTTAAAAATGGGGATATGGCCTGAGAAATATGTTGTTAGGCAATTTCATTGTTTTGTTGATATCATAGAGTATATTTACACAATCCTAAATGGTATAGCCTATTATATACATAGGCTGTGTGGTATTACCTATTGCTCCTAGGCTATACATCTGTACTGCATGTTACTGTATTGAATACTGTAGAAAAGTGCAACATAATGGTAAGTGTTTGTATATCTAAAAACAATATATACAGTTGGTTGTTGAGTGAAATGTCATTATTCAGCACACGACTGTGTGTGTGTGATGTGTGTATATATACACACATATACTGTTGACTCTTGAATAAGATGAGTTTAAACTGCACAGTTCCAAGTATACATGGATTTTTAAAATAAATATATTGGCAAATTTGCAAATTTCTTGGAAGTTTGCAGCAATTTGAAAGAAAACCCACTGATGGACAATGTAGCCTAGAAATAGCAAATAATAACAAAGTTAGATATGCAATAACTACATAAAACCTATGTGAATACTAGTCTATTTTGCCATTTACAACTATAAGATAAGTACAAGTCTATTATAAAAAGTTACAAGTTATCAAAACTTGGCTGGGCGTGGTGGCTCACGCCTGTAATCCCAGCACTTTAGGAGGCCGAGGCAGGCAGATCAGGAGGTCAGGAGATCGAGACCATCCTGGCTAACACGGTGAAATCCCGTCTCTACTAAAAATACAAAAAATTAGCCGGGCATGGTGCTGGGTGCCTGTAGTCCCAGCTACTCTACTCGGGAGGCTGAGGCAGAAGAATGGTGTGAACCCGGGAGGCGGAGCTTGCAGTGAGCTGAGATTGTGCCACTGCACCCTAGCCTGGGTGACAGAGCGAGACTCCGTCTCAAAAAAAAAAAAAAAAGTTATCGAAACTTACACATACAAACACTTATAGACCATGCATGGCATCATATGTACTCAAGAGAAATGTAAACAGATGTAAATATTCAGCATTAAATCATAACTGCATAAACTTAATTGCAGTGCATATTGTACTACTGTAATAATTTTGTAGCCACCTCCTGCTGCTATTGCAGTGAGCTTAAGTGTCATGAGTATCTATGTAAAACCCCACATGACTTTAATCAACTCCACATGAGCAGTTTGTCTCTCCAGAAAATTGTGTAGCACAGTGAAAAGTGACCTACTGTAGTTCTCATGTATTTTTCATCACGTTTAGTCCGATATGGTAAACCTCAAATAACACCATGCTACACATATGAAGCGCCTCTAGTGATGCTGGAAGTGCTACAAGAAGCAGGGAAAAGTCATGAAAGTACCCCCAAAAAGTTAAATTTCTTGATATGTACGTTAGATTGAGGTCTGCAGCTGCAGTTGCCTATCATATCAGACATATGATTCATTTTGCAAACCAATGATGTAAACTTATAGTATCAATCATTACAGCTCTATAAAAATACTTTCTCTTCTTCATGATTTTCTTCATATTTTATTTTCTCTAGCTTATTTTATTGTAAGAATACAGTATATAATACATATAACATGCAAAATATGTGTTAATTGATGGTTTATGTTATTGGTAAGGCTTTCAGTCAACAGTAGCATAATAGTAGTTACGTTTTGGAGGATTCAAAAGTAGTATGTGGATTTTTGACTCTGTAAGATGGCCAGCATCCCTAACCCCCACATTGATCAAGGGTCAACTGTATAAATTATTGGTCTATTTTTCTAGAGAACACTGAGCAATACACCACATTAACAGAAAAAAAATAAAAATCTATAAATATCTTATGATTACGTCAGGAGATGCAAAAAATTTTCATCTGACAAAATTCAACAGCCTTTCATGATAAAAACGCTTAACAAACTAGGAAGAGAGAATGAAACTGTCTCAACATAATGAAGGTTATAAATAAAAGTCTACAGCTAACATCATACTCAACAGAGAAAATCTGAAAGCTTTTCCTATAAGATCAGAAATAAGGCAATAATGTCCACTCTCAACATTTCTATTCAATATAGTGTTGGAAGTCCTAGCTAGAGCAGCTAGATAAAAAAAGAAAGAAAAGACATCTAAATCAGAAAAAAAGGAAGTAAAATTTTCCCATTCACAGTGACTTAATCTTATACAGAAAAATCTAAAAATTCTGTGGGGAAAAGAAAGAGAGATCAGCCTGTTACTGTGTCTATATAGAAAGAAGTAGACATAAGAGACTCCAGTTTGTTCTGTATTTGAGATGCTGTTAATCTGTGACCCTACCCCCAACCTTGTCCTTGCAAGAGACATGTGCTATGGTGACTCAAGGTTTAAAGGATTTGGGCTGTGCGGGGTGTGCTTTGTTAAACAAGTGCCTGAAGGCAGCTGGCTGGTTAAAAGTCATCACCATTCTCTTAATCTCAAGTACCCAGGGACACGCACACTGCCAAAGGTCGCAGGGACCTCTGCCTAGGAAAGCTAGGTATTGTCCAAGGTTTCTCCCCATGTGATAGTCTGAAATATGGCCTCGTGGGAAGGGAAAGACCTGATTGTCCCCTAGCCTGACACCCGTGGAGGACTAGTTCAAGACGAAAGAAGGCCTCTTGGCGGTTGTTGGCAGTTGAGATAGAGAAAAGCATCTGTCTCCTGCCCGTCCCTGGGCATAAAACCCGATTGTATGTTCTGTTTACTGAGAAAGGAGAAAACTGCCTTAGGGCGAAAGGTGGGACTTGCTAGCGCAATACTGCTCTTTATGCACTAAAAAGGTTTATGGAGATGTTTACATATGCATATCAAGGCACAGCAATTTTCCTTAAGCTTATTCATGTCACAGAGATCTTTATTCACATGTCTTACTGCTGACCTTCTCCCTACAATGATCCTATTATCCTGCCACTTCCTTTTCTTTAAGATGGTAAAGATAATTATCAATAAATACTAAGGGAACTCAGAGACCAGTGCCGGCATGGGTCCTCTGTATGCTGAGCGCCAGTCCCCTGGGCCCACTTTTTCTTTCTCTGTACTTTGTCTCTGTGTCTCATTTCTTTTCTCAAGTCTCTCGTCCCACCTAACGAGAAACGCCCACGGGTGTGGAGGGGCAGGCCACCCCTTCAGATTCAACACAAAACTGTGAAAATAATTGAAATGAACAAAGCTGTAGGATCCAAAATCAACAAAATTAGTTGCATTTCTATACAGTAACAATGAACAACACAAGAAGAAAATTTTTTTAAAATCCCATTTATAATAGCAGTAAAAAATACATAAAAAATAAACTCAACCAAGAAGGCATAAGTCTTCTACACTGGAAACTACAAAACACTGCTAAAAGAGATTAAATAATACATAAATAAATAGAAAGATACCTGGTGTTCATGGACTGGAAGACAATACTGTTAAAATTTCAGCACTACCTATCTTAGTTGATTAAGGATGCTATGACAAAATAACACAACTGGGTGGTTTATAAACAAGAGAAATGTATTTCTTACAGTTCTTGAGGATGGGAAGTCCAAGTTCAATGTGCCAGCAGATTCAATGATTGGTGATAGCTCACTTCCTAGTTCACAAAGGCACAGGTTACCAAGGAAAAATAGATAAATGAGACTACATCAAACTAGAAAGCTTCTATACAGTAAAAGAGGCAGTCAAAAAAGTGAAAAGGCATCCTACATAATGGGAGAAAATATTTGCAAACCATGTGTGTTAGTCTGTTCTCAAGCTGCTACTGAAAACACACCTGAGACTGAGTAATTTATACAGGAAAGAGGTTTAATTGACTCACAATTCAGCAGGGCTGGGTAGGCCTCAGGAAACTGATAATCATGGCAGAAATGGAAGCAAACACATCCTTCTTCACATGGCTGCAGTAAGGAGAAGTGCCAACAAAAGGGGGAAAATCCCCTTATGAAATAATCAGATCTTGTGAGAACTCACTATCACAAAAACAGTAGCATGAGGGTATTCAATTACCTCTCACCTGGTCCCTTGCACACATGAGGATTATGGAGTCTACAATTCAAGATGAGATTTGGGTGGGGACACAGTCAAAACATGTCACCATGCATGTGATAAGGACTTAGTATTCAAAATATATAAAGAACTCCTACAAAATTAATAGCAAAAAACTAACATAATTTAAAAATGGACAAAGAACTTGAATCAATGTTTCTCCAAAGAAGACCTACATATGACCAAAAGGTATATGAAAGCATGCTCCACGTTGCTATTGATCAGGGAAATGCAAACCAAACTACAATGAGGTATCTTCTGACACCTGTTAGGGTGGCCATTATCAATAACACTGAAAATAACAAGAGTTGGTGAGGTTGTAAAGAAATTTGAATCCTTATTCACTGTTGGAGGGACCGTAAAATGGGTCAGACACTATGAAAATTCATCTGGTGGTATCTCAAAATATTTAAAATAGTACTGCCATGTGATTCAGCAATACCACTTTTGGATATTTATCCAAAAGAATCTAAAGCAGTATCTTGAAGAAATATTTGCACTTCCACGTTCCTTGCAGCTGATGAAGTACAATAAACACTACACCCAAAAAAGGGCACTTTGAAAATTGAAAAAACAACAGAAACCAGATGGTTTCTCTGACCTCTTCCCCCTTTCTCCCATGAAGCAGGTCATAACACCTAGGAAGGTGATCTCTAACCTTCTCTGTTTCTTCTCCCATGAAGATCCTCATGTGACTCATGTATTCCTCTATCCCCAGAGGGAAGGAATGTCACACAGAGGCCCTAAGAAGAAACCAGACAAACTTGCCTTACTAAGCACCCTCTCCCCTCCTGACCCTCTGGTTATTACCATTAGATCTCACCTTCTTGTCCTCCAATCATACTTCTGCATGACTGTCCATAAAAATACACAGATCTGTTCGGGAAATGCACATCAAAACAATAAGATACCATCTCACTCCAGTCAAATGTTGATTATCAAAAAGTCAAGAAACAACAGATGCTGTTGAGGTTGCAGAGAAAAAGGAAAGCTTTTACACTGTTGGTGGGAATGTAAACTAGTTCAACCATCATGAAAGACAGTGTGGCAATTCTTCAAAGATCTAGAAGCAGAAATATCATTTGACCCAGCAATCTCATTACTGGGTATACATCCAAAGGGATAGAAATCATTCTATTATAAAGATACATGTACACATATGTTCATTGCAGCATTATTCACAATAGCAAAGACATAGAATTAACCCAAGTGCCAATCAATGACAGACTGGATAAAGAAAGTATGGTATATATATTCCATGGAATACTATGCAGCCATAAAAAGGAATGAGATCATGTCCTTTGAAGGGACATGGATGGAGCTGGAAGTCATTATCCTCAGCAAACACTGCATGTTCTCACTCATAAGTGGGAGCTAAACAATGGGAACAACACACACTGGGACATGCTGGAGGTTGGGAGGGAGAGCATCAGGAAGAATAGCTAATGGGTGCTGGGCTTAATACCTAGGTGATAATGTTGATCTTTGCAGCAAACAACCATGGAACATGTTTGCTAATGTAACAAACCTGCACATCCTGCACGTGTGCCCCAGAACTTAAAATAGAAGTTGAAGAAAAAAAATAGGCAGTTCTTGCTGTTTCTTTGGGTCTTCATTTATTAAGGCTCCTGTGTCACATAAAACATTAAATAAAGTTGTTATGCTTTCCTCTTGTTAATCCATCTTTTGTCATAAGATCTCAGCCACAAATTTTGCCATGGCTACAGAAAATATGTTTCTTTTTCACCCCCACACAACATTATTAATAACAGTAAGAGGTGGAAACAATGTAAATGTCCATCAACAGAACAAATAAAGAAAATGTGGCCTATGCATACAATAAAATATTAGTCAGCTTTTTGAAAGAAAAAAATCGTATCATATGCTGCAACATGGTAAACCTGGAAGACATTACGCTAAGTTAAACAAGCAATCACAGAAAGACAAATACTGAATGATTCCATGTATAGGAAGTATCTAAAATCATAGAAAGTAGGAAAGTGGTCTTCAGGAGATGGGGGAGGGAAAAATGTGCAGTTGCGTTTCAATAGGTGTAGTGTCCGTCATCCAAAATGAAAAAGTTCTGGAGATCTGTTGTACAATAATGTGCACACAATTAAGAGTACTATAATGTGTTGTTCTGGCTTCTTGGACTGTAAAGTGCAAAGCAATAACATTCCATAGTAGAGTTATTCACAGATTAGAAAGGAAACTGACATAGTGTATACTAAAATGTATGTCTCTGTCATGGTTGTAACGCTTCAATGTTTTCTATCTGTTAGTATTGTTTGTCATTTATTTATCTGCTCAAGCATTAGCTTGAGCACTTCCTTCATGTACGTCACTAAACTTGGTGCTTTGAGGGATAAATATACCGAAAAATGTATCATTTAGTGAAAACACACACACTTATTAAGCAAAACTAAACATGGTCGTTTTAAAGTGCTCTTGAAATATAAAATGAAAAAATGCTGGAGTGGAAGGGAGACACAAGGAAAATAATAGTATTTGAACTGGGTTTGTGGAAGTAGATAAGGACTTTCTTAAGCACAGAAAGAGACTGGCAGAAAGGACATTCTAAGCAAAGCATGAGCAGTGCTGCAAAAGCACAGATAAGGACGGAGGTTTAGGTAACTTCTAGTAATGTTGTGCTATGACAGCACTTTAGGTATAGGTCTTGAAGGCCAATGACACTGAAGAAACAGGTGGGAGCCAAAGCCAAAGAATCTAAATTTTACACCAGGGGAAGGTCAGCGGGAATGAGCATAAAGTATGCACTGAAGAAAATGCAATTTTTGAGGAAAGTCTGCAAAATTAAACTGGTAACACATTTCATGTGAGGGTAAGGGGGAAAAAAAATCAAATCTGAGTTTGAATGCTTGAAGGAATCTTAAACAAGAAGGACACTCCAACTTAGCTTCTTCATTTGGTAGGTAAATATTTGATGCCCCCAAATAATGAGATCTTATCAAATTCCTCACAAGTAGTTATTAGGAGGTTAGAATTACAATCAGGAAACTAAATTCTCTAATTCCAAGCTTCATAAGAAGTTAAGACCAAATGTCTAAACAACCAAGTAAAGTAATTTATCATTCCACCTTTAGCTCTCTTGCAGACTTTCTCCCAGATTCTTCTTCATGTACTCTGAGGTCCAGCCAAAGTGAACTTATGTAACCCTATATGTGTACAATGATTTTCTGCCTCCATGAGTTTCTTTATAATACTCTCATCAGGTGCTCTGTGCCTTTTCCATTAATGCTTGTCTACACTATTTATCCCTCAAAGCCCAGCTCCCATGTTGCCTTTTCTAAGATCATATAAATTTTCCTCACCACTCTACCCCAGTCAGAAGTAATCTCTCTTTCTGAATTCCCACAGGACTGTGTGACTCTGTTGATGTTTACTATATTACATATTATATTGAAGTTATAGAAACATATTGTTTCAGGCAATAACCTAAGAGGCTCTCAAATGTAGCAAATGTAGAATATTCACATTGAGTATTTCCCATAGCATCAGCCCCAAAATTATCAAATAGGTAGAGGTGAAATAAATATCTCTCAGATACATAAATAAACACTTTGGCTTAAAGGGTGGGGGTTTGGGGCAGAAGAGAACTATCTTTGTTTTTTTGCTATGTGAATACTTGTTTATTTGAACATAATTAACATTTAATTCAATTTTCTCTATTATGCTATTTTAATCAGAATGGTAGTTTTCATTTCTAGCATAGCCATCCCTGTTGGGATGCAACTCCTCATTTCAAAAAGACATTGCAAAGGTTGATTTACCATAAAAGCTTACTACATCAGTCCTCACCCTTTCAAACTTTTATTGCTAAGCAATTTCTTTTCTTGACATGCCAACAGAGGAAGTCATAATATATCTCCCAGGCAACCAGATACGTACATAGCTGAGATTATTAAAATAAACCTAGAGTTCATCTTAAGTATTAAAAAAAAAGGTTTAAATTGTCCTAGAGATTGACATAATCACATGGATGGTAGATAGGTCTTTATTTCTATAATGATTTTATCCACCTGAATGTTCCAGGTTGGAATTCTTGGGGTTGAGTGTCTATTCATTGGGCAACTGAAAATGAGGCTAAACAGCCTATTCATCACTCTGAAATTAATCAAGATGGACCCAGAGTTAATCCCCTGTGTTAAACAAAGGTTTAAATAGTCATTCAATAATTACAACACCTTATATAACAGATGGGCTTCTATCCCTATAGTAATCTTACCTATCTGCTTACTCTTGCTTGAAATGTTTTTGGGTAAAAACAGGGGTAGAGAATTGTATTATATAGTCACAAATGAGCCTGATAATGTTTCATTGACTTAAATTCACAGTATGGTGTAAGTGATTTGTTTTAGACGTGTTCTTAAAGCAGACTTTGAGAGAGGAAAGAGTCTTAGGTGTGTTAGAAGAAGAAAAACAGATTCTGTACTTGTGGCTCTATTCACAATAGCAAAGACTTGGAACCAACCCAAATGTCCATCAGTGACAGACTGGATTAAGAAAATGTGGCACATATACACCATGGAATACTATGCAGCCATAAAAAATGATGAGTTCATGTCCTTTGTAGGGACACAGATGCAGCTGGAAACCATCATTCTCAGCAAACTATTGCAAGAACAGAAAACCAAACACTACATGCTCTCACTCATAGGTGGGAATTGAACAATGAGATCACTTGGACACAGGAAGGGGAACATCACACACCAGGGCCTGTGGTAGGGTAGGGGGAGGGGGGAGGGATAGCATTAGGAGATATACCTAATGTAAATGATGAGTTAATGGGTGCAGCACACCAACATGGCACATGTATACATATGTAACAAACCTGCACGTTGTGCACATGTACCCTAGAACCTAAAGTATAATAAAAAATAAAAATAAATAAAAATAAAAATAAAGAGTAAGAAGGATGCCTCTAGTAGTTTTTTCTAATTTTGCCAAGAACCCTAGAGACCAATAACAAAAATAACTTCCTCATTATCAGTGTTTTGAGATTAATCTAGGGGTTTGAATCATTCAGGTAATTGTTCCTTATGTGTAGAGGTTAGGTCTGGATGCACAAAGTTAAAATTAAACATGTAAAACTGAAATGATGATGTTCCTTTAAAATGTGTTTCCCTTTCATTCCTTCTTTTTTTTTTTTTTTAGAAAAATATCATAATTATTAATCTAGCTGCAGAAGCCAGAAATGTAGGTGGCATCCTTAGCATTTCACTATTCCTTGCCACTTACATTCAACTGACCACCAAATGTTTGCCCCTTATGTTATAAATACCTCTTGAAAACATATACCTCCTTCCTTCCACCACCTAGTTCAAGTAAACATCATGCAACAATAACTTCTCATTTCAAGATGCACCCTTTCTGTAATCCCTCCAAATTAATTCATCCTTCATACTGCATTCACTCATTCACTCATCTATTCATTCATTCACGTACATACAGACATACTTCACTTTGCTTTATTGTGATCTGCAGATAATGTGTTTTTTAAAAATTGAAGGTTTGTGTCAACCCTGCTTTGAGCAAGTCTATCAGCACCGTTTTTCTAATAATGTGCTCACTTTAATTATCTGTGTTACATTTTTGTAATTCTTGCAATATTGTAAATATTTTCATTATTATTATATCTGTTATGGTGATCTGTAATCAGTGATCTGTAATGTTACTATTGTAATTGCTTTGAGGTGCCACAGACTGCACCCATATAAGATGGCAAAATTAATCAATCAACGTGTGTGTGCTGACTGCTCCACCAACTGGTCATTCCCCCATCTCTCTCTCTCTTTCTTTGTGCCCCCCCATTTCCTAAGACACAACAATATAGAAATCAGGCTAATTCGTTACGTGATAAATGGCCTCTAAGTGTTCAAGTGAAAGGCAGAAGTGCACATCTCTCAATTTAAATCCAAAGCTGGTAATTAATAAGCTTGGTGAGGAAGGCATATCAAAAAGTGAGACACACTGAAGGCTAGGCCTCTTGTGCCAGACAGTTAGCCAAGTTGTGAATGCAAAGGAAAAGTTCTTCAAGGAAATTAAATGTGCTACTCTGGTGAACACACACATGATGAGAAAGAAAAATAGTCTTATTGCTGATATGGAGAATGTTATAGATCAATCAAGCCATTGATCCCCCTTAAGGGATAAATCAATCCCTTAAGGCAAAGTCTAATTCAGAGCAAATCCTTAACTCTCTTCAATTTTATGAAGGCTAAGAGAGGTGGGGAAGCTGCAGAAGAAAAGTTGGAGGTAAGCAAAGGTTGGTTTGTGAGGTTTAAGGAAAGAAACCCATCTCCATAACGTAAAAGTGCAAGGTGAACAGCAAGTGCTGATGTAGAAGCTGCAACAAGTTACTCAGTCCTAGCTAAGATAATTGATGAAAGGGGATACACTAAACCACAAATTTTCAATGTTGATGAAACAGCCTTCTCTTGGAAGAAGATGCCATCTAGGACTTCTATAGCTAGCAAAAGCCAATGCTTGGCTTCAAAGCTTCAAAAGATAAGCTGGACTCTCTCATTAGAAGCCTATTCATGTAGTGACTTTGAGTTGAAGCTAATGCTCATTTACTTCTCTGAAAATCCTAGGGCCCTTAAGAATTACACTAAATCTTCTCTCCCTGGGCTCTACACAAGAGAAAACAAAAAGCCTGGATAACGGTATATATAAACATATATAGAGCATAGTTTACTGGTTATTTTAAGCCCACTGTTGAGAAAGAAAAAGAAGATTCCTTTCAAAATATCACTGCTCATTGACAATGCATCTGGTGACTGACCCAAAAGAGCTCTGATGGAGATGTACCAGGAAACAGCCTTCTCTTCTATAAAGAACAGGGAAAAGAACATTCCAGGGACAAGGAGGAGCAACTGCAAAAGCTCGAAATATGCTTATTACATTGAGGAACAGCAAGAAAGTAGTGTGAGTGGAATATCATGAGTGATTAAGACAGCAGTAAAACATTAAATCAGAGAAGTGATGGTGGCAGGGGAGCAGAAGACAGGGGACTTTATAGGCCATGTTAAAGTCTTAGAAATTTATTTTGAGTGAGATGGGAATCCATTAAAGTAAGTCAAGCAGAAAAGTTACTGAACCACTTCAAATGTTGAGAAGGACTCTCTGGCTGTTGCACACAGTAGACCTTGTAGGTACTATTAAGAGTGAAGAAAGACAAAATCAGTATGAGTCTTTTGAAATAGCCCCAACAAAAAGTGTCCACAGCTTGGACTATAGGGCCATTGTGGAGGGCTGAAAGAGGATAGACCTCCAGGACTTTAGCTCCATCTTGAAGGTGGAGCAGACAGGATGTGTTGACATATAACATGTACATTGCACACTGTGAGGAAAATAGAGGGATCAGAAATGACCACAAGGTATTCAGCCTCAGCAGCTGGGAGGATGACACCACTAGCCTTTTTGACTCTATGAAACTGGAGGAGGATCAGAGTCATTTGTTGTGTGTTTTTGTTGTTACTGGTGCTTGTAATCAGGGTGGTTTGTGGAGGAAAGGAAAGTCAAGAGGTCTGTTTTGTTATATGCCAGGTTTGAAGTGCTAATTACTCTGCCATTAGGAGTGTTCAAGTGGCTGATAGGATATAGAAGTGTGCAGTTTTGGAGGAGTGCTTGGAATTGAAGATCTAAACATTTCAATTTACAAATCATATTTATCACCAGGAGACTGGAGTAGATACCCTCAAGTATAAGTGTAGTAAGAATGTAGTTCTGAAGTCTGAGTGCTAGGCCACTACCATATTTGGAAGTCAGAATAATGAGAAGGAACCAGCCAAGAGAACCAAGGAGGAACAGTTAATGAGGTATGAGAAAAATCAAGAGAGTAATGATTTCCACCAAACTGTGATGTGATCACAATACCTTTTTGTCCAGTAGTTCTTATTGGCTTAAGTTTTACATTCTCCTTCCTATGTGTTTTTGTACCACCAGAGTTGAAGGCCTGAAAAGTACATACCAGACCTCCAAGGCCATATGAGTATTTGTTGGCTTCTCCCAGCGAGGAACACTGAAAGGAGAATTGCAGATGATAGAAAAGGAGTAACCACTTAATTTTGATTCTGGAGGCAATTAAAGCAGTGGGGAAATTGACAATGGCACATGATGGTAGCTCCAGCTGAGTCAGTGGAAGTTTCAGAAAATTTAGCAATAGGACCAGCACTATATCCTAGTGCCTGGGACATAATAGGTGGTAAATACTTACTTCTTAAACAAATGATGGGATGCACCAGAGAAAAGTAAATAAATAAATAAAAATAAAAAAACCTCTTTTCTCTCCTCTGTCTCTTACATCCAATTAAGGATTGTCAAGTCATGTCAATATGAAATATCATTTCTCTCACATCTGTCTTCTCTCTGTTACCACTGTCATCACTGGGTTCTTGTAGCCCACATCATCATAGTGACCTAAATGTTCTCTGCTTTATATAACTCATTGTGCATCTACAGCCATATTACCATCAAGGGTGCTACTCAAAGACCTCCAAGGATGCTTAAAAATTAGCTAAAGATAATGTCTTATTTTCTAAAACTACCTCCATTTTGTGTATTTTAACTTGCCAGCCAAAAAAAAAAAAAAAAAAAAAAAAAAAGCCTGATATTTTTATCAGGAGCCCAGGAGCTACCCTTCACTAGAGCTGATGATCTTAAGCATATGGAATTAGAATCTCAAATAAAAATTTTCTGCGCCACCAGGCCTTACCTGACATTCATAAAACATGCACATTTTCATTCCTCTGCTCAGAACATAGTTGTCTTTTTCATGCATTGGGAATGAAGAACTATTCAATATTTCCCTGTGGTGGATTAACCTAAACCAATCCAGAACAAACTTTTTCTTCTTGAAGGCTTACATTACTTCTCAATCACTTTATTCCACCAAGAGGTTACTGGTTTTTCCATCCCAAATAAATAGCTCTCTTTAGTTACCCTCAGTGGTATGGATAGGGGGCTTGACTGCCAAAGACAAAACAAGCTGAAAGAGTCAGTCTGAAAGCAGGGAGATCACCTCCCCAGCATTCCCTAATGCAGTGAAATGATTGCATTGCTTTGTTGGTTATGCTAGCAGAGTGCATTTCTAATGCCTCTTCATTCATGAGTGTTTAAACATTTTAATGAATACGTTATTTACCGTAATAAAGTCAGAATCTGCTATTAAATTAATAGAGCGGTGTAACCAAGAATACCACAACATCAATTTATTCCTGCTTAGTGTTACTGAGTTCTAAACACAGGATTCCTGGCCATTTGCATTCTCTGCTAGTCATAGATGTTGCATAAATACTCTTTAGCTGCAAATAATTACCAAATTGTGTGTGCATGTTTGTGTACATCGTGCTTTAGCATGGTGATTAAAATCAGTGAGTCCTAGAAACAAAAAGCCTAGCTCCAAATTTGGTTCTAGTAGCTGGGTATGCTTAAGTAAATTACATTCTCTCTGAGGTACAGTCTTCTCCTCTGTCAAATGGGGATAACAACAGTATCTCTCTTGTTAGATTGTTCAGATAAAATAAATGATATACACAAAACATAATTCCTGACACATATTAAAACTCTATAAATGCTAGATATGAATATTATCAAATGTAAGGGCTGAAGGGTCAAAATTAACCCATAGGAGCTTTTTGAAAATTAGAAAAAGTCACCCCTTTTGGGACAGGAAACAATGCCGTGTAGAGCTTCATGAGTGAAACATGAACTGTATTTTAGCCTGCAATCGTCCTCTTAGTTGAGCATGCTTGAACAGAGTTCTGTTGGTCCTAGAGCTGACTTTGCTTTCTTCTTCTCTACTTCAGTCACACTGATTCCTTTCCTTTTCCCTTCCTTCATCATTTTAAGGATTTCAGAAAGAGTTGGGCTTCCCATGATCAATTAAAAATGCTCTCAAAACAAAGGAGGTGGTCTCCAAAAGTAAATATTTTGTCTTTTTAAATGTTTGATTCGTGACCACCTAGCCATGGACTTATTCTGTAATAGAAACTTAATAAATGAATGAATAAGTGAATTAATAACAAAAAGGGCAGGCCACTTTATGGACTTAAAATTCAAGTTAGGCTTCAACTGATAAATTCTGTCAGCTGGAATTCACTTTAAATATTCATAATACTATAACAAAACAAATATTTAAAATTAATCCATAGAATCATGTTGTATCACAAAAGTAACCATCTGATAAGCACATGTAATTGCTGAAGGAAAGCCAAATGATGTGGAAAATGAAATTCTTAACCAAACATTGCCTTCAATATAGGAATTGATCTTAATTTAGGAAAGAGTAGTTTAAAATTTTCTGCAGAACAATCTTGCTGTTTTCTAATCAGACCTGAATTCATGATTGCACAACCAATATTCAGTAATAAAAGATACTAAAATGTTTAAGCAATTGACTCCATTCTGCTGTTATTTAGTGAATTAGCCAATTTTTTGAGATCTGATTGTCTGGTGACTTGAGTAATCCATTGAGTATAACAACGAAACTATTTTTTTCTACCATATAATTAAAAGCATATATTTCTAAACTATCTTTCATTCAAACAGTGTGGCAAGAACC
The DNA here is from genome assembly GCF_008728515.1 of Papio anubis. Classification (NCBI taxonomy): domain Eukaryota; kingdom Metazoa; phylum Chordata; class Mammalia; order Primates; family Cercopithecidae; genus Papio; species Papio anubis. Next base: position 96,627,720 of record NC_044987.1, on the reverse strand, counting down.
AAATGCAAGCAAAAAACAATAGCGTTCAATCAGTCAATGAATCACAGCCATGCAAAATCCAACAGGAGGCTTAATGTCGATGAAACAATGGTCACAGTTACAATCACACTTATATGCAATCTTGATATAAACACAGAGTTTGTTTTATATTAAGGAGAGAAAAAAGCATTTTAATTGTCTCAGTTTGACAGTCTAAAGAAAACCCAAATATCTAAAACAGAGTTCTTTATGATCCATAATTTAATACATAAGGCTACTCTGACTGCTTTATTTAAAATTGCAGGTTATCTTCGCCTCCCATTCCTGACATTCCTGACTTTTCTTCTCTAGTTCTGTGTTTTGTTTTATCTAGAGGATTCCTCACTTCCTGACACCTAAAGTTTAATTATTTACTATTCCTACTGTCTGTTGTCTGTCTCCATCCCCTGTACACAAAGTAGGATACAAACTCATGTCCAAAACAGGCTAGAATGTGTGTGTGTTTTATGTCACTAATATATACCAAAAACCAAAAACAGTTCCAGGCACACCTTAAGGATCTCAATAAATATTTTTGAATGAAAAGAATTTATGTCACTCTTTTGATTAAAATATTTTATTGGCTTTTGTTACAATAGAGTATAAAACTTATACTCTTAACCAGGGTCTAAAACAGCTATGTGTCCCAACTCTCCCTCTCCTTCCTTTTCATTTTATCCCTCTCCTCTTTTGTTACAATACAGTATAAAACTTACACTCTTAACCAGGGCTTACAATACTGTTATACAAAACTTATACTCTTAACCAGGGCCTACAGTAGCTATGTGTCCTAACTTTTCCTCTCCTTCCTTTTCATTTTATCCCTCTCTCCTATTGCCTATGTTACTGCAAACCTAATGGACTCCTTTTAAAGGGTAAATATGCTAAGCTCTATTCTGTATCAGGGCATTCTCACATGGTATTCCTTCTGCCTGGAATATTCTCCTCCCTACCTCCTTTTCTGCCTTGGCTTTTCATTGGCCAACTTCTTAATGTTTAAGCATTTATTGAAAGGTTATTGTTTTAGAGGTGTTTTCCCTCATCACTGTAAATAAGCATCCCCCACCACCACACTTGTACCTTATGTACTTCATTTTTTTCCTCCATCCTAGTGCTAAATACCATATACAACTTCACATGTGTGTACTTGGTTTATTCTCTGTTCCTCCATTAGCCTCTGTGTTTCATGAGGATAAAAACTTCAAATTTCACCAGTGCTTTGCTAGGCCTAGCACATAACAGACACTCAATAAATGGTTGATGAGTAAATGAATACACAACATAATTATCTTAGAACGAAGCTCTTAATTCCTATTTGCAGAAGATTTTTCTTCAACAGAACAAAATAAACACCATCAGTGGGATTGACCCCATATTTCCAGGAGTTAGACTTTTAATTCTAATTCAAAGTCAAAATGAATTAAATCATATGTTCATTCTTCATTAAGTTTCACCATGGCCATGTGATGCCACACCTGCAGCCGTTCAGGAGTGTCCAGATGGCTACTGTCATAACTGAAACTGACAAGATGTTTGGGCAGCTTTTGAATATATTCTTTATGACTATGTGTTTTGAGAGAGAACACTCAACATCTGATTAATATGCAATGCAGATTGACCCTAAATCCTACCCACTTTTATTTTATAGAAGTTTATTACTCCTCACTCAGTGCTGTACAGTTTAATTAAAGTCAGTGGCTGCATCTTGATTACTCTAATTACTTGACATGTAGCTCATGAGCCCTTATGATCCTAAATACTAAGCAGGCATCAGTTTCTCCTATTTTATTCTATGAGACAATTTTTTTTTTCTTACTATCAATTATAGAAAAGGCATTTTGCTGGATATTGGAAAGAGGGTGACCTACTGTCACTGCTTTCCGTTAGGGATATAATGGGACATGATCTAATCCCGATTTAGTAGTTGTGTTTGTTTTTGTTATTTTTATTTATCTGTTTGTCTCAGGGAACTTAAAATATCCTCACCAATATATACTGATTATTAAATTTGCACAATAAAACTATGTATGTTTATTTAAAAGTAACTACATCATCAACCCATTTTATCCCCATCTCAGTACCATACTCATATAACCTGCTAATCTGGACTGTCTGTCCATGTCAATTTCTCTTGAAAACATGTGTTAAATCTCACTCTTACCAAAAGTGTAAGGGTGAGATTCCTTCTATCTCAAATTACCACAAATTCCTTCCATCTCAGCTCCATAGTGTTTATAAAAATCACATCTGTTACTCTATCTTTTTTGTTCCTTTATATATTACCTAACATTATTTTAGAACTTTTAAGTATACATATCTTGTTTTCATGAACTCTTTATTACATCTTCATGACAAAGACTAAATTTTCTAATGGTATTTCCCACAATGATTATTATAGTACTAGAAAAAAAGATTTCATTTGTATTTGTAAAATAATGGAAATAGCAAATAACATTAAGTCTACTATACATTTCCTCTTCAAGATTTATTTAATATAAAGTATTCAGGTTATGTGTAATTTTATCCCCATTCCTGCTATCTCACCTATTATGGCTATTACAAAGTGATGCCAGGATTTCCTTACTTTTTTCCTCCACTTTTGAAGTTGGTAAGCCCCTTCAGCAAAGAGTAAACATTATATACAATCCTCCTCAGTCAAAGGGAAGAAGAAAGACATGTATCAGGAAGTTCACTCATTGTGATTCCATCAGTGTTTTCAAAGGGGTTCCTTTTCCTGAACTTAAGGTCAATCATAGCAGCCATTTGCCTAAAAATCATATTTAACAATCACAAAGGATCTCAGGTACAGACTTTTGGATTTGTTTCCAATTCAGGTATATACGTATATCTAGCTACCTGTCATTGGTGTATGTACGTCTGTATCTAATCAATCATCTGTTCATGTGTATATGTACATGTGTGAACATGTAGTCATAGAAATATGTGGACACAAAAGGGGAGAGGTGAAGATACAAAAGAGAGAAGGAATCTTGAGGTTTCTGGATCACTGTAAGGGCCTTCTCTAAAATGGAAAAGAGGCCCTTAACTTTATTTTCTTCATGAGTTTCTCTGTCTAGTCCTGAACTCCAAAGAAAGGTTAAAGAATTAAAATGACAATAAAATCCTCACCTAAAGTTCATGCTTATAAAGTTTACCCATCTGGTATATTAAATATTTTAAGTTCTATTTTTATGTCCATAATTTTCCATTTCCCCAGTAAGAACTCCTTTATGTGAAGTTGTTAATAGCTGCTTCCTTAAAAAACTTCTTAAAAGGGTTTCTATTAATATATTTCACCAAGAGAACAGGGTGTGTTGGGCTATCTCATAAATCTCTTGCAGACACAAGGGAACAGCCTGCAGAGAGAACTGTGAACAACTGTTCTATTTTCACTGCGGACAGACTAGAAGGATTCTTCCCAGGGGGTCTCAAGGAATAAGAGTTAAAATGGCAGACTGGGTATCCCCATTTAACTTGCTTCCTCCTGAATTTTTATTAACTATACACTGAAGAGGTTTTGTTGTTGTTGTTGTTGTCGTTTTTGAGATGGAGTCTCACTCTGTCATCCAGGCTGGAGTGCAGTGGCGCAATCTGGGTTCACTGCAACCTCCGCCTCCTGGGTTCAAGCAATTCTCCTGTCTTTGCCTCCCGAGTAGCTGGGATTATAGGTGTGCATCACCATGCCCAGTTAATTATTTGTATTTTTAGTGGAGACGAGTTTTATCATGTTGGTCAGGCTGGACTTGAACTCCTGACCTCAGACAATCCGCCCACCTTGGCCTCCCAAAGTGCTGGGATTACAGGCATGAGCCACTGTGCCCGGCCTATTGTTGTTTTTTAAAAGGCTCAGGGCTGGGAGAAAAAGAAAGGATAATATCAGTAAAACCTGGCAGCCAGAAGGTGGATGAATGTGTCATCACTTATCTTTCAGCCTGAAAGCCAAACCCTGGATTTTTGGTGAGAAAAGTAGACAAATAAATCAATTTTTATCAAAGAATTCTAAAAAGCCACGATCACTGTCAGCACCAGGTAAGATGGAAATGGGAGGGAGAGCAGCTGGGACACTAACACAGAGAGCACTGAATGAAACCTGTTTGGGAGGCAATTTGTTGCCAGATTATTTCTATCACTCCACACACATTTGGAAGGCTGCCCCTCCCCCAGTTTTCCGATCTGTTAAGTGGGAAGCTTAGAAGTCACCATTTCCTCCTAACAAGTAAAAAGCTGAACAAACTGAGAAATCAACTCTTCTTAGATCCGTCAGAGAAATGAGATCACAGGGTAAACCACTACCCCAAAATTGGAGAGGCAGACAGGCAAGTACAGATAGTCACAACTTAACGGAGCAGAAACCCACCTCTGCAGGAACCATTACTGGGGTGGGAAACCCTTAATTGTAATTGATGGATTCCTAGAGATTGAGTGTGGACAGGTCTGAGAGTTAAAAAATCCCAAGGGACCAAATAATAGGGGATTTCCATACTTTTGTGAGTTTTACCTCTAGGAGCTCAACCAGTTCTCACAGTGAATACTTAAGAAAAACCACTCATGCTTCTAGCAGGGGGAGAAGAAAAGTAGCTTTTTGAAATAGACCAGAGCATTTGGCTTTTCTTCATGAGTCCTGCCCTCAAGAGAAATTATTTTACTAGAGCCTAAACTGTTAGAATTTTTCAGTGCTTAATTCACGTGGGGGAAGGAAAATACCACATTCTAGCTCACTTTAGTGAAGGGTAATTGACAAGCACTTGTGAGGTTGAGAGTTCCGAAGCACAGGCTCGCTGAAAGACTCAGACTTAATCTCAGGACTATAGAATGCTTTCCCTACCCCAAACCTCACCACGTTTTACTAAAGACTTACATACAGCAGTTCCTTCTACCTGGTACATCACGTCTGGCTACCAAGAAAAAATTACAAGGCCCAGTAAAAGCAAAATACACCATTTAAAGAGACAAAGCAAGCATCAAAACTAAACTCAGATATAGAACAGATATAGAGTTATCCAACTTGAAGTTGAAAACAACTGTGATTACTATTCTAACAGCTTTAATGGATAAAGTAAGCAGCATTAAAGATCATATGGCCATGGAAGTAGAGAGAGAAAAATCCTAAGAAAGAATAAAAAAGAGATACTGAGATCAAAAACAGTGTAACATAAATGACAAATGACTGTGATGGGCTCAGTCATGGACATGGTTGAGAAAAGAATCTCTAAGCTTGAGTAGGGTATCACAATAAAAATGTCCAAAACTGAAAAGCAAAGAAAAAAATGACTGAGAAAAATAGACCAGAATATCCATAAACTTTGGAACAAACAAAAAAAGGTATAACATACATATTATTAGTTTGGTGCAAAAGTAATTAAGATTTTTGTCATTGAAAGTAATGATAAAAACCACAATTACTTTTGCTCCAACCTAATATAATACGGATATAAGAAGGAGAAGAAAGAAAGAGAGAAAGAGAGAGAGGAAGGAAGGAAGGAAGGAAGGAAGGAAGGAAGGAAGGAAGGAAGGAAGGAAGGAAGGAAGGAAGGAAGGAACGAAGGAAGGAACGAAGGAAGGAAGGAAGTTTGAAGCAATAATGACTGGTAATTTTTCCCAAATTAATGCAAGACACAAAACCACAGATTCAGGAAGCTCAGAGAAAAACAAGCAGGATAAATGTAAAACACACACGCACACACACACACACACACACGCACATCATAACTGTAGAAAATCAAGTCCTGAAAAAACACAGGGGAAAAAAAAAGGCTTATTTATGGAGAAGCAAAGGTAAGAATTATACATAGGTAAGAATTATATCCAACTTGTCCTCAGAAATCAGGCAAGCAAGAATAAAGTGGAGTGAATAAAAGTGTTGACAGAAAAAAAAAGCAAAACACTAACCTGGAATTCTGTACCCTAATTCTTCACAAATTGGAGGAGAAATACTTTCTCAGACAAATAAATGGCATTTATTGCGAGTAACCCGCCTTGTCAGAAAGTTTAAAATAAGTTATTTAAAGAGAAGGAAAATAACATATGTGAGAAACTCAAATCTACATGAAGAAAGAAAGAGTATCACAGACGGAATAAGTAAATAAAAACTTTTTAAAAATTCTTAATTGATGTAACAGATAACAGTTTATTCAAAATAAAAGCAACAATGTATTTGACTACGTGTGTGTGTGTGTATATATATAAATACACACATAGGTATATAGCATATAGGGGTGTCTGTGTGTGTGAATGTATTTCTGTATGCATGCTTATATGTGCTATAAACAACAACAACAAAAAAAGTATCTGAGAAAAGTCTCAGTCAATTTAAATGTTTATTTTGCCAAAGTTGAGGATGCAACTGGGTGAAAGAGACAGGAGCCAAAATAGGATCAGTGGCTCATGCGTTTGTGGAAGAGGATTTTGAAACTTTCAATATTTAAAGGGAAAAGAAGGAAGGAGGGGAAATGAGAAAGTGAAAAAAAGGAAAGATATGGTTACCTCTCATGAATCCACATCTTGCATGTGAAAAGGAGGGGTGATGGAAATATAGTCAATTATGTATTCATCTTGTACTCAGCAAATCTGCACTTTACATATGATAAAACAAACATAGAGTGGAGGAAGCAGTTAAATATGCATTTATATCAGGGTTAACAGAAATTAATTTCTCATCTCCCTTGTCTCATGCCATGAAGATGTCATTAATTTACATTGCTAAGGTGAGGAGGGCCCCCTGTGAAGACATGTGGCCGTCTATCTGTAGCTATCAGTTTAGGAACAAAAGATAAGTCTGGTGTGCGTGTGTGTGTGTGTGTGTGTGTGTGTGTGTGAGAGAGAGAGAGAGAGACGTGGCTTCCAAGTTTAACTTTTCCCTTTTGGCACAGGAAACTTGAGGTCTCAAGATTTTATCTTTCTTTCACAGTTCTTATGAATAAGTGAAATAAAGGACAGCAACAATACAAAGGATAGAATGAATAAATTAGAATTATTTTCTTATTATAAGATAGTTGCATGACCCATGAAGTAGTACAGTGTTATTTGAAAATAGACTAATTATTTGTAAATGTATATTGCAAATTTTAGGATAACCATGAAAAAGAAGAAGTATTAGAGTTATGCTGAGAAATTAGAGAAAATCAAATTATGTAAAATGTTCAACTGAAATCACAAAAGGCAGAAAAAAGTGTAAAACAAAATAGGAACAAAGAACAAGGGCAACAAATAGAATAACAAATACGGTAGACTGAAGAGACTGGAAAAATTAACCTATTTTTCCCACTCTTTGCACAGTCAACACAGAATACTTCACCTCTAATCACCAAAAGGTATAGGGATTTCTCCTCAACAACTACCACTTAATTCTCCGGTGAACACTAATAGGATATCCTTTACTTCAATTCAATTCTGAGACTACCTGGAGGTAGTGTCAGATCCAATAGGCAAAAGGCTCAGTCCCACAAGACTGTCCCCTAACTTCAGACTGCAGGCACAAGCACTAAGTTGTGATCTGTGCTTCTGAGTGACTTACTATCAATTAGAATTCACACAACACCCTTTCAGTTTTAATTAATTTGCTAGAGTGATTCCGAGAACTCAGAGAAATACTGTACTTACATTTACACATTTATTATAAAAGATATTACAAAGGATATAGATAAACACCAGATTGAAGAGATACATAGGGCAAGCTTTGGGAGGAAAAGTACATGGAGTTTCTATGCCCTCACTAGGTATATTAGTCTGTTCTCACATTGCTATAAGGAAATACCAGAGACTCGGTAATCTATAAAGGAAAGAGGTTTGATAGACTTCCAGTTCCGCATGGCTGTAAAGGACTCAGGAAACTTACAATCATAGTGGAAGGCAAAGGGAAAGAAGGCACCTTCTTCACAGAGTGGTAGGAAGGAGAATTGCTGAGCAAAGAGAGAAGATCGCCTTATAAAACCATCAGATCTCATGAGAACACTCACAATCAAGAGAACAGCATGGGGGAAATCGCCCCCCCATGATTCAATTACCTCCACCTGGTCTCTCCAGTAACAGGTGGAGATTATGGGGATTATAATTCAAGATGAGATGAGAGTGGGAACACAGAGCCTAACCATCTCACCATGCATGCCACCTTCTAGGCACCTTCACATAGTCAATTATTCAGAAGCTCTCTAAACCGCTCTTGTTGGGTTTGTGGCAGTTTCATTACATAGGTATGATTAATTAAATCACTCGCCATTGATGATCACCTCAACTTTTACTCTTTCTCTCCATTCTGGAGGTTGGGGGTTAGAATAGGAAGCTTTAACCTTCTTCTTCTTATTATTATTATTATTATTATACTTTAAGTTCTAGGGTACATGTGCATAACGTGCAGGTTTGTTACATATGTATACTTGTGCCATGTTGGTGTGCTACACCCATCAACTCGTCAGCACCCATCAACTCATTTACATCAGGTATAACTCCCAATGCAATCCCTCCCCACTCCCGCCTCCCCATAATAGGCCCCGGTGTGTGATGTTCCCCTTCCCGAGTCCAAGTGATCTCATTGTTCATTTCCCACCTATGAGTGAGAACATGCGGTGTTTGGTTTTCTGTTCTTGCGATAGTTTTCTGAGAATGATGGTTTCCAGCTGCATCCATGTCCCTACAAAGCTTCTAATCATATATTTGCTTCCCCAGGTAACCAGTCCCCCATCCTGAGGCTATGCAAGAGCCCCTAGCCATCAGTCATCTCATTACTATACAAAAAGGCACTTATCACTTAAGAGATTCCAACAGTTTTAGCTACGTTCCAGAAAACAGGGACAAAGTTCAAATACATATTTTACAATATTGGAGGTAGCTATTAATCTAACTATATCATTAATCATTTTAAATATTAATGATCTCAATACACCAGTTAAAAGACAGAGACTGTTACATAGATTAAAAAAAAGGACTCAACTATATGTTGTTTATGAGAAACCTACTTTAAATTGTAAAAGTGCATATAGGTTAAAAGTAAAGAAATGAAGACAGATATGCCATTTCAACACTAATGAAAAGAAAGTGGAAGTAGGTATATTAATTTCAGGCAGAGCAGATTTCAGAGGAAGGAAAGTTATCAGCAATAAAGAGAGGCATTACATAATGATAAAGGGGTCAATCCTGTAAGAAGATATAACAATCCTTCCTGTTGTAGACACCTAACAACAGTGTCAAAATAAATGAGGCCAAAAATGATAGAACAACAAGTAGAAATATATGAACTCACTATTATGGTTGAGGATGTTGACACCTTTCTATCAGAAAAAAATCAAATCCATCAGACAGAAAATAAGTAAGGACCTAGTTTAAATCAATAGCACCATCAATCAACTGAATATAATGGACATCTATCAACTACTCCATCCGACAACAATAGAATACACATTATTTTCAAACTACGTAATACATTTTCCGAGGTAGACCATTTTCCCGGCTATAAAATACACCTTAAAAACTCGAAATAATTAAAAGCATACAATGTCTCTTCTCAGACCACCATAGAATTAAACTAAAAATCAATAACAGAAAGATAGCTGCAAAACCCAAAACACTTAGAGATTAAACAGCACACTTCTAAATAAAATATGGGTCAAAGAAGAAATCTCAAGAAAAATTAAAAGTATTTCGAACTAAATGAAAATGAAAACACAACTTGTTGAAATTTGTGAAATGCAATGAAACCAGTGCTTAGGGGGACATTTATGGCATTGAACACATGTATTAGAAAAGCAGAAAGACCTAAAAATTAATAATCTAAGATTAAATATTTAGAAGCTAGAAAAAGAAGAGAAAATTAAATTCAAAGTAAAAAAATGAAAAAATATAACAAATAATAGAATGTAAGCCAATGAAATTAATATAGAAAATCAATAAAACCAAAGCCTAGTTTTTTGGAAAGAGTAATAAAATTGATAATTCAGGTTAACAGAAAAAATAGAGATGACACAAATCCTAATATAAGAAATGAAAAAGTGAGCATCTCTACAGATACCAAGGATATTAAAAAATAAATAAATAAATATTATTAACAAACCTATACCCACAAATTTGTAAACCTAGAAGAAATGGACTGAATGTGTGAAAAACAAAATCTGCTACACTCACGAAAGAAGCCAAAGACAATCTGAATAAACCTATATATTTTAAGGAAATTATTGATAATTAATACATTTCCAAAACAGAAAGCACAGTTTTGGACCCAGTTTGGTTCCCTGGTGAATTATATCAAACAGTTAAGAAAAAAATTATGCCAATTCTCTACAATCTTTTTCAGATGATAAAAGCAAAGGGAATATTTCTGAAATCATCCTACAAGGCTAGCATTACTGTGATACAAAAACAAAAACAAAAAAAGGCAGAGACTGTATAAGAAAAGAAAACTACAGATTACTGTGTCTCATGAACATAGATGTTCATGATCCTCCACAAAATATTAGAAAACCAAATCCAATACTTTATAAAAAGAATTATACTCCACAACCAAGTATAATTTATTCCAGATATGCAAGGTTGCTTTAAAATTTGTAAGTTAATTAATGTCACTGATCATATCAACAAGCTAAAGAAGAAAAATGACATAATCATATCAATAGATGCAGGAAAAGCATTAGAAAAAATACAACATCTATTCATGATTAACTATTTTCCCATTTAGAAAAAAAAAAAAGTGCAGCTCCCTGTCATTGCTCATTTAATTTTACATAAACAGGCTCTTTGAGGCTAAAGCAATTCTGATTTTCAATGTGAAAATAAAATATTAAAACTGTTCTTGGAGTTATTTCTAAAAAGGACTAACATCAGAATTATCTGAATCATCAGAATTGTCTATTTTGGAAAAATCATATTCATCAAATGAATCCTTAGCTAATAAATGTTTGAGAATAATGTAAACATCACACATAAGAATGCTACATTTTCTAGGATTTGACATTTTCAGTGATTGAGAATTAGTACATTTTGTAAATGGAAACACTACTATTAATAAATGCCACTACTAAAACCAGAATGCTATAAATAGAATGATGTCTTTTATTTTCAGTCAATATAAGTATTCTTATATCTCATATTCTTATTGCCCCAAGTATTCTTGGGGCAAATGAGAGACGGGTTAAAAAAGAAAAAAAAAAAAAAGTAACTTCAGCAAACTAAGAATAGAGGGGAACTCCCTTAACTTGATAAAAACCTATCTACAGAAAGCCTATAGTTAACATCTCACTTAATGGTGAGAAATGAGAAGATTTCCTGCTAAGACTGGGAACAAGGCAAGGATGCCTCCTCTCACCACTCCTTTTCAACATCATTTTGGAAGTCTTTGCAAATGCAATAAGATAAGTAAAGTAAACAAAGATACACATATTGGGAAGTAAAATTGTCTCTGTTTGCAGATGACATTGTTGTTTATGTAGGAAATCTGAAAGAATGAACAAAAAAACCAATAAACAATTACAGTATCTCCTGATAGTCATGGGTAATTTTTTCCAAAATTCCCTGCAAATACCAAAATCCAAGGGTGAAAATTTCTTCAGAAAGTGAATATATGACAGAGAGCAAGCTAGAGAGTCTGATACCTAGACAGAAGTTACAATCTTGTGCAATGTAATCACAGAAGCAAAATCTTATCAATCTCCATAGTGTATGGGTTAGAAGCAAGTCACAGGCTCTACCCACCTTCAAGAGGATGGGATTACACAGGTCATGAATACCAGTCTGTGGAAGTAATTGGGGGTCCACTGTAAAGTGTGTTCACAATTGCTGAACATAAATTTTCATCATGAGGAAAATGTTTTACATCTAAATTTAGGTGGATAAAATTATAAAGTCTATCTTTTGAATACATCTGACTCAGGTGTTTTACTTCCTCACACCTATCCTCCTCCCACACATATCTGTGTCAATTTTCTTATATTAAAATCTCTCTATACAACCCTTACTGGGCAACTATTTATTGTCAAGGTCAGGAATGCTTTTTCTTAAAGAGAAAAAACTGGACTGTTGAACTAGATCATATTGGTACAAATCAATGAAGAAGATATACAAACCTCTTCTTTGGAGTTCTTAGGGTCACACTGCTGCCTATTGACATGAGTTGATTCCCAACTATTGAACAGATGGAGATTAATAGGCCAATGGCAATCCTAGGGTTTTTACTCGGCTGAAACTCCAGCATTGAGGTTTCATTGAATTGGCTATACCAGTTTAGAATTGTCCTTTTAGAAAATTACTGTAATTTCTTCTTTTGAAAAATGTCTCTTTATATCCTTTGGCCACTTTTTAATTAGCTTATTTTTTTTTCTTGTTGAGATGTTTGAGTTCCTTGTAGAAAATGAATATTAGCCCTTTGTAGGATGCATAGCTTACAATTATTTCCTCACACTTTGTAGGTTGTCTGTTCACTGTATTGATTATTTCTTTAGCGATACAGAAAATTTTCAGTTTAACTAAGTCCCATTTGTCCATTTTGTTTTGTTGCTTTTTGTTTTGTTGAGGCCTGAGTCATGAATTATTTGCCTAGACCAATGTCCAGAAGAATTTCTTTCTAGGTTTTCTTTTAGATTTTCAACAATTTTAAATCTTACATTTAATTCTTTAATCCATCTTTATTTAATTTTTGAATATGGTAAGAGATATAGGTCTAGTTTCATTCCTCTGCACATGGCTCTACAACTTTACCAGAACCCTTTGCAAAAGAGACTATCTCTCTTCATTGTTTATTTTTGTCAACTCTGTCAAAGATCAGTTGGCTGTAAGCATGTAGCTTTATTTCTGGGTTCTCTACTTCATTCCATTGATATATATATATGTCTATCTTTCTACCAGTACCACACTGTGTTAGTTACTATAGCCTTGTAGTGTAATTTGAAGTCTAGATAATATGATGCCTCCAGCTTTGTTCTTTTTGTTTAGGATTGCTTTTGCTATTTGGGCTCTGTTTTGGTTTCATATGTGTTTTGCAGCAACATGAATGAAACTGGAGGTTATTATCTTAAGTGAAATAACTCAGAAACAGTCATATACTCTATGTTATCATTTATAAGCAAGTGCTAAATAATGTGTACATATAAACATGTAGGGTGGGATGATAGACATTAAAGACTTAGAAGATAGAAGGGTGAGAAGGGTTGAGGCATGAGAAATTACCTAATGATTACAACGTATACTTTTGTTATTATTACACTAAAATCTCAAACTTCACCAATACATAATATATGGACCTTGTATCACCAAATCTACAACAATACCAAAATAAAGAAAATGACTGTGATTTTTACAAGGCTCTTACCATACAGCTAAAACAGTCAGAAAATAAATGATTATTCTTTTTTCTTTACAGTTGAGGTTAAGTGGTGAATGGTTACAACATTATTCTACAATTGATAAATTTGTGGTTGGACCACTACAATGAATGTTATGATGCTCTGCCTAATCCCTCCTTTCACAAATGGGAAGGATTTGCTTTCAAATAAACAAAGCTATCTCACCCAAGTTTTCGTTCCCTGCCCTTTCAGGCAGTCCATATCTAATAACTGGTCAGTGTGAGAACACAAATATAAGCTTCCCTTCTCTCAATTGGAGTCAACTCTGAAGGTCAGTCACAACTCCAGAACTCGCCAGCAGTCCAACTGAAGTCAGAAGTCAGAGGCACCTGTGTCTCTATTCAAATTTTTCATCCATCCACTTACTTCCTCACAGGTGTTGTTGCTCATAGCACTCCTCAATAAACTTCCTCCATTCAAATTTTCATTTCAGAGTCTACATGGGAAAACCGATCTATGGCAAATCTTAGCTGTACTCTTCTAAACTTGGATGTTGGAAGAATTTATCAATTTAGGAATCCTCAGCAGGTTGTTTAAAATAGGGATGATGAAAATGATAATAGCAATGATAGCTGATAAAGTTTCGCTGTCCCCCCACCCAAATCTCATCTTGAATTCGCATATGTTGTGGGAGGGACCTGGTGGGAGGTAACTGAATCATGGGGATGGTCTTTCCTGTGCTGTTATCATTATAGTGAATAAGTCTCATGAGAGCTGATGGCTTTATAAAGAGGCGTTTCCCTGCACAAGCTTTCTCTTTACCTGTCACTATCCATGGTGACTTGCTGCTCCTTGCCTTCCACCATGATTATGAGACCTCCCCAGTCATGTGGAATTGTAAGTCCATTAAACCTCTTTCTTTTGTAAATTGACCAGTCTTGGGTACGTCTTTATCAACAGCATGAAAACAGACAGGAAGCAACAATAAAATGAAGCAGGAGGCATAGGCAAGTTTTTAGGGTAGATGAGTTATAGTTATGTAGCAAATAGTATTTCTACCACAACGAGTATATCTATGCTAATTGCAATTATAAGGCCAATCACTGAATCACAAGATTAACAATATTGATCAACATATGCAACAAATCCATTCTATCACTGCCTATCGTGCTCAGTTTGAAGTTTTATTTCTGCCATATCTGCTATAGTGAAAGCCATTAATTACCAGGATGACCAAAAAAATAAAAAAGATTTGGCTGTTTTAATTCTTCACATTTGCATTCTGGAAGGAACTGTTTTAAGAGTGAGGAAATTTGCCAAAATTTTTTCTGGAGCCTAAATTTTTACAATGAAATCAACAAAAAGGTCTTTCAAAAATACTTGAATCACAACAGAACTACATTCTGAAAGGAAGGCAAAGAATAAGTAAAGGGGACCTCTTCCTGACATATTAAGTCAGAGAACTACACATGTTTTGTAATCTAAAACTGTCTATTTTTGTGACTACTAGGCCATTTAAAAATCACTGTACTTTTGATTTTGAGAATACAAATAAAAAGATATATGAATAATCTTTAAAGATCTTTGAGTTTGATTTTAGAGCTCAAAATAATAATTATTTGTCTGTCTAGTGGGTAAAGAGAGAGTAAAGAAAGGCTAATTAGTCGCCATGCATGCAAATAAAATTACAACATTTTAGAACTGGAAATATTTTTATAAACACTTTAAAAGAAACACAGACATAATCATGACCATATTGAAAGGAAAGCATAAAATATTTTGTTTATCTATTACAACTGCAAGTCTTTTCTTCAGTCATTGTCATTGTCATATGTCTGAAATAAAGAAGGTTCATGCTGTGATAAAAGCCTAAGTAGAATATTAATAATGCAGAAAACCCTGGCTTCTCATTCAGTAAACAAACTGATCACATCAGAAACTTATAAGAAGAAAGAGAAATGCACTACCTCCTAATGACCCCCTGCCTGCCTAATTACTGTTTGATTATAGTGTCTGGAAATTAGCATAGATACAGGTCATACCTCAAAGCATAAATATTACACTCCATCAAATATTCTTCATACAAATACAAATATTAAAGTAAATTTACCATGCTGGGTTCTTGTTCAGCTCTGAAAGTTATATAAAGGCTCTAATTTAAATTTTATGTATGCCTGAAAGCCTAGTTTGTTTCAAAAATTGATTTTTATTTCTTTGACATGGGTCAAAGATATTTGTCTCCATGCATTAATAAAACATAGTGAACACTATGTGCAAATCACTGTGCTAAGTATTATGGAGAATGCAAAAATGAATAAAATTTCACTCTGCACTTAATAAACTTATAGTTAAGTGATTTATCAAAACGTATTCAATAGAACTCAAGTTTTTATAGATAACAAATAATAATAATAGATAAACAAAATATTTAGATAATAATAAACAATAATTCAAGTTTTTATAGATAACAAATAATAATAGATAGATAAACAAAATATGTTATGCTTGCCTTTCAATATGGTCACGATTATGTCTGTGTTTCTTTTAAAGGGTTTATAAAAATATTTCCAGCTCTAAAATGTTGTAATTTTAATTGCATGGGGACTAATTAGCCTTTCTTTACTCTCTCTTTACCCACTAGACAAATAATTATTATTTTGAGCTCTAAAATCAAACTCAAAGATCTTTAAGAGCTCAAGTTTGTATAAAATGGAAACTTCTTAGTTGTCATAGTAGGAGAATAAGGGCAAGTTGAAGGAGCTCATGTTTTCCCCAAATTATGTTCACTTTATTCATACCCATATTTCTTTAATTTCACCTGTCTTAATGCTTCTGAGGGAGTCTTTATTAAATCAAATGGATTTTTTTCTTGTTTTAGAAGTTTGAAAATCAGTGAATGAGTTGGAAAAGAGCTAGGTCAATGTCTATGGTTTAGTAATTTATTCAATGTCAACATATTTTTACTGCATGCCTCTTGATCCTACAGAAGTTAAATGAATATGAAAGAACCCTATGAACAACTTTAGGCCAACAAATTTGACAACTTACATGGAAATGTACAGATTTTTTTAAAAAACACAAGTTACCAAAACTGACACAAGAAGAAATAAAAATTCAAAATGCCCCAACACTTATTTGAAAAATTAAGTTCATAATTAAAATGTTTCACATAAAAAATTCTTAGGCCTTCATATCTTTAACAGTGAGTTCTGTTGAATATTGGAAAAGGAAATAATGTCTATCATATAAAAGAACTCTAAGAACACAAGGGCTGGGCCTCTGAATCTCTAATACCAAAATATGACAAATACATAAATACATTACAAGAAAAGAAAATTACCGACGAACAACTCATGAACATAAACACAAAATCCTTAACAAAATACAACAAATTAATTTAGTAATTTATACATAGAATAATACATCATGATGATGTAGAGCTTATTTCAGCAATACAAAGTTTATCAAATGAAAATCAATTAATGTGATTTCTATATTAATAGAGTAAGGCAGAAAAGCTATATAATCACCTCAATAGATACAGTAAAATAAGTGAAATAATTCAACATCTATTCATTAAAACAATTACCAGGAAACTAGCAATAGAAGGAAATGTCCTGAAACTGATGAAGGACATCTAAAAAAAAACTGAAGCTAACATTATTCTTAAGTGAGAAGCATTAAAAGTTTCAATCAAAGACTGAAAACAAGGCAAATATTTCCACTCTCTTCACTATTCAACATTGTAGTAGGTACTGGGAAAACAATAAAAAAAAACACAGAACAAAATGAGCAAACATCCTTCTATCAAAATTTTATATGCTTTGATATAACGAGAAATAAAATATGACCTTCAATAAAGTATGAGAATATATCTAGTTGTTTTAGTTTAGGGGTACAAATGTGTCTCAAAATTCATATGTTAAAATCCAAACCCCAAAGATTATGGTGCTAGGAGGTGAAGCCTTTTAGAGGTGAGTGGTCCATAAGGGCAGTGCCCTCACGAATGGGATTAGTGTCCTTACAAAAGAGGCTCAAGGGAGACCCCTTATCCCTTCTACCATGTGGAGACACAACAAAAGGCACCACCTATGAACCAGAAAGTTGGTTCTTACCAGATATCAAATTTACCAGTGCCTTGATCTTGGAATTCCCAGCCTCCAGAACTGTGAGAAATTGATTATTGTTGTTTATAAGCCACCCAGTATAATACATTCTGTTACAGCAGCAGCCTAAACAAAGACAGACACCCCCTGGATAGATTACTTATTACCATTTGACTAATATAAAGAAACATGCTCCAAACTAATATAACATAATCTCCTGGCTGCATCATTACAAATGGAAACTGAAAAATATTCAACAGCTCAGATGTATGCCATAATCATAAGCCTTCTAGATTATCCATTTGTTATCTATATACTATTGAATTAAAAACAAAATGAAAAACAACACACACAATTTCTGAACTTACTGCTCTTTGAAAGCACACATTTTATATCTGAGAATAATCAAGTGCATGTCCATACCAACTCTGAAAAGAATAGGTCTATTCAATATGCAAGCTTTCAGAAAATATGCATGCCCATGATGAGGCCTAAGTGAGGTGCAAAGCTCCAATTAACATAGTACAATCAAACCTGCATTTAATTCCTTTATACCTCTCCCAGACCGCACATGAAGCACTTTCGGAATCTAATTGGCATGAAAGGCAGGATAAACTATGCACAACAAATTGGGTATGAAACAATGTCCATTAAGATTATCCTCATTCCACAGAGGCGTTGTTTGGAAGTTTTTAAAAAACTCTGAGGGGTTTGAAGTCTTCCTTAATTGACGAGTGTAGTCTCTTGGCTGAGTTTTCTGAGAGTTGTTTGGTTATGACTTGATGCTTTTCCTAAACATGCTACACTTTGTAATAGGCCTTTTTTATGTTAAGAAAAAAAAACATGGCATTACAATCAAGGCTGCTCAAGAAAATGATCAATTAGTCTTTTGAAAATAAGGTTATTAAAATCAGATCATTTTATTAAGCTTGGATACAAATTACAATGGAAGAACAACAGATGCTTTGAAATAAAACCTATATTAGCTATGTTCCATTTATCCAAAAACACTACTGAAAGAAATCTGATTTCATAGATGATCAATAGTAATTCCCATCAAGTGTTAAATATTATTGTTTAAAAAGTAATGTCCTCCAGGAAGAAATTCCATAGTGCTTATATTCTGAATGGAGTTGTTTGTCATCCTCTGGCTGTCAGGGCACTAACCACTTATTTCAATTACTTATTTCAATTATTTGTTTGCTTGGTTCTTATTCTTAAAGAACTTCAAGCTCCTGAAACAACTGTCATAGTGGTCCTTTCGTGTACTAATCCTTAGTACAGGTTCTACTTCATAGTATGCACTCATATATTATCATGGAAAGAAGGAGGGATAAGAGGAATGGGAGAAAGAAAGAAAGGCAGGATGAAAATGGGAAAAAAATAAGCTTTCACTAGACCGATTTAATTTTTAAAAAGTTTAGTTCATAATGGAGTCCAATTTTTTTCTAAAATTGTCTCCTCATGGGACTCTCTGAGGCTATTTATTAAAATAATAGTTTTCATCTCTATGAGATACTTTCCATCAACATATAAACAAATTATCATATTTACCATATTAAAAAACAGAAATAAAACTATATTTATTTCTCTTCTTTTCTCTACTTCCTATCGTCTTAGTTATATGATCAAAGAGGATGCATAGCTTCCCCAAAAGCTCCACATGCAACGATTAAGGTGAAGGCTAAACACTAGAACTGGGTCTCCTGTCCTTATGCTCTTGTATTACTCTAAACACACATGGAGCAAGACAATGGGGTATGATCACACAATGAGATCATCTCCGGCATTCCCCCTCACTTCTTCCTGCAAGGCTTGACTCTGAGCTCCTTTCCTGGCCAGACTACAATGGCGAAGCCATCTGTTTCGTAATTTTATTTTTTCACTTGGCTTCCGTGTAGTGGACTTTTCTAATTCAACTACCAGACTAATCTGAAGGGAGAGACCAGCTTATTTCTCCACCAGGATGCGTTCAGTGTGCAGATTTAGGGGTAAAGTGTCTTGGCTCTCCATGACTATGGAAGAAAGCACCTATTCTTAAGCTTGGCATTGGAGATTCATCTTGGCCAGGTTCCAAGCTATAACTCCGATATTACTTTCTCTGCCTCTAATTCTTCTCTATCTGTGCCTATAGTAGCCTAAGAATGAATATGCCCTAAAAGCAAGCCTTATCTAATTATTGTTATGAAGTGGTCCATGAATAGCCAAGCTTTCTCATTCTTCTTGTTGGATACTCTAAAACACACATTTACAGTGGCTCCCAGAGCCTCTTTATAGCATCAAGTTTTAGTTGCCCACAATGTTAATTTGCCTAATAACTTATACTTTACTGGCCATCTTCCCATCCCACTCTCACTTCCCCACTTCCTTTCCACTACTTCTGTGTTTATATCCCAAAATAAATTAATTGCACTTTAATCCTTGCCTCAGAGCTTGATTCTGAGATAAAAATTAAAGAACAAAAAACACTTTCAACTGCAAACTTATATTCCAGCTGGGGATTACACATCTCCATTTGGATGCTTAATAGGCACTTCAAATTTTACATGCCCAAAACTGAATGCTTGATTTTCCATTTCCTGGAAACGTTTATTATATCTGTTTTCTCTTCTCAGTTGATGGCAACTCTGTCTTTACTGTAGCACAGTTTCCAGCCTCTAAATCACTGTTGACTCATCTCTATTTCTCACAGTCTAAGAGTTTCCTACCCCATTTAACTTGCTCCAACTTTTTTTCCTACAGTACTTATTATCTTCTATAATATTATATAATCTAATTATATGTTATGTGATGTTGTTACTGCCTGTCTCACTCTGCTAGAATGTAAACTCCCTGAAGGACTAAATTTCTATCATGTTCATTGGACATGACTTTGCTTTTTATACATTCATAGTCTAGCTTATGTCCAGTGACTATTTTTTAGACTTGAGAAATTTTAGATTTATTTATTTTTATGGAAACATGTGTTTATGTGAGTATTTCTACATAGATAATTGTGAAATTAGAGTGAAAGTGGAGACAAATAAAACTAATAATATTGGTGGGCGGGATCTACGGCACATGAAAGAAAACATTGGCCAGGCATGGTGGCTCACGCCTGTAGTCCCAACACTGTGGGAGGCCAAGGCGGGTGCATCATGAGGTCGGAAGTTTGATACCAGCGTGACCAACATGTTGAAACCCCGTCTCTACTAAAAATACAAAAATTAGCTGTGTATGGTGGCGGGCACCTGGAATCCCAGCTACTCAGGAGGCTGAGGCGGCAGAATCGCTTGAACCCTGGAGGCGGAGGTTGCAGTGAGCCAAGATTGTGCCATTGCACTCCAGCCTGGGTGACAGAGCAAGACTCCATCTAAAAAAAAAATGAGATAAAACAAAATAAATAAAATAAAATAAAATAATAAAAAATAAAAAATAAAACATATGGTAGTTGATTTCAAAGATACACACATGCACACACATGGGTAGATGCTCTTAAATAATACATTTTTCTTTTATTAAGTTAGAATGATGAATAGTTGGGTACTTGTAAAATGTCTCAAATTCCAACATGAAATGATACATCATCAAGGAGATCACGTTCTAAATCTTCAAGAGAAAATTTCTGGAAAGCCATCACAATTATTGGGAAAAAAAAAAAGAACACTAAAAGAAGAGCTCCCTTTTATCTTTTATTTTAAACCAAAAGGCCAAAGTTACTTTTCGTTATATCTTTGTTATAAATTTTTGAAATTTTAGCTGTTTCTCAGAGGCATGCATTTCTACTTCTCCATTTAAATAGTGGAAATATATTAAACGCTGAATCGGTAACTAGTGTTTGCTTTTCTTTGCTTGTTTGTTTTGCATGTTGGTGATGTTTTGGTTTTATGAAACAGTATTGTTTGATTTACTCTTAGGAAAACAGATTTTATAATGAATTTGCATGTTGGCTTAGCAAAAGCTAAAAATACAGAAGTTGATTAAAGTATTGAATTCTGTTATGGAAACAAAAATAGTATGATGCAATCAAATAATACCCAGTTAAGATAAATAAGCTGGCAAATTAGGTAGCTACTTATGTTTTGTGTTTTCAGTGACAATCAGTGTCCCATTTACCCCCATATATCCCTCTGTTTGACTTTATTTTAATCAAATCTTCATCTGTAGAATTAACCTGAAATCATGTTTTCTAAATTCTCATCCAATCTATGATTCTTCTTTAAAAGGATTCCCAACAGTTTAAACCCAAACCCTTTAAAAGAACCTCTAGTGACTCAAAGATGCACTCTTCTTAAAAAGCAATAAGTGCTAGCGTGTGAATAAAGGAATGTGGGCTTTGCTTTCACCATACCTGTGTTCAATTACTCCTATAGATCATTGTGGACTTTGTATGATAGTGGGGGGAAAAAAAAAAAAAACTCATTAGCTGTAAATTTGACTTCTTGAACTTCACTTTCCTCAACCATAAAGTGAAGGCAAAATGCTTTGTGTGGGATGTTACGAAGGATGCAATATATGTAATGTGTGCCTGACCCACAGAAGGTATTCAATAAATGGTAAATATCATGATTACTCATTTCTGCATCTCTTTCATCTCTCCACTTGTTTCACAACTGAGAATATTTTCCTTTTTATTACTTAATAAGCCCTAGACAACAGTGCTGCTTATTGGAAGTCTATTTCTTATTTCAGAAAACCATTTGTCTTTCCTAAACAACTGTTAGATTTCTGCTTCCCATTTACTAATACATAACTCATTAGTTTCTGAATCTCCTTGAATTACCAAAAGCTCTAAAGGTTTTAAGTTCTATCAGTAGCAATTATATGGCTCCTATGGTTACTATATTTATGCTTTTATACTTAAACTGCAATGCTAGCTAGCAACAAGCTTTTTTGTTGCCATTTTTGGTCAACCATTTCCACATTTTACTAGAACTGTCAGGATGTAATAAATGACATTATGGTTCACTAAAAAGTGAAGAACTATTATTTTAGACTAAAAAGGATAATTTAGCCCCCGTCTATGTTTATCTTTGCATTCTCCTTAATAAAGGTGTTTACTGAGCAAAATAAAGGGTAAATATGATTATGAAACAGGTTGTCCTACTAGTTTTCATGTCCTTTATACACATTTCATAAGCAAGCTACAAATGCTTCACTTGATTAAAGCAGCATGTCTAAAAGTCATATACCTGATAATATGTTGTTAGTCTAATTTGAGTTATAGCAGTGCTATAGATACTAAAAGACTATTTGCTTAAAGTCTCATAGCAGTTTTATTTTCACAAATTTATTGCACATTTGGTGTGAATTAATGAGATATTAAGTCAGACACACTCATTGAATTAAGAGGAATTTTTTTTCTGTAAGCTTCCAGGGACACGTTGACTCGGAGATATACACAAGGTATTATTTTCAGAGTTCTGTATAACTTCAGTTTAGTTTGTGTAACACTTCTTAACAGCCTGAAGACTTGCTTCTCTCATCAGGTAAAAACTAAATTCCCCTCATCCATTATTAAAGATTGTTTATCAAGATGCTGCAGATGAATTAGTATAAGCCTTATCATCCAGTATAGCCCAGCTGGATACCTTAGCTGGAAGGAGTTCTTGAAATTAAGCAGCTTAGTAATGATAAGGAAAAAATCATTCATTCTTGTTTTCCCCAGATTCCAGAAAATAAATCAGCAAAAAAAAAAAAAAAAGAGTTTTGAGAGGCAAACATCTGAGAAGGAAATAATTATACTACAATTGGTGCACCATGCATGCACCTGTCATTTATAACCCTGAATAATACATCTTACTTTCCTTATATCTTAGCATATACTGAAATTGAATATATTCATTTTTGTCTTCTTTAATTCTTTTGAAATGGTTATTATTTGGGTAGCTTTGAGTGTTGCTAGTCCTTCTGAAGACTGCATCAAAAAGAAATCTCTTAAGGTAACTGTTGCTTCAATATTAGACAAGTATAAGCTATTCAAAGTAACTACAAGGTAGAAAACATTTTTCCACAGGTCTCGAACTGCATCTTCTTTTGGAATAACATTCCATGATGCTTATTTGACTTCAAAAGGCATTGATGATAGACTTGTCTAAAGATCCATTTCCCATCATGTATGTGCTATAAAGCAATGCTTAACTTTGTCAAAACGAGGTTGCAAAATTTAGAATGAAAAAGAAAGAATTTCAGTGTAGAAATTAAAGTATATTAGTCACTACTTTTTGAGTATACAATAAGGAATTAATAATCAGATCACATTTTAAATCTTAACGAAGAGATGAGTTTTAAACAGTACACATTTGCTTTTTATTCTTCTCTTTTCCTGAACAAATTTTTAATCCCTTCTGATGTTCTGTTTTTTTCCTTTGATACTAAAAATTACACCTGTCAGCTGAAATGTTGTAGAAACCTACTTACACAGTCAATTCTAACTCCCTGCTATTTTCAAAAGAAAAAAACAAATTTCCAGAATATAATATGGAAAGGTGTGGAACTCTGCAGTGTTTGATAATTATTTGTTTATAATTATACCCCACTCTAAACTGAATTAAAGAAGGAAAAAGTACATTTTAAAAAGATTGTTTTCAAGCTTATTTTAAAAGGTCAATAATTAATATACTTTCTCTGGAATAAGCTAGTTGCTGCTTCATTCATCATCATATTTAGTTCAGAACTTCTTGACAAATTAGGGAAACTGAGAAGCTTATTAGGTAATCTAGTTCTCAATGTCCAATAAAACTACTTATTTACATTCTTCTGTCGCCTAGAGGGCATCCTAGGCCAACCATCCACCCACCAATCTGCCAGCTGACTGCAGCCACATGAATAAGCATGGCAGAAAAGATTAGGAAAATAATTGCCCTCATCAAATTGCTGACTCAGAAAATCCTGAATAAATAAATAGTTGTCGTTGAAGTCCTATGTTGTAGCATAGTTTGTTTATACACAAAAGTTAACTGATACATGGCATTTAAACCAGCCTCTTTTGTTTTTACCAGTATCAGTGCCGTTATCACACAACCTCTCCCTGAAAGAAATGAAAATGATTAAATAATATACCTAAACATCTCTCTTAATCCAGGCTTCAAATTACCTTTGTATTGTAAGGGTTATGCTATTTGCTTTGAAACATCCAGTTAGAGTTTGCAGTTACTCATTGAAAGAACTTATTAGAAAAATAACATACGTAATAGATCAATTTGTAAACTACTCTTCTCATTACAAAGTAAACAAGAAAAGCATTCACTTCATCCAGATTGTACCTTCTTTCATGAACAAAGAATGCAAATCCTACCTTGGGTTTGAAAACCAACCAAGACCTTCCCATCCAACTGAGCCAGATGTTAAAGTCACTTTGCATACAATTTCAACTATATTAATCAATGTAAGTATTCACGTCTATTTCCTTACAAAATTACTTTCCCCTTCCAAACTGAACATACTAAGAAGATCAAAAGGCAAATTATCCTAAAATGATATGTTCTCACCAAATGTCACAGTGACTGCTGGAGTAAGCTGAAGCCTCCAGACTTCGAATCTCATAGCCTTTTACTCCTTTATTTTTCTATGTCATAGACTTGAATCCATCTGTGCACATTTACTTACTTTTCTTGCATCAATCAATATTTCAGTCTTTAAAAAGGCTTCCATATCTCATTGAAAATATTTATAAATTAATGTGTAGTTAGAGATATTTCTTAAATAAGATGAACAGACGCCAATGGAATAAACAATAATTCTTGTGTTTTTATTTAAATATAAGTCAGATAACTGAATAAGCTCTGTGTCAAAGCAGCCATTCAAATATGTCTTTCAAGCATATTTTAACTTCTATTTAGATAGGGTCACTAAACAGGGACAGCTTCCTTTACTCCCCCCAACTTTGGCAGCCTCTTTTTGACCTCAAATATATTAGGTCTTGCCTATAGTATAGAACTCTACCATCCTACATCCAATTATATGAGGTTTACATTTTATTATGACAAAGACTATTAAGATTATTTAAAGCAATTTTATTTGTTTAGATCTTTTGAATTTACTATGGTATTATTCCTAGATTTCTCTCTGTTTTCAAAAGTTATCTGACCTTTAAATATTACTATCAGATTAATAGCCAATAATAACAATGTTCAGGATTTTTTTTTTACATTGTAAACATCAAGTGTTAGGCCCATTTGAATTTCTAAAATAATAAAACATTTCAAACTAGCAAAGAGGAAGAAATCATGGTTCTTATATAGTTACTTTACGAAATCAATCATAGTGGGATCATGCTTTATCAACTTTTTTTTTTTTTTTCGAGTTAACTTTAAGTATTCTACACTAAAATTCCACAAAAAGATAATTCCACCCTGAAACAATATTTCTCAGTTTCAGGTATTTCTGAATTTCTCCAAGTAGCCTATGTGTTTTTACTGGTGACAGATTGATTGTAATTCTTGATCTATTTTTCTAAATAGGCATATAAATTTTACATTCAGGAATATTAAAATATAAAATTATAATGAAAAATTATGGTGAAAATTGCAAGACAACCAAGAAAAATAATTTTTTAAGTTGGAATTAATCATAGGTAGAATTTAGAACCATTCTGAATATTACCATATCTATTTCCATTGCCAAAGCTTCCCCACTGAGCTTCTGGATATTTGCATATCAGAAGTACCTCCAGCTAAACTTTTTCAAAACAAAGCTTATATTTACTATGCTTTCCTATATTTCCATATATTTTTATTGTCCCCATGTTGGTAAGTTCCATTACCATCTACCCAATTACCTATGTTAGGAATCTGGGAATCATTCTTGAATTCTACGTTTCTTTCCTTCTGTCATCTACATGAAATCAATCACTAAGTTCTGCTCATTTTGTCTCCTGAAGGTCTCTTTGATCCATTCATTCTCACTGCCTGTTACTTCTACTCTAGTCCAAGGTAGTCATTCTCTGCCTCGATTAATGTATTTCAGCTGATACCCTTACCTTCTCTCTTTCTCCCCTCCAACCTACCATATCCAGAAAACACAAATATGATTGTGTAACCCCCTCCTTCAATAATTCCAAGGCCACTGCCTTTTAGATTTAACTTCCAATGACTTCATAACGCTTTTGTGATCTTGCCCACCTTTGTCTGCGTTCTTATCTTGCAAGCCTCTCTCTGGTATTCTACAATCTTCACTGAATTTCTCTCCATTTTGGTCCATGTCATATTCTGTCACACATAAAAGGCCTTCTCATATGTTGATTCCTCCTATGGACACTTTCTTACTCCCCCTTATTAATTTGTTTGATTTATGAGTTCCATGATTCTCTCTTACACACATGCTTGCATGGGCACACACCACAAACATATATACTGTCCTCCAAGATAGAGAAGGTACCTCTGTTCAGGCACCTTCTGCTACCTCTACCACACAACTTCCTATACTGTGTTTTTAAATGTGTATTTCCTCCAATAAACAGAAAGTTTCAGAAAGTTTGGAATTGTGTTTTATTTCCAATTACTTATTGAATGCTTATAAAAATGCCTGCTGTATGTTAGGTATCAAAAGGTACTGAATAAAATAGCAAACAGAGGTGGTGCATTAATACATCCCATAGACAGTCCGTCTTAAATAATGCATGGTTTACATAAGGTTTCAACCAATAATAAACTGTAGATAATGCATAGAAGAGTTTGTGCACAAATCCCTAAACACCTTGTATGTCATATTTCTAAACTACTAAAGACATAATATTCTATGTTGCTAATTGAAAAGCACTTCAAATGCTTAGATACCATACTTAGTAATGGCACACACAAAAAAACAAAAACAACAACAACGAAAAAAACTAGCTGTGAAATTTTGCTATGATATAAAAAACTACCTACTCGTTCATAGCAGTGGGTTACAGAGGTGTCTGTAAATAATACTAAAGCTTATTTTATCATTCAAGATCTCTGGATTTGCTTTAATATCTTGGCAAATATTCAGCTGAGATGATATATTCATATGTCATAAAGTGTGGAAAATATAATTTGTACATACCTCAAAATTTTAAGACATGCTATCAAAAGGCCAATTTGTGTATGATTGAGACTGAATATAGTACCTCTATAATGTGTAATTTGGGGAACTATGTTTATTTATGGGCCTAACTGATGTTCAAAGACTATTGTGACCTCCTTGAAGAAAGGGATTATACCTTAATTATAGTCTCTTAGAAAACAGTGAGAACTCAATATACGTTACACAATGAAAGAAGGAAACACAGCAATACAGAAACAGAAACGCACAAACATACAATAACCAAATAAGCTAAATCAAGTGCCAGAATAATAAACCAACGATACCAAATGAACAGTTGGAAGAACTGATGTGTGTGTTCTTGGCCTTCTAGACTACTGGAATCTATGTAGGTTAATATGCTTTAATTTAAACTTAATTATAAGAAAATCAAAAGTTCCAGACAGACTTTTCTTTGATAACAGCTTTTGTTGCATGGAAATATGATAAAGACTTCTTAGAGTTCACCTTCTTTTCTGAGCGCTTAGAGGTTTACACATCTCTAAACCCATAAACTTAGGCTCAGCTATATAAGTATCTCTAGCCAATGGTTTGTAAGCAAATATAATGTGTGTCACTAAAAGATTAAATAGTTAATTTTAGTGAGAGTGTTTTTTTGTTTTCTTGATGCATCAAGGAGTTCCCACAATCTTAATAGTACATACTACATGATGGAAGAAGTGATTCTGTTTGTCTGTAATACTGAGTGGTGTCATGGAGGACATTTGTCTATAACTACAAAGGTTTTGATAACAAATAAGACTTTTGTTAAGTCTCTGAAATTTGGCGGTCTTCGTTATCACAGAGTAACCTAAACTAGGACTATTACAGCTTAAATTTGCAATTACCAGAGGTACTCAAATTGCCCAAATGCAATAGTAAACTTACCAAGGAAGGGAAAGTTTCCAGAAATCTGAAAGTACTTTCATTTCACCTTTCTGAGACTGCATTGCCTGAAGATTTTTAGTTTAAAAAGAGTCTCTTCTTGAGCATAAAGTGACTCAATGTCTATATAAGTCTTTAATTACCTTGATATTTAACAGATGAAGTAGAGAAGTTAATATAGACAATGAATGCAGTCTTAAGCAGCTACCCCAGGGAGGTACAAAACTTGGTTGCTAGTAGTGGTGACCTTTAACTAACAGAAGAATGGTATAGCACTGGTCACCTTAGGGATTTAACATGGTTGTTTAAGAAAAGAGATTGCCTGTTGAAGATGGCCTTTGGAGGCTATTGCTGTATTTATGCTAGCAGCGATTCAGCCAACACTGTGACTTTATGTTCCAAAAATGTAGACCAAAATAAAATGAACTACTGTATTTTTTACTAAAGAAAATTAGAAAATTCTATTGCCAGTAGGTTAGAGATTCAGACTAAAATAAACCTTAAGTAAAAATTTGTTTTCTCCGATTAGAAAGCTTTGACCCAAAGAGTACCTTGTTCAAGGTCAGAGGCAGATCCAAGATGAGAACTCAGATCTCCAAATTCCCAAGCCAATGTAGGCCAATCAATATTTAAGGAATGATGACTGAGACATACTTCAAATTTTTATTTTAAGTTCTGAATCATAACATTCTAGCCTTAATTTTTGCTTTCTGATTCATACATATGATGAAACTTGACCTAGCAGGGTAAGTATCCATCTTTCACAAACAACCAAAGCAAGATAGAAAAAACTGAATAATCCATTGGTATTAACATATCAGGCTCATAGCTCTGGACAGTACATTATTCCCAAAGGGAAATGACAAATGAAAATGCAAGTCTGAAATGTTCGACCTAACCCCCTTCATCCTTTAGGTCTCAGTTGAAATGAACACTCCTGCAGGAAAACTGTCCCTAGTCCTCTATAGAATGCAAAAATGGCTTCCTGGACATACAATCTTTACATTTCCAGAGAGTACTATACTTGTTCCATTGTCATAATCTTCAAATTCTTAGTAATTTTTGAATAAGAGGCTGAAACTTCATTTTGCATAGAGCGCTTGAAATTATATGGCCAGTCCTAATATTGTGTTTCTTTGCTCTGGTGTTTGCACTGAGAACACCTTGCATTTCTCCTTCATAGCACGACTATATTTAATTATGTAAGACCTTGCTTGCTATTTCTTTCCACTTTTATAGTGTCAGTTCCAGGAAAACAAAAAGTAAGTTTTATCTATTTCACCTTTTTATTCATCCTGCTTAGTGGAGTTGCTGGATTAAAACAGCTTTGATTGGAGGCATCACACTACCTGACTTCAAACTATACTACAAGGCTACAGTAACCAAAACAGCATGGTACTGGTACCAAAACAGAGATATAGACCAATGGAACAGAACAGAGCCCTCAAAAATAATACCACACATCTACAGTCATCTGGTCATTGACAAACATGACAAAAACAAGAAACGGGGAAAGGATTCCCTATTTAATAAGTGGTGCTGGCAAATTTGGCTAGCCATAAGCAGAAAGCTGAAGCTGGATCCTTTCCTTACTCCTTAAATAAAAAATAATTCAAGATGGATTAGAGACTTAAATGTTAGACCTAAAACCATAAAAATCCTAGAAGAAAACCTAGGTAATACCATTCAGGACATAGGCATGGGCAAGGACTTCATGTCTAAAACACCAAAAGCAATGGCAACAAAAGCCAAAACTGACAAATGGGATCTAATTAAACTAAAGAGCTTCTGCACTGCAAAAGAAACTACCATCAGAGTGAACAGGCAACCTACAGAATGGGAGAAAATGTTTGCAATCTACTCATCTGACAAAGGGCTAATATCCAGAACCTACAAAGAACTCAAACAAATTTACAAGAAAAAAACAAACAACCCCATCAAAAAGTGGGCAAAGGATATGAACAGACACTTCTCAAAAGAAGACATTCATACAGCCAACAGACACATGAAAAAATGCTCATCATCACTGGCCATCAGAGAAATGCAAATCAAAACCACAATGAGATACCACCTCACACCAGTTAGAATGGCAATCATTAAAAAATCAGGAAACAACAGGTGCTGGAGAGGATGTGGAGAAATAGGAACACTTTTACACTGTTGGTGGGACTGTAAACTAGTTCAACCATTGTGGAAAACAGTGTGGCAATTCCTCAAGGATCTAGAACTAGAAATACCATTTGACCCAGCCATCCCATTACTGGGTATATACCCAAAGGATTATAAATCATGCTGCTATAAAGATACATGCACACATATGTTTATTGTGGCACTATTCACAATAGCAAAGACTTGGAACCAACCCAAATGTCCATTAGTGACAGACTGGATTAAGAAAATGTGGCACATATATACCATGGAATACTATGCAGCCATAAAAAAGGATGAGTTTGTGTCCTCTGTAGGGACATGGGTGCAGCTGGAAACCATCATTCTTAGCAAACTATCGAAAGAACAGAAAACCAAACACCACATGTTCTCACTCACAGGTAGGAATTGAACAATGAGATCACTTGGACACAGGAAGGGGAACATCACACACCAGGGCCTATTGTGGGGAGTGGGGAGGGGGAGAGGGGAGGGATAGCATTAGGAGATGTACCTAATGTAAATGACGAGTTAATGGGTGCAGCACACCAACATGGCACATGTATACATATGTAACAAACCTGCACGTTGTGCACATGTACCCTAGAACTTAAAGTATAATAAAAAATAATAAAAAATAAAACAGCTTTGATAAAAATCTGTTGATAAATATACAGATGAATAAATCAATAAACTGACTCATTTTTAGTAAATGGATAAATAAAAGAAAATTAGAGAACATTTTTTATTTGAATAGAATGGTAGGCAGCCTGGAGATTTTTGGGGAGGTTCAAAAAATGACAGCAGATATATAGAGAGGGAGTAAAGTACGGCAAGTTATAAAAGTCAAGCAAAAAAGTTTGTGCTTGTCATATGTGGAAATACAGAAGTTCTCATGAGCTTTTAAGTTACAAAACGATAACACAGTTAGTGCCTATATTTCTAGGTTAAATTTTATACCATGAATACATGGTATTCCTCTGCTTCTGTTATAGGAATAAAATGCCATGGCATATTTTACCATTTGTTAACAAATTCCATTCACCATCAACTATGCAACAAGTTTTACTGACTTAATCCTCACAAAAATCCTTTAATGCTGGTTCCAAATTTTTCAAAAAAAGGAAATTGAAATTTTAAAAGATTAAATAATTTTCCCAATGTAACATCAGAAGAGGAAGTTATAGAATTTGGGAACAGGTTTCTTTGAGAAAATTATCACAATTTTCCTACCATTTAAAGATGTGTTATTAGCTTAAGCCTTTACTTTTTAAGTGAATATTTAACTACTTTGTATAAATTAGCTCTGTGTAACTATTGGAAGAGAATCACACAGGTAAAATATGCTTAGGACCAGCTACACGTTCTATTGAGAACATTTTCTAGATGAATTAAATCTCAAAGAATTTAAAGGATGTCTCTGGAAAGTTTCACTTTTTGTCAAAGTCCTGGAGGAAGATAAGGAATTTTGAGATGATTTTTCACCAAAGGTACTCCAATTACAACCGTATTAACTTTTTTTCAGAGAGAAGTAGAGGAGAGAGAGAAGAAAAGACTTAGGGCCATAGCAATACTGCATAATATCTTTTTAAACACTGCAGTATTTAAAGAAAATGGAGCTCCCATTAAATTAAAAAGACATAAAACAGTTCAATTTGATTATAAATTCACCTAGTTAAATCATAAAATAATTAAAATAAAATATTCAAATCCAATCACTTTGAGATAGTTCTTGGCATAGGCCTCTGAGTAAATGTTCATGCTCGTCTTTACCCAGAAGTTTACTGTTATTATAGATAGTTTTATATCATTACTACTACTATAATTAACCATTAATTAAATGTGTATTATGCTATCTTCTCTCACTTTAGATACTAGCTGTGGTCCCGCTACACAGATGTCAAAGAAAGAAAGATATCACTTAAAACCCTCAGCAGGTTGGAAATAAACATGATATGAAATTTGGATGAATAATCTGGTTGCCCTACATAAAGAATACAAAGTATTCACTTCTATATACCAAAATAAATTCAATTTTATTAAAGGGCTGCCTTTCTTAAAAAAAAAAGAAAGTGTAAAATTACTAGGTTATTAGTATAGGTTTGAGGATCAGAACAGCTAAAATTTCATTTCAGCTCCACTTCTTATTAGATGTGTGACGTTAAACAACATAATTTATCTCTCGCCCTAGTCTTTTAATCTCTAGAGATTATAATTTATTTTATAAAGTTGTTATAAAGGATTAAATAGATAACACATGTAAAGTTCTTAGCATTTTCTGTAGGTTTATAAGTATACAGTTATATTAATATCACTATTATATTCAATCAATATGAATCTGCCCTCATAGATTACTTTGTCATTTTAATGTAACAAATTTAAATAGAAATATGAGATAAGAGAAATACTGTTTTTGATTTTAATGTCGAAACATTATCTAAATAAGGCTCAAGAAAAAAGTCAATTTTCGACTTGCCATTATTTGTACATACATGCATAAATTTTTTTTACTTTATTGTGACAAAATTTATATACATTTTGAAATCACAGATATTAAGTACACAATTTGATGGGTCTTGATACATGTATAAACCTGTGAAGCCGACACTTCAATGAAGATGTAGAATAGTCCCATCATCACAGAGAGTTTTCTCATAGCCCTTTCCTGTCCATCTTCACACTCCAAAAGAAATCACCATTTTAATGCCCATCTTAATGGCTTTGTTTATGGATTTTATATAAAAGGACTCACATATTTAGTACTCTTTTTTTTGAATGGTTTATTTCCTTAATATCATTTTCTTGAGATTTAGTCATGGTGTTCTATCTATTGCTGGTAAAAATATTTCCTTGTATGAATACATTACACAAGAGTTTATTTATTCCTATACTGATAGACATTTTTCCCCATTTTCTTTTTCTTGAATTTCTTAAATATGTTCACAATGGGGTTTTAAATTTCTAGTCTTCTAATTTTATAAGGTGGCGCATCTCAGGATCTATTTATATTGACTACCGCTTTTCTTATGTTGTATTTTGTGTTATACATTTCTGCTTTGTCATATACTTATGAATTTATTATTGTATGCTTAGATAATATAGATACTACATTTAGAGTATCTGTTATATTGTCTTTATTGAAAAAGTACTATGTTTTAGTCTGGCCAACAGAAATAGTTCTAGCAAATCTTTCCTATACTTTCACACATTTTTTTTGTTTTTCCCTGGCAATATTTCAAGAAAATTGTTATAGACAGAAATAATGAAAGAATTATACAGTGATGGTAGTATATGAGTGAAAACTCAAATCCCATCATTTTGAGATAGTTTTAGGCAACAACCTCTTATTTACCTCTCATGTGAGTGAAAATTCACATACCGCCATTTTTTACAATTGTCAAAACTTTGCTATGTTGATTTGGTTTTACATCTATCTATCCATATGTCATTTGTTGATACATTTCAAGGTGAGGTGCAAGCATCAGTAACCTTCACATCTAAAAAGTTCAGCATTTCAGGCTTGTTTATTAATATGGAGCTACACTGATATTTGTCCTTAGTCTTGAGAGCATATCCCTTCCTCCAGGGTGTTGTCATTACTATCAAGGTGGGGATTTTCTATAACCAAACTTGAAGGTTTGAGGTTCTCACCAAGATTACTCTGACTGTAATATATCTAATGTCTCCCAGCGCTGTATGCCACTAGTGTCTGTTCAGATCTCAGTTACACAGTAGCCACTATCTTTGTGGAATCTCACTGTGTGTGTATACTCAGTGTAGAGTAGTGTTCAGGAAGTTCTTTCTTATGCAGACATATTTTATAATCTCTCTACATAGCTCTCTTCTCTTTATACAATGCCCCATTAATACTAGCTGCTTCAACACCCTAGAACTCGTCACCCTTGAAGTTTAACTCAAACAAAATCTTGTGCTCTGCTTGGACTTCAAACCCTTGCTTTAACAGCTAAACCAGCACTGTTGAAAAGAATCTCCTGTGATTTAAAAAAAAAAAAAAAAAAGTCCAATTCTACACTGCTCAATATGGAAGCCATGAGCAACACATTGAGCACTAGAAATGTGTATTGTTTGCAGCATTGGATTTATAATTTCAGCAAATTGCTGCATAATCATTTGGCTTTAAGAAAGAGGACCAAAGCAGCAGTCCAGCTGGAAGCTGATTCCCTCACCTTCCTTTGTGCTGTCTTTGATCTTGTATTTCCCTTTATCATAACATTTGCAACCTATAATTTTGTTACTGTTACTAGACTGCTAGCAACTTTACGGCAAGTCTTTCACATCCGTGTTGTTAGTCCCCAGCATAGTACTTAATACATAGTACGCATCAATAAACGTATGTTAAGTGAACAAGTAAAGGAAATACTCATTCCATCTGCGCTTTTAAGTAAACTGATTAAGAAGGGCAAGAAGTTTTAACTTAAAGCCTTATTTTTCTCTCAGGTTTGTGGGAATGGGAGAAACTTCCAAAACACCTACCACTAAAGGTAGATCACAGGAAGCACAGAAAAGAGGGATTGTTCTCTTAACTGGTTGTTCAAACTCAGGCCTGCAGAGTCCCAGTCTTGACCTTCAACAGATTTATAGAATGCCATGGAGCAAATCTAACATCAAATACATAGAATCATGAAGATGTTATGTTGCTTTCACTTTGAGATCCAGCCTTCCCCAAAATTTTTACTTTTTAGCCCAAAGGCATGGATGTCTACTGGAGAAGACTATGTTAAATAAAGTAGCCAATTATTTTATTTTCCCATACTTGTGTGATGCTAATCATTAAGTTTGTCATTTATACAATGATTTAAACTCAGAGTGCATGCACAGCATTAATAAAATGTTTTATCCATTTTCTGCTTAATTCTTCTACTTAATTTTCTTGCCATTGCACATTTTGCTTAATTCAATTGGATGCATGGTTTCTTCTTTAGGTCTACACAAAATGAGTATTCCTCTGCAATTATAAGTAATCCTACAAAGAAAGGAATAAAGACTCAATTATGGAGTGCTTTAAATATAAGCTGCACTGTGGATAGGAATACATCTCTCTCTACAAGTTCAGTGCAACATGAAGAAAGATGGGGATGTAACATAATAAGAATTCAACAGGCTCATATGGGGGAGCATTTTCCACATTTATACAATTTGAAGTGCAGCAAGCTATCTTAAACATAAAATATTTTTATAAAAAGATGATGCTGAAATTGTTTCTTTGCATAAAAAAAGTCACTGTTGTATTTGGCAGGCTATTACTCATAGTCTATTTTTTGTTTATGTTTTAAATTTATTAATATTCAAATCAATGAACATACACAAAATTTTGTGCAATTTTCCATTTTTCTTCCTACCAACAATATTTGGAATTAGTTCAATTCTGTATACACTGAAATATCAGTTTTAAAATAACAAATACATAGAAAGCTCCCTCTAGGATAAAGAGAAGGTTGATTCTATGACCATTACACATTATATAATTTTTAGGTTTAGTTTTAATTTTCAACCTTCCACATGTTTCTTTTCCTTCACTTTCTTTTTACTTTTTGTTACTCATAACTTCTTCTTATATTAATGTTTACCGATGGAGATAGCTGTCTAAATTTGACTAGAGCTAGAAGTTAGATTTTTCAAGTGTATCTGATAAACAGGGAATAGTGTTTGAGTTGCTGTGATTTAGCCAATACTGTTAGGTATTTATATCTCTGTGAATGTACTAAATTCTGTAATGCTTAGATATTTGATAAGTGCTATTTATAAGAAAATTTAGAAAAACAATGGCCAATAGATCACACTGCCAATTAATCATTTAGTTCTTAGGGAAGGGAAAAGCAAAGCAATCACATGAAATCAGCAGCACTGATTGTGCAAGAGGGAACAGCCTACAGAAGAACACTGACTTTTGATTATAGAAAAGTGAAAAAATTGCATTTGACATCTAAATATGTTGTTAACTTTATGGAGAGGGGTTCCAGTGGCTTGTGAATAGTTATTACTAATCCAAACATACTTGTTCTTTTGACATCCTACTCCCTCGAGAATACAAGTACAAAATTAATATGATAGCAACACACTTTGTTTCGATGAGAGTGAAAAAGCATGGTTTTACATCTTGTCTTATTATCTAGCAGCCACACTAACTTGATAAATGCATAGCCAAAGAATATTCATCCTTTCCTAGCTTGATTGCTCCTATGCCTGTTCCCATTATTGCCTTCATGAATGTATTTCCAACTTGGAAAGAAACAAATAGAATTAGTCTTCGAAGGAAGTAGGCCAACTGCTCACTAGAAAAAATAGTAAAATTAAGAAAAATAAAAGGTTTAGCTACGTGGAATCCAACAAGGGCTTTGTTTGGTCTTTTTTTTCTTTGCATTTTCTCCAGCTCATATTTTTGGTTAAATTTTAGAACATTTCTTAACTTTCCTTTGGCAACCCTTGATTCCCATTCTATCACTTTTTACTTTTTCAATTGTATAACTACCTAAATGTTTCTTTACATGTTGACAAAGATGCCCTCCTTAACCAAGCTTTAGGCGGGCCCATTGGACATGTCCTTAAGAGCCGAGTGTTAGCAGGAATTGTCGTCAGTTGGGCCAGAATACCTCCTTCTCTTCATGTTTCCTTTTAGTAATTTTCTTTCCACCGACACACTCATTCTGCTCCATAGCTATAAATCCCCAGTTTCCTTGTTGTTCTGGAGTTGAGTCCACTCTCTCTTGCCCATTGCAAAATCCCCTTGCAGGAGTCCCTATATGTACCTCAATAGACCTGAATAGTTTGCCTTACCATTTAACAAGAGTCGGAATAATTTCTTTTTCAACAATATCATAAAATGGATCTTCTTCCCTAGCTGTGGTAAGGGCAGACTATTTGAGGAATTATTTCAGGTTATTATTCTTTGCCTTGCCTGAGAGGCTTCTCCCTACCTCATGCCTCATCAAGCTCATTTGTTTATTGTTCCATGTCTATTATGGCATTTCAAATGAGGATAATTTAGCACAAAGTTTTCATTTAGTATTTTATTATAAAATGAATATATATTTGAACACTGTGCATTTTTTAAATATAGAAAATAAAACACAAAAGGAAACAGACACATCGAAGGACCAAAAGCCTGAGAAAAACCTCCAGCTCTCCATTGGCAGGCCTAACTCAGTGATCTTTCAAAAAGCAAATGTAGTGAAAACCTTTATCTGTTGAGACCTTTGCCATAGATTTTTACATCCCACAGGACAAAGTCCACATTGCTTACTGTGGCAAACTAAGCTCTGCATAATCTGGCTCCCTCCAAAGCATTCTAATAATCTCAAAAATTTAATGCAGTAGTTCTCAAACCTGAGAATATATACAAACCACTCTCACCTGCATCTCCGGAGGTTTTGTTTATTTATTTGTTTGCTTTTATTCCAAACCCTGGTTGGTGCATTCTAAAACTGTGACTGAATAGGTCTAAAATGAGGCCCTCAAATTCACATTTTTAACGTGTACCCTGTGGGATTGTGGTGCAGGCGGCTGTCAGACAAGTCTGAAAAATATTTTTCTAGGCACCAAGTTTATACAATTGTCTCTATTTTACTACCCTGTGATTCATATGTGCTATTTTCCCTATGCAAAATGCATTACTCATCTTTTCAAATAGCATATTCTTAATAATCCTTCAAAATTTAAGCGTAAATAAAAATTATTTGATAGTAGGGAGAACAAGCAACAACAAAAGGTTTCTTATCACATCAACCCAATGTATTAAACTCCACAGTGTTCATTTTTCTTTCTGTATTAAAAAAAATAAATTAAAAACCTAGAATTAAAACCTAGAATAAAAACAGTGGCAATATTTCTACTAAGAACATTGAATTTTTAAAACAACCTATCCTCTTGAATTTACACATCTCTACAACCCCCAGGCTATGGACTGGTACTGATTCGAGGCCTATTAGGAACTGGGCCACACAGCAGGAGGTGAGCAGCACATAAGGGGAGCATTACCACCTGAGCTCTGCCTCCTATCAGGTCAGCGGTGGCATTAGATTCTCACAGGAGTGCGAACCCTGTTGTGAACTGTGCATGGGAGGGATCTAGGTTACGCATTCCTTAGGAAAATCTAATGCCTGATGCTGTGAGGTGGAACAGTTTCATCCCAAAATCATTCCCCTACCCTCCCACCCCCACATCCATGGAAAAATTGTCTTAGACAAAACTGATCCCTTGTGCCAAAGTGGTTGGGGACCGCTGCTGTACCAGGCATTGAGGACAAAATAGTGAAAAGAATTCAGAGCCTGAGGATGCTCATTACCAGAAGCTAAGACAAAATACACATTAGAGAACAATAAGAATATATATATATATTCATATATATATAATTAATTTATATATTATATATAATATATAAATATATATATATGGGCCAAGGTTTAGATTATATATCCGTATTAGTCAGGGTTCTCCAAAGAGACAGAACCAATAGGATATGTGTATGTGTATATAAATAGAGATAGATAGTAGACAGACAGATAGATAGATAGATAGATAGATAGATAGATAGATAGATAGATAGATAGATATAGAGAAATACAGAGAGAGGGAGATTTTAATGAATTGGCTCACATGATTATGGAGGTTGGCAAGTCCAAAATCCGCAGGGTAGACCAGCAGGTTAAAAATCCAGGGAAGAGTTGCAGTTTGAATCAAAAGACCATTTTCTGGTAGAATTCCTTCTTGTTCAAGGAAGGTCAGTCTTCGTTCTATTAAGGCCTTCAGCTACTTAGATATGGGTATTCAAATTATGAAGAATAACCTGCTTTACTCAAAGTTTACTCATCTAAATGTTAATCTTATCTAAAAAAAGCCTCATGAAAACATTTAGAATAGTGTTTGAACGAATATCTGGATCATGTGACCTAATCAAATTAACACAAACTAACCACTACAGCATCAGAATTGAAATATAGGATTTTCTGTGGATTGACAGATTGATTAATTCATAAAAATTCACATATGTTAAAAGTGAGGCATAGTATGAATTGCTATCCTTTTTGTTAGACCAAAATCTTTAGAGCTAAACCCCCCCAAAGAACTTTAACAGTGGTTCATGGAATTCTTTTTGAGCAAACAATATGATTCAGAGTTTAGCAAAGGAAGAAACCAATATATTAGGTAGACTTACCAAAAATTTCAAAATGTATAAAAGTGGAAGGGTGAATCAAAAATATAGAATCTCTCCTTCCAACACTTAACAAGAGAAAAAGTCAAAGACAAATAGAACAGAAATAAATTATCCAGCAATAGCTGAACAAAGAAAATTTTGAAAATCTGTATCCAGCTAGAGAGTTGGAATATTATCTGAAGTAAGGTTCGATGGACCTTTTAACCATTTCCCCACCATAGCCCCTACCTGCCAAAAGTAGAAATTAAAAGAGGATTAAATAAAATTCTGAAAGCTTTCACTAATAAATTCTATATTGGGAAAGGTGGACCAAGGCATCAGTAGATAACCTTATACATAGTCAAGAAAATACATTCACACCAAGACCTCAATAAAACAAGAAAAGCAACCAGAGTTTGTCATCTTCCAGGGAAGTATGCTGAGTTAAAATAACACTGCAAAATAAAATGCAGAAGACCTAGTTAAGTTTTAATTGCAGATAAACAACAAATATATAAATATACACAGACACAAACATACATATATGTGGGTTTGCGTGTGTGTATGTATGTACACACACACTTAACCAGAGAAAAAGTCAAAGAAAAATAGAGCAAAACATAAATTATTCAGCAATAGCTGAACAGACATTAGTATATGTTCTCAACATTGCAAAGGGCATATTTATACTAAAATATATATTTGATGTTTATATGATGTTAAAATTTAACTGTTCACCATATGTTTTTATTTGCTAAATCTGGCAACTCTTGGTTGGAGCCACTAGCTGATGGCCACCGGAGTGAAAAGCATCTCTGGATGAGTAAAGAATCCTGGAATAGGATTTGTGACAGAATCTATCCTAGTTGAGTTGCCTCCTTCTCCCATTTTTGTACCTATAATGTATGAAAAGCAATACCAATAACTCAAACTGTAGCTCAAACCACCAAACAGAAATTGATGCTTAAAAAAGATGTCCATAGTAAAGTTTGGTGGGAAGAAAAGATATGACATGGCAACCAAACAAGAATACCAGATGTGGATGGTGAAATGGAAAAATAAGGTTTGGTGGGGATTTGTGAGGAAAGGAGGAAAGAGGTAATAAAGAAGGGAGGAAAGAATGAGAAGAAGTAAGGGGAGAGGAAGAAAGAGGAGATGGAAGGGAGGGAAGAAAGGAAGAAAAAGGGAAATATAAATGAAGAACCCATTGGGCAGGGGGAGGTGCCTAGTCCAAGGAAGGGAAGCACACTCACTACAAAAGCTAAGATTCTAGAAGAACTTTAAAAGAACGAGATTTTTTTTAAAAAAGGCTTAAAGTTCAAAAAGACATCAAAGATGACTTAATTATAACAACAGAATTCATTAAAGTTGAGATTGCAAAAGTAAGAAAATATTCAAAGTAAAGCAATTACAGAAGTAATAAATTAGAAAAGCTCAAACTTGCATGTCTGAAAACGCTATTACTGTTTTAGATAAAAGGCTTGATATGAACATAGTGTTTGCAGAAAAACAAGACAAAGATTAAAGCAATTACAGAAGACATTATACATATGGAGGACAAAGACCTCTGCGTACGTGTTTGTGCTCATGTGTCTGTATTGCAGAAAATCTTTCCTTAAAAGAGGAATTCTGTGTGTTGCATAAAAGAGCATGCAGGCCAGGTGCAGTGGCTCATGCCTGTTATCCCAGTATTTTGAGAGCCCAAGGCTGGAGAATCACTTTAGGCTGGCAGTTTGAGACCAGTCTAGTCAACATAGCAAGACCCCATCTCTACAAAAAAAAAAAAAAAAAGAAAGAAAGAAAATTGGTTTTAATTATCCAGGTGTGGCATTGCATGCTGGTAGTTCCAGCTACTTGGGAGGCTGAGGGAGGACTGTTTAAGTGTAGGAGCTCAAGGCTGCATCAAGTGCTATGATCACACCACTGCACTCCAGCCAGGGCAATAGAGTGAGAACTTATTTCCAAAAATAAAGAACATGCAATACAATTGAAAAATAATTGGTAAACAATCATAAAATATATACCAGATGCATTATCAAGCTTCATAAATAAAGGACATGGTTCTTCAAGAGTATAGGCAAGGGACGCAAATCACCGGCAAGAAGAGAAAACAGACTGGTTTCAGGCTTCTCTACAACCACATTCAGTGATATAACAAAAAGGAGTTATGAACACAAGTTTCTGGCAGGAGACAAAACCTCTTACCGAAAAATATTCTACCCAAACAACTTATCATTCAGCTATAAAGGTATCAGACAATGCATCTCAAATCTGATAGAACTATAGAACCATGAACTGCTTTTACAGAAAAAAAAAATGATGCAATTCAGCTAACCAAGGGATCAATAAAAATAAAATGTAAAGAATAAAAATTATAATAAAAATGGGGTGGTGAACATTAAATCCAGTAAATGTTTTCCTGTGACTGAACATCTGGGGAATTGTAATTGCAGGACAGATGGTAAATTTTATAAACTCTAACAGTTTAAAACATAACTAATAAATACTGGAAGGTTTGGGGTGGAGAAGTAGGAGAAAGTATGAGAATGCTAATTTTCCTTCTCCCAAAGTAAAGAATTCATTGATGCTATCTCAAGCTGAAAGTTGTAGCTACAAATCACAATGATTAAAATCACTTAGTAGAATTAATCTTTTTGGAAAGAAAAATTAGCCCAGCTTCATTAATCTCAATGCTATTTTTTTCCTGCTAAATTCAAGTAAACTTAAACTTAACATTTTAATTATAAAAATATTATCTACATTTTCATATGTATTTCTATATGCATGTATATAAAGATACATATTTGGAAGGATATAAAACAAATATTAAAACTGGTAAGATTTTAGGCAATTTTTAGTTTTATAATTTTGTGTATAGCTTGAATTTTCTCTTATGATGAACCTATGTAATTTTGATAGGAATAAACAAAATTGTAGTGACATGTTTTATAGGCAGGTAGAAATGTTTCTTATGTTTGAGTTTTTTTCTTTGTTTGTTTTCTGTCTTTTTAAAATTTTATCAGTTCGAATACTATAGAAATGTCTTGAGAGAAAATTATTGCATTTGTTTCACTATGGGAAATATTTTGTCCTCATTGCAGCATCCTTACTAGAATAAATGAATGAAAGGATATGGAATGGCAGAAAATAGTGTTGAGCAACATTTTGTAAAGAAATCTCTGATCTAGATTGTTTTATAATAAACGATGAGGCCACTCTTACTGTTCCCATTCACATGTTGACCCTGGAGATCATGGTTCTGGACACAGTTGTTGCTTAGTAAGTATCTTTTGGGTTTTTCTGTGCAACAACTTCAAAGCCTTTTGCCTTATGGACAGGTTATTGAGCACAGGTCAACTAAAGTCAGTAAATTTGTATTAAGAGCTGTACTCTCTCCCAGATGTTAGTTTTTTTTAACCTCGTGAAAATGTACACAAACCAAATGTCCAACTGCTCAATAAAGAATCCATAAGATTATACTCAGGCAGGAAGAGCTCCGTGCCAAATGGCCTGAAGATCAGTATGCAACCCCCATCAGTTTTTGGCATGAACTTTTTATATATTTCCAACATTTCAAATGGTTCCTTTTATTTTATGTTCTTTTTCAGATAAAGATTTCACATAAGATTAAACCTAACATCCACCACATTCAACATGCCCAATGTTTTCCTTCTTTATTTCAATCATGGTACTGTTAATATTAGCTGTTTGATTTTCTTTTCCATTTTCCCTTCACTTTAATAAAACAAGCAAGATGCAATAAACATTAATCTAATGTAACCAACACAGCTGAAATTGAACAACTGATCTATTTTACATAAGTCAATACATAAAAGTCAAAAAGTTTCAATGTAGAGTGTGAAAATGCCAGGCATGATGGCCTGTAATACCAGCACTTCGGGAGGTTTAGGTAGGAAGATCACTTGCGGGGCAGGAGTTCAAGACCAGCCCATGCAAAAAAGCAAGACTCCATTTGTATGAGATATATAAAAAAAAAAAAAAAATTAGCTGGGTCTGGTGGCATGTGCCTATAGTCTCAGCTACGCAGGAGACTGAGGCAGGAGAATCACTTGAATCCAGGAGTTTGAGGTTACAGTAAGCTGATGGTGCCACTGCCCTCAAGCCTGGATGACAGAGGATGACAGAGTGAGACACAGTCCCCTCCCCACAAGAAAAATAAAAATGAAAGTGCTAAGTGTACAAGTCAAATAAATGTTCACCATTCAAGGACCAGCTCTAACCTGAAGAGCATCAGAATGCTTTAAGCCTCCTTTAAATTTGTTGAGATACGGATTTTGGAAATTTGGTCACAGAAAGGCAAAAAGGAGTGAAATTGTCTACAAATCATTACAGCTGTAGAAAGGGAGAGTGTTGGCCAGAGACCCAAACATAACCAACAAGCCAAATGTAGTGGAATAGTTTCAAAAAGTGCTTACTCTAAACTGAATATGAAACACAGGGAATGACAGAGCTGTGACTGAAACCTAGGCAAATTTAAATAAATGCTTCAGCCCCTGGAAAATACGCCTACGGCAGTTACAATAACACTTTAGCTAGTAATGTGATAAACATCTCCTCCTCCACTCCACACGACTATCGTTTTTTAAATATGAGGATGAACATTTGCAGAGAAACGTTATCATAAATATTTCTGGTATTGTTACCAACTAGAAAAAAGTAATCCTCTATTTGGATCCTCACAGCTGTAGAAATCATTATGTCTTCAGAAGAGGAAGGTAAAAAATAAACCTTCAGCTCAAATGAAATCTTATTTTCATGCAAATATCTCTAGTAATACAACAGAAGGAAAAGAAAGTAGGAATATGGTGAATACATATAGTCAATTGTCTGGAAAGAAAATGTCTGTCAAAAGCCAATAACTGTTTTGAAAATTCTTGTTTCATGGCAAGAAATATAACATAAATGAGGCACTTATACACAGATGTGGTCATTATTTGGCACATTTAGAGAAAGTCTTGATATTAATTTTTTATTTTATTATATTTGAAATATTTAACTTCCTAGTACTTATCAGAGCACATTTTATTTTCATTTCTATTTATGGCTTTCATTACGTGCTTTGAATTCAGACCACCTGAGATTGTACCTTTGTGAAATACTCAGAAGTCTTAGACCTTAAGAAAAATTCCATGAAGTTCAGTGCTTCAGTTTCCTTGATCGTAAAATGGGAATAATAAGAGTATCATCCTCATAAGATTGTAATAAAGGTTAAATAAAACAACAAACTGCACTGAGAATGATGCTCAGCTCATGGTATATGTTCAGTGAAGTCTGGCTACTGTTACAATTGATTTATCTACCAAACAACAACAGTTGTCTACACTTCTGTGCTAGACAAAAATCTA
This sequence comes from Papio anubis, assembly GCF_008728515.1. Lineage (NCBI taxonomy): Eukaryota > Metazoa > Chordata > Mammalia > Primates > Cercopithecidae > Papio > Papio anubis. The sequence goes on along the minus strand of NC_044987.1, from coordinate 96,582,761 downwards.
AGTGTTACAGTAGATAGGCAGATGTGAGCAGGGCAGGAGAGGATCCACCACACCAGGAATGGTAGGTGACCATAAGGTGCTGGTTAGGTGGTTGTTAGCTGTCTCTCTAAAATAATAATGGTCGCAGCCAACACCAGAGAAAGGCCTTTTCCCAATAGATAGAAACACCCACCTGAAACTGGTGATCAACAGCTTCCCAATAAGATCTCAGGAGTAGGGCAAGTGGGCTCAAACATGTGCATTGAGAGGCAAAATGGCAGAGTTTAACTGGTATATGACTTTCCAAAGACATTCCACCAGTAAAGGGAAGAATGCATCAGGGTGAGCATGCATGTAACTCCAGTAAACACACTGCGCATGCTCACCTCCCAAGTGCTAGCAGGCCACTGCGCAAGTAGGCAGCCCACTGAAAGGGAAAAATCAAGGGAAAAGGGATGCAAGATTCCAGATGTATGCCAACATATAAAACCACAAATCAAAAGGTGAAACCCTACATTTGTCCTCCAAGATGCCCACTTGGCCGTCTTCCAAGTGTACTTTACTTTCTCTTCATTCCTGCTCTAAAGCTTTTTAAATAAACTTTCACTCTTACTCTAAACCTTGCCTTGATCTCTCCTTCTGCCTTTTGTCCCTCAGTTGAATTCTTTCTTCTGAGGAGGCAAGAATTGAGCTTGCTGCAGACCTGTAAGATTTGTCACCAGTAACTCAAATACCCACCACCAAAAACATAAGTGTTTTACATATACTAACTCATTAAATCCTCCCATAGCCTATAAATTAGTTTATATAATTATTTCCCCCATTTAACAGAAGAGGAAACTGGGTAGCTGAAAGATTACATAGATTTTCCAGAGCCTGTGTTCTTAACCATCAAGTTGAAATCACCTTTGCAAAAATTACATCATTGAGAAAATTACGATAAGGAAAGAGATGTGAGCTAATCCACCTACCATCTGCCTTTCCCTTAATTATTCCTGGGCTATTGGGCTTGGCTAAGTTCGAGAGACGTAATAGGCCTCCCCAAAACTCAGCTGCCTTTATAAAGCTGATGGGAGGCCACCAGTCTTGGAGGAGAAGAGAAGCCTATGTCCTGCTAAGGCACAGACATAAGTGATTGTCAGCCATTATTCCAGAGCTTATAAGATATGCAACTTCCCCAATTACTCCTTCAAACAACACCACTCTTGCAGATTGGCCTTTTGAGATAGATTTTCAGGTTTTTTGAATGTCTGACATCCATAGTTCTACCTGGACCTGCCAACCACACTCCGGCAGCCCCACTCAGAGGTGATTCAGCCCACAGAAGGACAGCTTCAACCTGCTATGCCTTTAAATAACCCCTAACCCACTAGTTTCCAAGGAGATAATTTGAGCACTAACTCCAACTCCCACATGGTGTGGCCAGCCTTGTGTCTATGAAACTCTTTCTTTACTGCAATGCTGTGGTCTTTCTTTATGCAGGCGGAAGGAAGAACCCCTCGGGCAGTTACAAATTGATTCTCAACTTCAGCTATACCACTAGAATCACTTGGGGAACTTTCAATAGTTCTGATTTTTTGTTGTACCCTAATTCAATTAAGTTGGAATCTCTAGAAATGGCCCCAGTAGTTTTTAAAACTCCTGAATCATGGCATTGGGCTACTCCATAACACATGCCTTTCAGAGTGAAAAATCAGAAAGACACTTAAAGTGAAAGAAGAACACCTGATAAAGCAGACTCTTCTCACAGCTACTCCAGGTTCTTGTTACAACAGCGAGACCCAGAAGTCCAATGTGTCTACAAATGAAATGAAGGAAATAAGACCCAGCAGCAATTGCTTACTAAAGCAATGGTAGACGATATACTTACCTTTGTTATGATTAATGGCCTCAGTAGGAAGGAAGCATTAGCAATTCCATTAATCAGTATTCTGTTCACTCTTGCTCTGTGGACCATAACCATGGGGTAGCTTAAGAAATAATAAACTATTCTTGTCAGCATGTAATCCTGATTTCTTGTTATGTGAGGCAAAGTCATTTGAAGTGAGAAGTTATGTTTATTCACAGCTACATGCAATGTAATCAAGACAGAACACATTTAAATGAATTAATAGCACTATAAGAGACAAAATGATTCCTGATTAATACAATTACTAATTTTCTCTCTTCACTTCTATTACTATTTATTTCTGTATTTATTCATTATTCAACAAATACTCATTGAGCATGTTACATGCTACACACTCAGTTATAGGCTCACATTGATAAAAATGATCAACATGTTCCCAGTCCTTCTAGATTGTACAGTCGGTCATGTTAAAAAATAATAATAATATTCATTGACACTTGCTAAAGCGTGATAAGGTAGACATTATCCAGGACCACTGCAATAGATATACAGACAATGGGAATGGGATTTTGCAGTCAGGGAGAGGTATTGGGCTCAACTCAAACTCAGCTGGGCAAGTGGAAATTTATAGCCTTGGAGAAGTGGATGGAATAATACTAAGAGGTAATATTAGGAGTAAGTAGGATTCTGTCTAAAGTGACATAACAAGATTCTTAGTAAAGATAGGCAAGAGTGATCAAACATCATCTTGGAAATGGTGAAGGGTCAGGAACCCAATAAGAAACTGAGGGTGAGAAATCAAGAGTGGGGGATTGTTTCTAAACTGACTTATGAAGGTTTTTGCTAAAGCTAGATTTTATAAGGAGGCATACTGAGGCACCAAAGAGAAAGTTCAGTAGCCTGACTAAAGACTGGCCAAGCAAGGAATCTTTGTCAACCATTAAGCAAAAACATGAAAAAAAAATTTTAAATAATGACTATCATCTAGAATTCTAATTTCTTTTATCATCTCCAATCAACATATTAACTGTTTATCAAAGGTTCTAGACCAAATATCAAATAGTAAACTTTCCAAAAGTCCTTTTAAGCTTGAAGACAGAATTTAAAAATACCCTACGTAAGCATCTACCCTAAAAGTGGTATTAGTCCAGAAAAGAAAACAAACTTTGTCTAAGTAAAATGCCAAGAGAATATTTGATAATGTTCAGGGTATGGAGTGGGTTAGTAAGAATGAATTAATTTCTCAGGTGAAACTCACAACAGGCATGATTATGTTATTCATCAGAGATCATACTCAAAGCAGATAATAAATGGTGTGGGTGTGGGTGTGGGTGTGTACACTCTATATACACTATTGTCTCAGTATCCTTAGGGTGTTGCTTTTCCAGATGGAAAACCTGAGGCTGGTGGCACCTTTGCCTGAGTTTTTGCTAGCGTCTGCTGGGTTTGTCACTCCCCACTGCAGCCAGAGTCTTTGCAGTGGCCACTTCAGACAGCACACCACTGTCATTGCTGTTTTACATATAATATAGATATATTTCTATTATACAAGTTCTTGCTTTAAGAACTTTAGGAAAGAACTTGTCATTCTACCTTCTCAGGAGAAAACATCTTAATACGTGATCCAAAACTCTGTCAGTAATTTGATAGTTTTCAATGATTTACAATTAAAATTTTAATCTTTTTTAGCAAAGTATTTCTCAACTAGTCCATTTATCCCATTTATATTTGACTTTTATTAAATAAGTTCAAAACAGCCTAAGATAACATAATCAGGTAAAAGGGAAAATTGATTTTATATTCCCATCACTCATGCCAAGGTGGATAAAGTTATAGCGAATACCTATAATTTCAGTAACAGGATTCACAATGCTACCTGAAAATATGGCACCTTGGCATACTGAATATTTTAAGCTGAAGGAAATTTGAGAAAACAACAGATGGAGGAAGCTCTCTTTGATCTTTCTTTGACTCTTCTTACCTGAAGCAAGTCATAATAACCTCATGTGAGAAGGGTCCTCTCTACACCTAGAGAAAAGGAGCGTCCTTTTCATCACCCTGAAGACTAACAGAACACAGAGAGGCACCTGAACAAACAGATGTTCCTAATTTCCCCAGTTTATTGCATTTAACGTAAATGCTGTGATTTCTCCACGACTCTCCACTCTTCAGAAAACCTAGCATAAAAACACTAAGGTTCAAGTGCTTCTTCAGGTCTTTACTTCCTGATGAAGGCTCCTGTATTAAGCTGTTCTCATATTGCCATAAAGAAATACCTTAGACTGGGTAATTTAAAAGAAAACAGGCTTAATTGGCTCACTGTTCTGCAAGCTCTACAGGAAGCATAGCAGCTTCTGCTTCTGGGGAGTCCTTAGGACACTTACAATCAAGGTGGAAGGTGAAGGGGAAGCAGGCATGTCTTATATGGCTGAAGCAGGAGAAAGAGAGGGAAGGGAGAGGTGCCACACACTTTTAAACAACCAGATCTTGTGAGAACTCACTCACTATACAATACCGAGGGAGGACGGTGCTAAATTATTCATGAGAACTCTGCCCCCATTATCCAATCTCCTCCCACCAGGCCCCTCCTCCGACACTGGGGTATACAATTCAACATGAGATTTGGGTAGGGAAAAAGAACCAAACCATAGCAGCTCCCATGTCAGGTAAAAGTTGAATTACATAAATGTGCGTGCTTTTTCTTATTAATTTTTCTTTTGTTATACAGGCCCCAGTCAACAAACCTCAAATGGGTAGAACAAGATAGCTTTCCTCCCCTATGCTTCCAAGACATCCTTGCTCATTTATGCTCCTCCCATATCATCTACATGCTACAAGAAATATGCTAAAACATTATTTGTATGCTACTAGGGAAGAGCAAGCATTTATGTGAAAATACTAGCTTACATTATAAACAAAGAATCTTTTTTATGATAACACAGTGGTACTGGGAATAATACGTATTGCTTCATAATTGTTGCTAAAGCTTCTCCTAGGAGTTTGGTACAAGGCAATGAATAATAAATAAACTATATTTTAAAAGAAAAAATATTTTTTAGTTAAATTTTATACCCATCTTTTTCTACTCCTTCTTTCCTCCGATCTTCCTTAATACCTGAGGATCCTTATAATTAGAAGGAATCTCCATTCAAATTTAATTATAGATGAAATAACTACGTGTTCATCTACTTAACTTCATAAATTCTAAGTGCTGAAACCATGGAGTGTTAGAGATAGAAATAAAATAGCATACAGCTGCAAGTGTCTATTTAGTACCATCTGGGTGTTCATTCAAACTATGTCCATTATCTAGTCCCTCACACCTGCTATGATCCCTTAAAGCCTCATGAATTCACACTGAAAGTGAAGAGAGAAAACATTTTCTTGCATCCTTTTCTTTGTCCTATACTTCTTCCGTAAAGTTATGTTCCACACGATGTCTTTGATACTACATAATGACAAACTTTGGGAATTCTTTCTTTGCTTACTAAGATTCAATGCCTAAAATATTTTTTATCATCATCCTGTAACCTTTATGAGTAGCTCATAGTTGAAGATCACCGAAGCGATTAGAAGACAAATCTTATCTCAACTGCTTCCCTTATCTGACGAAGGCAGATTCTCCTTAAAATAGAGTTACCATTAACCCCACTCGTATAAGGAAGTTTCCGGTTGGAAGAAGATTGATCCCTAGCATGTGGATGTGTTAATTCACCTGTCTAGCTCTAGGGGAGCGTGTAGCTAGGGAGACTGCCCTTAACATCAGGATGAAAAGGCCCAAGAGAACTTTAGTAATTTCCAGTTGAAGTCCTAACCCTACCCCCTTTTGTGAAACTAATATATAAACTCTTACCTTAGGCTATTCTTCCAGTTACTTGCTGACAAATCCTCCAACATAGGTTATGCATTTTTCTCCTGTGAATCTGTCTATTATCAGTTAATTCACATGCCCCCAGACACTTGGAACTAGGTGGGTAAATGAAAAGTTATTCCTCCAAGTGTCAAAATTCCACACTACTCTTGAAACCCATAGATGTTTCTGAGGGGAAAAAAAAATCAGAGACAAGTAGATAATTTTTTAAAGATTTTTTTTCTAAACACTACAAGGAGCTTATGAATTTCCCCCAAATACTTGGATTCTCCTATTGTGGAAATTTAAGTCATAGCCCAGAGTATATGTAGATATAGCTAATCCTAGGAGGATTTGATCTATATCACTGCTTCAACTGACAATTTGTTTCAACCACAAATTAAGTCCCAAGGAACTGGAGGAGAAGTAAAAGAGAAATTGTTAAACTAATCTGTTTGCCTTGAGAGTACAGAAACATGCTCCTTGAAAGTTAAGGATACACGTGACAGCCAATTGAAGTTTCCATGTTTCAAGCAGCCCACATTCTAGGCTTAGATGAAGATGATTTAGATTGTGAGTTGGACCAAATGAGTTTAAACCAATTAATGCAATCCAGTTATTGTTAACAACAAACAAATGATATAATATGTCCCAAATATTGAATGGGACATCCTGATATGTCCCATCATTGCTTATCTAAAATTCAGATTTAACAGGACATATTGTATTTTGTTTAGAAGTCTTATTTTTAATTTATCTAGTGCACAAAACAGGATTGAGAGTTACTACAACACATAAACTATATATTATAAACTCCATTTATAATATCTTTTTTATTCTTTGTTGTTTGGATTGTTTCTCTTTGGGAAAAAGAGTAAACAACAGAATATGAACAAACCTTTAGTAACAGTGCTTTACTGGGCAAAAATAAAAGTCTCTATATGTAACTATACACAAATCACTGCCAAATAAAAATATAGAAAATTTCAATAACTCAAAGCATTAATTAAGCTCCACCTCTACTGCCTAAAATAATAAATACGCATTCACCAAGACTTTGAGGGAGTGGTAAATGGAACTATTAGAACTAAATGAAAAAAAGAATGGTAAGGGAAGGCTAGCTCCTTGCTACTCAAAGTACAATGCTTGGACCAGCATCACCAGCAATATCCGGGAGCTTGTTAGAAATGCAGACTCTCAGGACACATCAAGACCTACTGAATTAGAACTGGTTTCAGCAAAATCATCAAAGGATTTATATACACACCAAAGTTTGTAAAGATCTGTTCTTGATCATGCAATTCAAAAAAGGGTAAATATGAGCATTAAGGGTCACAAAAAGGAGTCAAGAAGACACAAAATAAAGAAGTAAAGCATTTTAAATGTAGATTTCTTTTCTCCTGGTCAATTTCTATAAGCAGCAAGTAGCCTAGTTCCTGTGAACAGGAGTTGCCTAGGTGAAAGGACATCCCTTGCCCCTCTACACTCAACAAACCTAATGAGGTGAATTAGTTAAGGCTAGTTCACTGCCCTTTATCTACTACTTCTCTGAAAGAACTTAGGATATAACCCTGCAAGCTTGAAATGGGAACATTAGGCACTTTCTAATCAAATTTAAAATTGAATAAACAAGTAGATATAATTATTCCAGGTACATCAGCAAAATCTGCATCCAGAATACCAGGTCAATCTTGCTTTAAGTGCATACATATTGATAAAAATCTGATCTTAATGACATTTACTTGAGAAATATTCCTACTATAATATATGACAGCCATAAGAATGCCAAGGACAGGATATATTTAATAGGGTTTGTAATCTCATCCCTTTAAAATTACCTTGGGGGAACATAGCTATTTTCCAACCAAGGACAAGAAATATCAATAGGTATAATAAAATTGAATCATACTTTATTTAGATAAATTCTCATTCGGTATTTTTAAAGTGTTAGCACAATGTTTTCTAAGCACTTCGACAAGCTTCTGAGAAATATCTAATTTGTGAGTGCTGCCTAGCAAAGGAGGCACAATGATTCAAACACAAGTTAATGATATTTATATACTCAAATAACTGCCCCATTTATCAGGAGAGAGAGGGAAATATGCAGGAATTGGTTGGGTCAGGTAATTGGCCAGTTGCAAAATGGAATTTGCTATTTGCTAATCAATTGATTTATTATGATTTCTCAGGCTAAGCCTCTAGCACCATTTCTGTCAATCCATCCAAAAGAAGCTAAGTTAGAGTATGGTTGCATTAAAGCCACAAATACTCCGGCAGGATTGCACTTTTGTGTTTCCCAGGACAGTACAGCTGTGTAACAAAACTATCCTAAGAAGCTTGCTTCTTTTCTGTTTCAGAGGCAAGTGACAGGCATTTACCAAAGGAAATTAGACTGAGGCTGTTCCCACAGAATTGGAGAGAAATTAGGTTCAAATTATCTCTACCAAGCAGGCCAAAACCCCAATACAAACACACAAATCTATTATCTCTATCTCTCCATCTTCCCTGCAGGCAGAATTCTAATTCAATAAAATCAGTTCCTTTCTATTCAGCCACTAATAAGGGAAGAAGCTTCTTAGCCTTTTCCTTCTCAGAAGTGGAGAGTAAATGTGTGTTTACGCCAATCAAGATAATTTATTTTTTTCTCTCCAGTGATTGGTTTAGAAACAAGTCTGCGAGATCATTTTGCACAATGTGATTCTGCTGAGAGGTTAGAGTTTTCTAGACTTTTTAAAAAAGGTACATAAAGAGAAACTTCCACTCCTGTTTCTGGGTGAAATCATCTGCACAAGATACTTGGAATTGCCACAAGCCATACTGGGGCCACGAGAGAAGCAAACCTAAGAAAAGCCAACACTTTGAAGTTGGCAGGAAAAAAAAATAAGAAGACTTGGGTCACTTATCATATAATTGAGCCAGTGAATAAATCAAACCTGGAAACACCTAATCTGTTACATAACATAATAGATCTATTTTGAATTCGATTTCTTTTACTTGCAGCCAAAATTTCTTAACTAACAAAGACAACTAGCCAGAGATTCTATCATTCCTGTCTCATCTGTTTTAGAGAGGAAAATCATGTGGAAACACATAGATCATTACACAGGTGTACGATGACTCACAAAATATGTATACTTAAATAAAGGGAAGGGTGTCCTGCAAACTTAAGACAAAATGTTATTTCATTCAATGCCAGGGTAGACCACCAGTGTTTCCTTCTATAATATAAAGGCATCTATATACTATACTACATGTAATCTAATTAAAATGATATATTTCTGAGTTAATAATCAGAATTTAAAATATCAGGCTGCTTTTCACCTAATATGTGATCTTCACTTAGAATCCTATTAACTAGTTTTCTGTTCATTGTATATGACATTCATTCAGATTGCCCATAGCTGTCATCCTGAAATCTATGTTTCAAGTTAAAACCTGAACTAAAATTGGCTTAAAAAGTAAAGATAATTTATTGGCTCAAAAAAATCCAATTGCTCTAATTATGGTATCTACAGACAAAGTTCCATTTTCTCTGAAGTCTAAACAAACATCTCACAACTCATGAGCTGTGATTTATATATAACCCCAGGCTAGGGTGAAGAAATAGAATACAATTGTGCAGGCTAATAATTGCCTACTCCTGGAACAAGATTGGAGTTAATTCTACCTAAGCCAATTGGCTGATAAAGAAAGGGGAACATCCAAAAGAGAAACCATGGTCTTCTTGGTGAGATAAGTAAGGAAGAATGAATACGATGGAAGCAATAAATAAATATTCATTACACCATGGAGAAATTAGCATTAATTATTTAGACCATGTGTGCAAATGAGTAAAATTTGGTTTCCACTTATTATGCTTAAATCCTGCTATTTTTAAGTTCTCATTTCTATTTAATTAGTTTAGGGATAAAGGTTACAAATTTGGCCCACTGGAAAGAGACAAATAACATTATAGAAAAATCACAGATACTACAGGAAAACTCTTGAGTAACAAGGCTTATATTTGGCAGGTTGATTATACATTGCAAAGTTTTTATGTTCTAACATTAAATTCCAAATGTGTCCACAACCCTCACAATGTCTGTCACTTGTTTTCTCTTGTAAGCACCAAGAAAATTACCCACAAAGGAAATTTCAGAGAAACTCTAAATGTACTTTTGTCTATGATTAAATTATGTGAACAAACTTGCCTCACCTTTTTTTTTTCCTTTCCAACACCTCTACTTGGCAGATTACTAGGTGGCAGAGGGATACAAAAAAGAATTTTAAGTAGAAATATTAGTTTTTAATGCCCACAACTTTCACATAATAATTTTTTCTCTCACATTAAATACTTACACAGTGTATTCAGCTATGCCCCATTTAGCACCACGTTATACAATTTTTAGCTAATTGTGTGTTGTTTCCTGTATAAGATTACTGCTATTTTAAGTCATTCATCTTATTGTAAATCTTATTTCTGCTCTCTTGAACAATGCAGCATATGACTTTCATTATTATTATGATACTTTAGTAGTTTTAATGAGGTAGGGCTTGGTGTTTCATAATAAAGATTATGCAACTTTCAACTTTGCAATTTTAAAAGTGGTTTAGTATCTGTTCCATTTACTCAAAGTTATTTCACATATATATCACATTACAAAGTTCAGGTAAAAATTCTAGCCAATCAAGCCAAAATAATGATATAATCATCATCTGATGCATTTATTAAGAATAAATGCAGAACAAGATTCGGGTGACACATTGTATTGTAATTGAATTACATTTCATTTGTCTATCCATTCCTTCATTTATGCATGCACGTACTCAGGTACATTCTAAGTTAGGTATTATGTATATGAAATGCAGTAAGACACACACCTTGTCTCCATAGTTTACTGTTGTCCATTTACTCGGGCAATTTATTAACTTATGTGAGTCTCTCAGCTTCTTTGTGGCTCAAAGCTCTCATCCGCCTGGTGAAGATAATAACAGTACCTACTTACTGTCTATTTTTTCTTTTTCTTATTTTAAGACAGGTTCTCACTCTGCCCATGCTGGAGTGCAGTGGTGGAATCATGGCTCACTGCAGCTTTGACCCTGCCAAGCTCAGGTGTTCCTCCCAAGTATGTGCCACCACAACTGGCTAATTTTTTGTACGTTTAGTAGAGATGGGGTTTCACCATGTTGCCCAGGCTGGTCTCGAACTCGTGAGCTCCAGAGATCCCTCCACCTCAGCCTCCCAAAGTGCTTAGATTATAGCTGTGAAGCACCTTGCCCAGTCTACTCTCTGTTTTTTTTAAAAGTCTGTTGTGACCTTGAAATAAGAAAATACACATGAAATGTTCAGAATTTATCTAACAACCTAATATATACTTATTGTTAGCTATTATTGTTAATATTATAGAAGGAGAGAAAGATCAAAGTTCTATTAATTTGTTTAATGTGTTCTAAGTACTGATAGCAGTGGTGGTCCATCTAGAGAGGCGCTGCCATGACACTGGCTGCAGTGGAGGAGGCACAACCGGGCTGCATGCTCCATGGAGCCAGTGGGTGCTGGAAACAGGAGAAAACCTCGGCCCCCTTCTGAGTTGACAGGGTTGGAGCTTTGTGCTCCCCAGGTGCAGCTGTGGCCGCCCAGCAGCAGCGGCTGGTGCAGACCCAGGCATCTCCGCACACTTGGAAACCAGGAGCAGGCAGGAGCTCTGCCCTCCTGGGTGCAGCTGCATCCACCCAAGCTGTGGCTGCAGAACTAGAGATCTCTGTACTCTCAGGGGCCCAGGAAGGCCCCACCTGCCAGCACAGGCTTGGAAGTGTCTACTCCCAGTGTCTGGCCTCTCCTCACTCCCAGAGCTCACTCCAATCTTGGAGCAAAGTTGAGGCCAAGCCTGGACGCTGTCACAACCTGGCCAGGTATGTGCACACTTGAGGCAGCACTGACATGACAGCCCCTTGCCATCTTCGTCCCCTCCGGAATTTGGGCACCAATGAGCATGGGAGGGAAACCAAGGGGTTGCTAAGGGAAGCTCAGCACTGGCTTGCAGGCACCCCTCAGCAGGAAAAGCCTGGGTTCCATAAACAGCAGTAGCAGACAGACAGGTTCCTGGGAAAGCGGTGGGTACTGGGTGAAGTCCCACCTTCAAGCCAGGGAAGACCTGAAGCCTGGAGGCCAAGCTGCCAGTCCTGCAGACTGGCATGGAAATTTATTATGCTTTTTCTGGGCCTGCCCATGGCCAACCACAATCAATCAGCATACATTTCCTCCCCTCTGAAACCCATAAAAACCCCTGACTCAGCCAGACACAGATAGATGTCAGAACAATCAGCTGCAAAGAGGAGCTATCCACTCTGAGGTCTCCATTCTGCTGAGAACTGAGCATATTCCAAGACAAGCAGTGGCAGAGCAGAGCTACCCACTCCAGGGTCTCCTCTGTGCTGATAGGTGAGCAGATGCTGGGACAATCAGCTGCAGAAAGGAGCTACCCATTCAGGATCTCCTCTCTGCTGAAAGCTGAACACCTGTTGGAACACCCTGGATGTAGACAGGAGGTACCCCCTGCAAGTCTTCTCTGAGCTGTTCTATCACTCAGTAAAGCTCCTCTTCACCTTGCTCACCCTCCACTTGTTCAGGTACCTCATTCTTCCTGGACACGGGACAAGAACTCAGGACCCACCAAATGGTGGGGCTGAAAGAGCTGTAACACAAAAAGGACTGAAACATGCCCCTTGCTTGCTATACTGCAGGTGCCAAGAAGGAGAGAAGAGCTGTGACCCTTCAGGGAACCCAAATGTACGAGCTCCTGAAGCCAGGGCTGACACCCTCCTTGGGGCTCTGTGGTTCCCAGCATCTCCAAGCTTCTGGGTGCCACTGCATTCCCCAGAGCCAGCAGTGGAAGCTGCTTCCATCCAGGGTGCCTGGTCCAGCCGCAACCTCACAGGGAGCCAGTGCCAATGCTGGCACCTGGAGCTCCCTGCCCTGCCATGCCACAGTGAGTGCGTCTGGCTGTGTTCAGTGATTGGACCCCACACTCACTCACACACACACCCCTCACGGCTCTGCTCCCCCTTGGCAAGCACAGGATACAGGCTGTTAGCGTGAGCTTAGTGCAGCCTGTCACTCCTAGTGGGCCCAGTGGGTCTGAGCAAAACTTAGGTAAAGGTGCCACTGGCCACAGAGGTGTCTGGCTAGTGAAGCCACACCCCAAAGTTCCCGTAACAGTACTCACTATATTCCATCTTATGCAAAGCCCTCAGAATATAGCAGAGTATGACAGACATGTTATCTGCCCTCATAGGATATTTAACCTAACTCATATATGAGGAAAAACACAATATTAAAAGGGAAGGGTAAAACATGGAGAATACAATTAAAATACTTTGATTATTTAGTATGTTTCATATCTTGTGTCAGAAACTTTAGAGAAATTGCTCATTTCATTATTACATGAGGAATCAAAGCTCAGAGTGATCCAAAGTCACATATTTTCTAAAAGCAGAACCAAGACCCAAATACTGATTTATTTTCTTAACTCTATACTGTAAGAAATCCTACCTTCCAGAGAGCAGTTAGAAGACCTGCAGATGTCTTCACCAAGAAAATTAAAAGCTATGAAAAATACCTCTTTGAAAAATACATTTCAAGTAACTAGCTTACATTGGTATTTCCTGATGTGTACTCTGTGGGACCATATTTGCATAAGATATTAGTAAGATCAACTGTTATTGGGAAGATAGAAGTAGTGCCATAGTTTATAACCTCCTTAAGTTCTATCATAAAATCAAAGCCACCAGGAAATAAAGCCAAAACCCACAGAAAAATAGCAAGTAGTAAACTGGCAAAGTAGTCTCATGACTTAACATGAGAGGTAGAAATCCACCAACCACTATAATATATGCATAGTATCAGCACCTATGTGGAAAGAAACAAAAGGAACCAAATGAGTGTCTGATAAATCAAATAGGAACACTTGAAAATTGTTAATAGATTTTCAAGAGTGGTCCAAGATTTTGAACTAGATAGTGGTGTTACCCATTTGCAGGTGATTTGAAGGAGTCAGTTGTAAGGTCTGTATGATTGAAGCAATTTGGGCCTTATGTAATTTCTAAAACAATTAGCCAAATACCCTAAGACAAACATCAACCAAGGAGAAACTTCTGAAAATTAACTTGAAATTGTACAACACAGAGGCAACAGAGGAAAAAAAAATGTCCAGGTAAAAACAGGAGTGAGGAACCGAGTAAGAATATCTCTGAAAGTATAAAAACATATTTTAAAACTTCAGAAAACAACAGAAGTGTTTGTAGATCAAGGGTGTTAAAAACAACTAAACAACTATCATGACCCATTTTTCCCTTCTAAAAATGTGTCCGGAATTGGTGGGTTCTTGGTCTCGCTGACTTGAAGAATGAAGTCATAGACCCTCACGATGAGTGTTAACAGTTCTTAAAAATGGTGTGTGTGGAGCGTCTTCCTTCTGGTGGGTTCGTGGTCTCGCTGACAGGAGTGAAGCTGCAGACCTTCGCAGTGAGTGTTAGGGCTCTTAAAGGTGGCGCATCTGGAGTTGTTCATTTTTCCTGGTGGGTTCATGGTCTGGCTGGCTTCAGGAGCGAAACTGCAGACCTTCCCAGAGAGTGTTAACAGCTCATAAAGGCAGCGTGGACCCAAAGAGTGAGCAGCAGCAAGATTCATTGTAAAGAGCATAAGAACAACCCTCATAGCCTCAAAACGGACCCGAGCAGATTCCTGCTGGCTTGCTGGGGCAGCCTGCTTTTATACCCTTATCTGACCCCACCCACATCCTGCTGATTGGTCCATTTTACAGAGAGCTGATTGGTCTGTTTTACAGAGAGCTGATTGGTCCATTTTGACAGAGTGCTGATTGGTGCATTTATAATCCCTGAGCTAGACACAGAGTGCTGATTAGTGCATTTACAATCCTCTAGCTAGACACAGAGTGCTAGACAGAAAAGTTCTCCATGTCCCCACGAAGTTAGCTAGATACAGAGTACTGATTGGTGTATTTACAAACCTTGAGCTAGACATGGTGCTGATTGGTGTATTTATAATCCCTCAGCTAGACATAAAGGTTCTCCAAGTCCCCACTACAGTCAGGAGCCCAGCTGGCTTCACCTGGTGGATCCTGCACTGGGGCTGCAGGTGGAGCTGCCGGCCAGTCTCGCGTCATGCACTGGCACTACTCAGCCCTTGGGCAGTTGATGGGACCGGGTGTTCTTTGGGGAGGCTTGGGCAGTGCAGGAGCCCACGGTGGGGGTGGGGGTGGGGGAGGCTCTGACATGGTGGCCTGCAGGTTCCAAACCTTGCACCGTGGGGAAGCATCTGAGGTCTGGTGAGAATTCGAGCACAGCGCCGGTGGGCCGGCACTATTGGGGTACCTGGCAGACCCTCTGCAGCTGCTGGCCTGGGTGCTCAGCCCCTCACTGCCTGAGTCTGGCAGCACTGGCCTGCCGCTTGGAGTGTGGGCCTGCCGAGCCCATGCCCACATGGAACTCACACTGGCCTGTGAGCGCTGAGCTCAGCCCCAGTTCTTGCCAGCGCCTCTCCCTCCACACCTCTGGGCAAGCAGACGGAGCCAGATGGGGCCTCGGTCAGCCCAGAGGGGCTCCCACAGTGCTGTGTTGGGCTGAAGGGCTCCTCAAGTCAGAGTGGACGCAGAGGCCAAGGAGGCGCCAAGAGTGAGGGCTGCTAACATGTTGTTACCTCTCAAAAATATCAGGAAAATAAATTTTATTTTAACAAAGTCAACAGAAAAAAAATACACTAAAATTACATTAAAAGATAATATAATAAAAAAGATAATAAGGATTAGAATTACATTCCTATAAGTAAGTTGTGACAAAAATACCTTCTTAAAAACTGATAGGCCGAGCGCAGTGACTCATGCCTGTAATCCCAGCACTTCAGGAGGCTGAGGGCAGATCACGAGGTCAAGAGATCGAGACCATCCTGGCCAACATGGTGAAACCCCGTCTCTCCTAAAAATACAAAAATTAGTTGGGCATGGTGGCATGTGCCTGTAGTAAATAATCCAAAATATATAAATAAAAACTAGGCAAAATATGAAAGAACATGAGGAATGATGAGGAAAACTCAGAAATAGGTTCTAGAATTTAGGAGAAAAACCAGGTATTTGAAAACATAAAATCTCAGTTTATAAATGAAGGCTAACCCAGGAAGAACACATGGACAAGTCAACACAAAGACACACAGAATGCTTGAAGAGAAAAAGAAGTGAAAAAGAAGTTTAAAAAGTAAAAATATTAAATAATTTGAGTAAATATCAAATACAACAGATAGAAAAATACTCAATAATATTTTATATCAAAATATAAAAATAACAGTATATTATATATATTTTATTGTTCTCAAATAGGAAAACTCAGTGCATAAGAACAAATCTTTTAAAACTATAAATTTAGAAAACTTACTTGAAATATACATATGAAACTAAATATTGGAAAACATATTTATGAAACTTCATATTAAAATGTGTATTTATATATATTTTTGAAAATACTATCTATATATAATTCTATTGATATTTACCATTATAAATTAATTCTATAAAAATACATATTTTCACAAATATATGAAACGGCATAGTAAATGTAATGAGTTATGGTATTAGTTGCCCATGCTTTCTGATTCTTAATTTGATAAATTCACTAAAACTTTCAGTAATTGTACAGCTGAAAAGCTACTACATCAAGGAATTTTGAAACAGCCCTTTCTTTTAATCCATTTATTGTTTTCAGAAAAATTATTATTCTTAAATATGTGACTGTCCTTATAACTCTTTTAAACTGTAAAGAAAAATACTACTTTTTCTTTTGTTCAAAATTTCAGATTCTCTCATTCTTTTGAACTACAGAATTTATGAAAAATACAGTATCCCTCTGGACTATGTTGATGAAAACTACATAACTAACTAAAGTTACATGATGTTAAGTATAAATTAAAGTAAGATTAGGCTCCCACTGTGTTTGATCTGTTGTTACACATTTAACTCCTGCAACCCACCCAAAACACTTGCAGTCAAAACCAATCACATTCACACCCAAAACACTTGAGCTCTAGAATGCTTTCAAATCCATCTATGCAATGCCATCCAGCCTGCCTTATCTGCAGTTTTGTTTTCTGCAGTTATAGTTACTTGCAGTAAATAAGGTTCAAAAATACTAAATAAAAATTCCAGAAACAATTGATAAGTTTTCAATTGTGTGGTGTTCTGAGTAGTTTGATGAAATCTCATACCATTCTGCTCCATTACCCTGGGATAGGAATTATCTCTTTGTCTAACCTAAGCTGTATATGTTACCCATATACTAAGTGACTACTAACTTAATCACTTAGTAGCCCTCTAGGTTATCAGATTGACTGTTGCTGTATCACAGTGCTTGTGTTTTAGTAACATTTATTTGACTTAATATGGCCCCAAATTGCAAGAGTAGTGATGCTGGCAATTCAGATATGCCAAAATGAAGCCGTAAAATACTTCCTTTAAGTAAAAAGGTGAAAGTTCATGACTTAATGAAAAAAAAAATTGTATGCCGAGGTTGCCCACCCCCATAAAAGAACACCAAATCAAACTATCCACACACACAAAAAGTACCTTCACAAGAACCAATAATCAGGTGAGTGATCACAGTGCCTTGTTTTAATATCACATCAAGGAAAGAGACACTGAAGAAGGTAGAAAAGACAGTCGTGAATTGCTGACACCACTTCCCACATTCCCTGGCAACAGCCATGTGGCATGCAGAGAGAACCTTTGTGCTTAGGGGAGAGAGAATGCAGTGATCGTGGGACTTTGCATTGGAACTCAGTGCTGCCTTAACACAGCAGAAAGCAACACTGGACAGAATTCTGCTTATAACTATGAAGGGAACATTTAGACCAGCCTTAGCTAGACAGAAATCATCCATCCCGGTGGTTGGAACCTGAGTTCTGGTTAGCCCCACCATTGCAGGCAAAAGCACTCTGGGGTTCTAAACAAACTCAAAAGGCAATCTAGGTCATAAGGAATGCAATTCATGGGAAATCTTAGTGCTGGGCTGAGCTCAGACACAATGGACTTGGGATACACATCACCTAGTGGAAAATCAGCTGGGGTGGCTAAGGGAGTGTTTGTGTTCTGCTGCCCCAAACTCAGACAACACAGCTCATAGCTCTTGGAGAGACTCCTTCGTTCTGCTTAAGGATAGTAGAGGGAGAGTAAAGGGTACTTTGTTTTGCAACATGGATACCAGCACAGCCATAGTAAAATAGGGCACAATGTTGAATCCTGAGGCCCCCATTCTGGGCCCTAACTCCCAGATGAAATTTCTGGACACATCCTAGGTCAAAAGGGAACCTGGTGCCTTGAAAGAAAGACCCAGTCCTGACAGGATTCATCACTTTCTGACTAAAGAGCTCTTGGGTCTGAATAAATATCAGCAGCACATAGGCAGTATTCTCTGCGGGCCATGGGTGAGACCCAGAGCCATATTGGTTTCAGGAGTGATCCAGCACACTCCCAGCTGCAGTGTCCATGGGAAGACTCCTTCTGCTTGAGGGAAGGAGAAGAAACAGTAGAGAGAACTTTGTCTTGTAGCTTGGGCACCAGATTGGCACAGAGGGGTAAAGCAACAAGTGGGCTCCTGGGGTTCAAAATTTCAGGCCTTGGATGTTGGATCTGGACCCACCCTGAGCCACAGGGAACCTGTTGCACTGAAGAAAGAGATTCAAGCCTGCCAGCATTCATCATGAGCTGGCTGAAGAGTCCTTGGGCGTTGAGTGAATATAGGTGGTAGCCAAACAGTACTCGCCATGGGCCTGGGGCAGTGGTGGCCATGAGGAGGGACAACGAAAGAGTGGGAAGGATATTGTCCTGTGGCTTGGGTGCCAGCTCAGCCACAATAGAATAAGCATGAGATAGATTCGTAAGATTCTTAACTCCAAGTCCTGTCTCCCAGACGGAATTATTGGACCCACCCTGGGCACGTAAGCAGCTTGCTACACCAAAGGAAAGGAGAAAAACTTGGCTGGATTCACCAAATGTTGACTGAAGAGTCCTTGAGCTTTGAGAGAATATTGGTGGTAACCAGGCAGTGTCAGCTGCGGCCTTGGGCCAGACCCAATGTGGTGCTGGCTTCAGGTCTGACCCAGTGCAGTCACAATAGCGGTAGCTACAGGGGTGCTTGTGTTACCTCTCCCCCAGCTCTGGCAGCTCAGCAGAGAGAGAGAGGGAGAGAGAGAGAGATACTCCATTTGACTGGGGAAAATTAAGGGAAAAGAACAGGAATTTCTACCTAATAATCTAGGGAATTGTCCTGGATATTACCCAAGACCAGCGGAGCAGTGCCTCTATGATCTGCAACAGTCTCAGCATTACTGGGCTTGGGTTGCCCCTTACTGCATATATGGCTGCAGTGACTAAAGATTTAGACCATTTAATTTGCTATACTTTGGCTGTGGCCCTACCCCAATTTCATCTTGAATTGCATCTCCCATAATTTTCACTTGTCAGGAGGGACTCAGTGGGAGGTATTTTAATGATGGGGGTGGGTCTTTCCCATGCTGTTCTCATGATAGTGAATAAGTCTCATGAGATCTGATGGTTTTATAAGGGGGGGATCCCCTACACAAGCTCTCTTGACTGACAGCATGTAAGATGTTACTTTGCTCCTCATTTGTCTTCCACCATGATTGTGAGGCCTCCCCAGCCATGAGGAACTGTGAGTCCATTAAACCTATTTCCTTTATAAATTACCTAGTCTCAGGTATGTCTTTATTAGCATCATGAGAACAGACTAATACAGTAAATTGGTACTGAGTAGTGGGGTGCTGCTTTAACGATACCTGAGAATGTGAAAGTGACTTTGGAACTGGGTAACAGGCAGAGGTTGGAACCATTTAGAGATTTCAGAAGATAAGAAATTGTGGGAAAGTTTGGAACTTCCTAGAGACTTGTTGACAGGGATATGAACAATAAAGTCCGGACTGAGGTGGTCTCAAATGGAGATGAGGAACTTGTTGGGAACTGGAGTAAGGTCACTCTTGCTATGCAAAGAGATCGGTGGCATTTTGCCCCTGCCCTAGAGATCTGTGGAAATATGAACTTAACAGAAGTGATTTAGGGTATTTGGTAGAAGAAATTCCTAACCTGCCAAGCATTCAAGAGGAAGCAGAGCATAAGAGTTTGGAAAATTTGCAGCCTGACAATGCAATAGAAAAGGAAAACCCATTTTCTGGGGAGAAATTCAACCCTGCTGCAGAAATCTGCATAAGCAACAAGAAGCCAAATCTTAATCATCAAGACAATGAAGCAAATGTCTCCAGGGCATGTCAGAGGTCTTTACAACAGCCCCTCCCATCACAGACCCAGAGGCCTAGGAGGGAAAAATGATTCTGTGGGCTGAGCCCAGGGCCCGCTGCTGTGTGCAGCCTAAGGACATAGTGACCTACAACCTAACTGCTCCACCTGTGGCTAAAAGGGGCTAAGGTACAGGTTGGGCCCTGGCTTCAGGGGATGCAAGCCCCAAGCCTTGGCAGCTTCCACATGGTGTTGACTGGATGGGTACACAGAAGTCAAGAATCGAGGTTTGGGAACCTCTGCCTAGATTTCAGAGAACGTATGGACATGCCTGGATATCCAGGCAAAAGTTTGCTGCAAGGGTGGAGCTCTCATGGAGAACCTCTGCTGGGGCAGTGCAGAAGAGAAATATGGGGTGGGAAGCCCCACATGGAGTCCCCACTGGGGTATTGCCTAGAGAAGCTGTGAGAAATGGGCCACCATCCTTCAGACCCTGGAATATTAGATCCATCCAGAATGGTAGGTCAACAAACAGCTTGCAGTGTGTGCCTGGAAGTCACAGACACTCAATGCCAGTCCATGAAAGCAGCCAGGAGGGTGACTAGCCTGTGAAAGCAGCCAGCAAAGTCACAGGGTGGAGTTGCTCAGGGCTGTGGGAACCAACCTCTTACATCAGTGTGACCTGGATATGAGACATGAAGTCAAAGGAGATCATTTTGGAACTTTAAGATTTGACTGCCCCACTGAATTTTGGACTTGCATGGGGCCTGTAACCCCTTGGTTTTGGGAAAATTTGTCCCATTGGAATGGGAGCATTTACCCAATGCCTGTACCCCCATTGTATCTAGGAAGTAACTAACTTTCTTTTAATTTTACAGGTCATAGGCAGAAGGGACTTGCCTTGTCTCAGATGAGACTTTGGACTGTGGGTTTTTGAGTTCATGCTGAAATGAGTTAAGCCTTTGGGGGATAGTTGGGAAGGCATGATTGGTTTTGAAATGTGAGGACATGAGATTTGGGAGGGGCCAGGGGCAGAATGATATGGTTTGACTGTGTCCCCACCCAAATCTTCTCTTGAAAATTAGCTCCCATTATTCATGGGAGGGTCCTGGTGGGAGGTAATTGAATGATGGGGGAAGGTCTTTTCTGTGCTGTTCTCATGGTAGTGAATAAGTCTCACAAGACCTGGTGGTTTTATAAAGGGGAATCCCCCTACCCAAGTTTTCTTGCCTGCTGCCATGTAAGATGAGAATTTTCTCCTCATTCACCTTCTGCCAGGATTGTGAGGCCTCCCCAGCCATGTAGAACTGTGAGTCCATTAAACCTGTTTCCTCTATAAATTACGCAGTCTCGGGTATGTATTTATTAGCAGCATGAGAACAGACTAATATATTTGGAAAGGCTTCCCAAGAAAAATATGTACAAAAAAGCCCAGACTGCAAAGATTATAATAAACAGCTAACTCTTCAATCCCCAGACATCGAAGAACATCCATAAGCATCACAGTCATCCAGGAAAACATGACCTCACCAAACAAACTAACTAAGGTACTAGTGACTAATTCTGGAATGCCAGAGATATGTGACTTTTCAGGCAGAGAATTTAAAATAGCTGCTTTGAGTTGGTGCAACAAAATTTAAGATAACACAGAGAAGGAATTCAGAATACTACCAGGTAAATTTAACAAAGAAGTTAAAGTAATTGTTTAAAGTCAAGCAGAAATTTTGGAGCTGAAAAATTCAACTGACATGCTGGAGAATGCCTCAGAGTCTCTCGACAGCAGAATTGATCAAGCAGAAAAAGGAATTGGTGAGCTTGAAGACAGGATATTTGAAAATACACAGTCAGAGGAGGCAAAAGAAATAACATAGAAAAGAATAAAGCATGCTTACAAGATCTAGAACACAGCC
Source organism: Papio anubis (assembly GCF_008728515.1). NCBI lineage: Eukaryota > Metazoa > Chordata > Mammalia > Primates > Cercopithecidae > Papio > Papio anubis. The sequence goes on along the minus strand of NC_044987.1, from coordinate 96,560,882 downwards.
TCAAAAAGGCAAATTTTAGAGTACTGGCCTTAAAGAGAAGGGAGAGAGAGAGAAAGTGGGAGGGAGAGAGAGAAAGAAAGAGAGAGGGAGAGAGAGAGAGAGAAAGAGAGAGAGAGAGAGAGATCTGGATCAAAAGCTATTCAAAGGGATAATAACAGAGAACTTTTAAAACCTAGCCAAAGATATAAATATTCAAATACAAAAGAGTTATAGAACACTAAGCAGATATATCTCAAATAGGCCTACCTCAAGGCATTTAATAATCAAACTGCCAAGAATCAAAGCTAGAGAAAGGATTCTAAAAGCAGCAAGACAAAAGAAAAAATGTACAAAGGAGCTTCAGTATATCTGGCAGCAGACATCTCAGTGGCAATATTACAGGACAGAATAAAGTGGCCTAACATATTTAAAGTGCTGAAGAAAAAAAAAAACTTTTATTCTAGAATAGTATATCCAGTGAAAATATCCCTCAAACATAAAAGAGAATAAAGACCTTCCCAGACAAACAAAAGCTGAGGAATTTTAACAACACCAGCAGTATCCTACAAGAACTATTAAAGAGAGTTTTTCAATCTGAAAGAAAAGGATCTTAATGAACAATTAAAAATAATCTGAAGGTAAAACACTCACTGGTAATAGTTAAATATACAGACAAACAGAATATTATAACACTATAATTATGGTATATAAACTAATATCTTCAGTAGGAAAACTAAAAGATGAACCCATGAAAAATAATAACTGCAATAACTTTTCAAGACATCTAGTATATTCAAATATAAATAGAAACCACAAAAAGTTAAAAAGAAGGAGGATAAAGTTAAAGTATATAATTTTTATTAGGTTTTTTCTGCTTGTTTGTAAGTTTGTTTACTTTTGCAATCAGTGTTAAGCTGTCATCATGTTAAAATAATGAGTTACAATACATTATTTGCAAGCCTGATGGTAACCTCAAATCAAAAACCATACAACAGGTACACACAAAATAAAAAGCAAGAAGTTAAATTATACCACCAAGGGAATAAAACTAAAAATCAATAGCAAGAGGAACTTTGGTATCTATATGAGCACATGGAAATTAAACAATATGCCCCAGAATGACCAGTGGGTCAATGAGGAAATTAAAAACTTTTTGAAACAAATGAAAATAGAAAACAACATACCAAAACCTATGGGATACAGCAAAAGCAGTACTTAGAGGAAAATTTATAGCAATAAGCACCTATATCATAAAGTAGAAAAACTTCAAATAACCTAATGATGCATCTTAAAGAACCATAAAAGCAAGAGGAAATAAACCCAAATTATTAGAAGAAAAAAATAATAAATCTCAGAGCAGAAATAAATGCAATTTAAAAAAAATCAAAAATCATAAAATGAAATTTTTTTTGAAAAGATAAACAAAATTGGCAAACCTTTAGCCAGACTAAGAAAAAAAGAGAGAAGGCTCAAATAAATAAAATGAGTGACAAAAAAGGAGACATTTGATATCACAGAAATTCAAAAGATTATTAGAGACTAGTATGACCAAGTATATGCCAAAAATAAAATGGAAAACATACAAGTGGATACGTTCCTAGACACATGCATCCTACCAAGTTTGAACCATGAAGAAATCTAAAACCTGAATAGACCAATAACAAATAATGAGACTTAAGCCAGAATAAATAGACTCCCAGGGGGACAAATACAAGCCTAGGATCCAATGTCTTCACTGTTGTATTTTGCCAAACATTTAAAGAAAAACTAATACCAATTAAACTCAAACTATTTTGAAAAAGAGAGGAGGAAGGAATACTTTCAAACTCAAACTCATTTTATGAGACCAATATTACCCTGCTGCTAAAATCAGACAAGGACACGTTAAAAAAAATATATATATATATATATATATATGCGCGCAAATATTCCTGATGAACATTGATTAAAACTCCTCTACTAAATATTAGAAAACTGAATTCAACAATGTATTTAAAAAATCATGCATCAAGACCAAGTGGGCTTTTTCCCAGGGATGCAAGTATGATTCAACATAAGCAAATCAATCACAATGTGATACATCATATCAACAGAATGAAGGACAAAAACCATATGATCATTTCAAATGATAATGAAAAGGCACTTTATAAAATTTAACATCCCTTTACTTAAAAAAAACCATTAAAATACTAAGTTAAGAAGAAACATACATCAATATAATAAAAGCCATATATGACAGACCCACAGCTAGTACCACACTGAATGGGGAAAAACTGAAAGCCTTTCTACTAAGAAGAAAGGAAGACAAGGACGCCCATTTTCACCACTGTTATTTAACAGAGTACAGGAAGTCCTAGCTAGAGGACAACAGATTACAGAGCAATGAGACAACAGAAAGACATAAAGGACATCCAGACTGCAAAGGAAGAAGTCAAATTATCTCTGTTTGCATATGAAATGATCTTATATTTGGAAAAGCCAGTAAAGACTGTCAAAAAACTATTAGAACAATAAACAAATTCAGTATTGTTGCCGGATACAAAATTAACATACAAAAACTGAGTAGCATTTCTATATGCCAACAGCAAACAATCTGAAAAAGAAATCAGAAAGTAATTTACAAGGGCAACAAATAAAATAAGATACCTAGGAATAAACTTAACCATAAAGTAAAAGATCTCTACAATGAAAACTATAAAACATTGATGCAAGAAATTGAAGAGGACACACAAAAAAGGAAAGATATTCCATGTCCATGGATTGGAAGAATCAATATTTTTTAAATGTTCGCACTGCCCAAAGCAATATACAGATTCAATGCAATTCGTATCAAAATATCAATGATATTCTTCACAGAAATAGGAAAAAAAATTCTCAAATTTACATGGAAAAAAAAAGACTCAAAACAGACAAAGTTATCCTATGCAAAAAGAAAAAAACTGGAGGAATTATATTACCTGACTTCAAATTATACTACAGAGCTATAGTAATTAAAACAGCATGGTACTGGCATAAAAACATGGTTCTCTATTCTATTCCATTTTTTCACATTGATGAATGGAATAGAACTGAAAATCCAGAAATAAATCCATACATCTACAGTGAATTCATTTTCAAAAAAGGTGCCAAGAACATATGTTTGGGAAAGGACAGTCACTTCAATAAATAGAGGTAGGAAAATTAAATGTTCACAAACTGAAGAATAAAACCAGACCCTTATCTCTTGCCACATACATAAATCAAATAAAAATAGACTAAAGACATAAATCTAAAACTGCAAACTATGAAACTACTACAAGAAAACATTGGAGAAACTCTCTAGGACATTGGACTGGGGAAAAGATTTATTGAGCCATACTCCACAGGCCCAGCAAACAAAGCAAAAATGGGATCACACCACGTAAAAAAAATAAATAAATAAATAAATAAATAAATAAATACCTTCTGCATGGCAAAGGAAACAATCAACAAAGTGAAGAGATAACTCCTGGAATGGGAGAAACTATCCATGTGACAAGGGATTAATAACCAGAATAATATTTAAGGAACCTAAACAATGCTACAATATTCCTGGGCAAGATGTCCAAATAGGAACAGCTCTGGTCTTCAGCTCCCAGCGAGACCAATGCAGAATGCAGGTGATTTCTGCATTTCTAACTAAGGTACCTGGTTCATCTCATTGAGACTGGTTAGACAGTGGATGTAGCCCATGGAGGGCAAGCAGAAGTAGGGTGGGGTATCACCTCACCCAGGAAGTGCAAGGGGTCAGGGAACTCCTTCCCCTAGTCAAGGAAAGCCGTGAGGGACCATGCTGTGAGGGACAGTGATATTCAGCCCAGATACTATGCTTTTCCCATGGTCTTCACAACCCACAGACCAAGAGATTCACTCGGATGCCTATACCACAAGAGCCCTGGGTTTCAAGCACAAAATTGGGTAGCCATTTGGCCACACACTGAGCTAGCTGCAGGAGTTTTTTTTTTGTTTTTTTGTTTTTTTTTCATACCGCAGTGGCACCTAGAACACCAGAAAGACAGAACCATTCACTCCCCTGGAAAGCGGCCTGAAGCCAGGGAGCCAAGTGGTCTTGCCCACTGGATCCCATCCCCGCAAAATCCAGCAAGCTAAGATCCACTGGCTTGAAATTCTTGCTGCCAGCACAGCAGTCTAAAGTTGACCTGGGATGCTCCAGCTTGGGGTGGGGGAAGAGAGTTGACCATTAATGAAGCTTGAGTAGGCAGTTTCCCCCTCACGGTGTGTAAAAAGCAGCTGGGAAATTCAGACTGGGTGGAGCCCACCACAGTGCCACAAAGCCACTGTAGCCAGACTGCCTTTCTAGATTCCCCCTCTCTGGCCAGGGTATCTCTGAAAGAAAGGCAGCAGCCCCAGTCAAAGGATAGATAAAACTCTCATCTCCCTAGGACAGAGCACATTGGGGAAGAGGTGGCTGTGGGCGGAGCTTCAGCAGACTTAAACATTCCTGCCTGCAGGCTCTGAAGAGAATGGTAGATCTCCAGCACACTGCTCCAGCTCTGCTAAGAGACAGACTAGACAGGAAAAACAAGTACCAGCCACTGCAAAAACAAACAAAAATATAAAGACCATTGACATTATAAAGAAACTACATCAAGTAATGGGCAAAATAACCAGGAAGCATCATAATGACAGGATCAAATTCACACAAAAAACTATTAACCTTAAATGTAAACACAATTACAAGACACAGACTGGCAAACTGGGTAAAGAGTCAAGATCCATCAGTGTGCTGTATGCAGGAGACCCATCTCATGTGCAAAGACACACATAGGCTCAAAATAAAGGGATGGAAGATATTTATCAAGCAAATGGAAAGCAAGAAAAAGCAAGGGTTGCAATCCTAGTCTCTGATAAAACAGACTTTAAACCAACAAAAATCAAGAGAGACAAAGAAGGGCATTACATAATGGTAAGGGAATCAATGCAACAAGAAGAGCTAACTATGCTAAATATATATGCACCCAATACAGGAGCAACCAGATTTATAAAGCAAACTCTTAGAGACCTACAAAGAGGCTTAGACTCCCACACAATAATAGTGGGAGACTTTAACACCCCACCATCAATGTTAGACAGATCAATGAGACAGAAAATTAACAAGAATATTCAGGACTTGAACTCAGCTCTGGACCAAATGGACGTAAAAGACATCTACAGAACTCTCCATCCCAAATCAACAGAATATATATTCTTCTCAGCACCACGTTGCACTTATTCTAAAATTGACCACTTATGTGTAAATGTTTTACTTCCACATAATTGGAAGGAAAACACTCCTCAGCAAATGCAAAAGAATGGAAATCATAACAAACAGTCTCTCAGACCACAGTGCAATCAAATTAGAACTCAGGATTAAGCACCTCACTCAAAACTGCACAACTACATGGAAACTGAACAACCTACTCCTGAATGACTACTGGGTAAATAACAAAATTAAGGAAGAAGTAAATAAATTCTTTGAAACCAATGAAAACAAAGACACAATGTACCAGAATCTTTGGGACCCAGCTAAGGCAGTGTTTAAATGGACATTTATAGAACTAAATGCCCACAAGAGAAAACAGGAAAGATCTAAAATCAACCTCCTAACATCACAAAAGAAACAGACAAGCAAGAGCAAACAAATACAAAAGCTAGCAGAAGACAAGAAACAACTAACATCAGTGCAGGACTGAAGGAGATAGAGACACAAAAATCCCTTTAAAAAATCAGTGATTCCAGGAGCTGGTTTTTTGAAAAGATTCACAAAATAGATAGACCACTAGCCAGACTAGTAAAGAAGAAAAGAAAGAAGAATCAAACAGACACAACATAAAATGATAAAGAGGGTATCACCACTGATCCCACAGAAATACAATCTACCATCAGAGAATACTATACACACCTCTAAGCAACTAAACTAGAAAATATAGGAGAAATGGATAAATTCCTGGACACATACACCCTCCCGAGACTAAACCAGGAAGAAATTGAATCCCTGAATAGACCAATAACAATTTCTGAAATTGAGGCAATAATTAAAATCCTACCAACCAAAAAAATCCCATGGCAGGACGGATTCACAGCTGAATTCTACCAGAGATACAAAGAGGAGCTAGTACCATTCCTTCTGAAACTATTCCAAAAAATAGAAAAAGAGGGACTCCTCCCTAACTCATTTTATGAGTCCAGCATCATTCTGACAGCAAAACCTGGCAGAGACACACTAAAAGAAAAGAAAAAAAAATTCAGGCCACTATCACTGATGAAGATAGATGTGAAAATCTTCAATACAATACTGGCAAACTGAATCCATCAGCACATGAAAAAGCTTATCCACCACGATCACATTGACTTCATCCCTGGAATGCAAGGTTGCTTCAACATACACAAATCAATAAACATACTGCATCACATAAACAGAACCAGTGACAAACCTGCATGATTCTCTCAGTAGATGCAGAAAAGGCCTTAGATAAAATTCAACACATCTTCATGCTAAAAGCACTCAATAAACTAGGTATTATTGAAATGTCTCTCAAAATAATAAGAGCTGTTTATGACAAACCAACAGCCAGTATCATACTGAATGGGCAAAAGCTGGAAGCATTCCCTTTGAAAACTGGCACAAGACAAGGATACCCTCTCTCATTACTCCTATTTGACATAGTATTGTTCTGGCCAGGGCAATCAGGCGAGAGAAAGAAATAAAGCATATTCAAATAGGAAGAGAGGAAGTCAAATTATCACTGTTTGCAGATGAAATGATTGTATGTTTAGAAAACCCCATCATCTCAGCCCCAAAACTCCTTAAGCTGATAGGCAACTTCAACAAAGTCTCAGGATACAAAATCAATGTGCACAACTCACAAGCATTCCTATACACCAATAATAGACAGACAGAGAGTCAAATCATGAGCAAACTCCCGTTCACAATTCCTACAAAGAGAATAAAATACCTAGGAATACAACTTACAAGGGATGTGAAGGACCTCTTCAAGGAGAACTACAAACCACTGCTCAAGGAAATAAGAGAGGACACAAACAAATGGAAAAAGATTCCATGCTCATGGATAGGAAGAATCAATATCATGAAAATGACCATAATGCCCAAAGTAATTCATATATTCAATGCTATTCCCATCAAGCTACCATGACTTTCTTCACAGAACTAGAAAAAAATACTTTAAATTTCATATGGAACCAAAAAAGAGCCAATATAGCCAAGTCAATCGTAAGCAAAAGAACAAAGCTGGAGGCATCATGCTACCTGACTTCAAACTATACTACAAGGCTACAGTAACCAAAACAGCCTGATACTGGCACAAAGACAGATATATAGATGAATAGAACAGAACAGAGGCCTCAGAAATAATACCACACATCTACAATCATGTGATCTTTGAAAAACCTGACAAACACAAGCAATGGGGAAAGGATTCCCTATTTAATAAATGGTGTTGGGAAAACTGGCTAGCCATATGTAGAAAGCTAAAACTGAACCCCCTCCTTACATCATCTACAAAAATTAACTCAAGATGGATTAAAGATTTAAACATAAGACCTGAAACCATAAAAAAACCTAGAAGAATACCTACACAAAACCCTTTAGGACATAGGCATGGGCAAAGTCTTCATGAATAAAACACCAAAAGCAAGGACAACAAAAGCCAAAATTGACAAATGGGATTTAATTAAACTAAAGAGCTTCTGCACACCAAAAGAAACTATCATCAGAATGAAAAGGCAACTACAGAATGGGAGAAAAATTTTGCAATCTATCCATCTGACAAAGGGCTCATATCCAGAATCTACAAGGAACTTAAACAAATTTACAAGAAAAAAAACAACCCCATCAAAAAGTGGGCAAAGCATATGAACAGACACTTTTCAAAAGAAGACATTTATGCCACCAACAAACATGAAAAAAAGCTCTTCATCACTGGTCATTAGAGAAATGCAAATCAAAACCACAATGAGACACTATCTCACACCAGTTAGAATAGTGATCACTAAAAAGTCAGGAAAGAACAGATGCTGGAGAAGATGTGGAGAAATAGGAATGCTTTTACACTGTTGGGAGTGTAAATTAATTCGACCATTGTGGGAGACAGTGTGGTGATTTCTCAAGGATCTAGAACTAGAAATACCACTTGACCCAGCAATCCCATTACTGAGTATAAACCCACAGTATTATATATCATTCTACTATAAAGACACATGCACACCTAAGTTTCTTGCAGCACTATTCACAATAGCCAAGACTTGGAACCAACCCAAATGCCCATCAGTGATAGACTGGATAAAGAAAACATGGCACATATACACCATGGAATACTATGCAGTCATAAAAAAGAATGAGTTCATGTCATTTGCAGCAAACTAACACAGGGGCAGAAAACCAAACACTGCATATTCTCGCCCATAAGTGGGAGTTTAACAATGAGAACATATGGGCACAGGGAGGGGAACATCACACACCAGGGCCTGTCGGGGGTGGGGAGCAGTGGGGGAATACATTAGGAGAAATATCTAATGTAGATGATGGGTTGATGGGTGCAGCAAACCACCATGGCACATGTATACCTATGTAACAAACCTGCATATTCTGCACATGTATCCCAGAACTTAGAGTATAAAGAAAAAGCTATGGAAAAAAATCTAATAATCCAATTTTTAAAAATGAGCAGAAGAGCTGAACAGACATTTCTCAAAAGAAGACATACAAATGAAAAACAATACTATGAAAAGGTTCTCAACACCATTGATCATCTGAGAAATGCAAATCAAGATTACAATGAGATGTCATCTCACCCCAGTTAAAATGGCTTTTATCCAAAAGACAGGCAATAACAAATGCTGGCAAAGATGTGGAGAAAGGGAACCCATGTCCATTGCTGGTGGGAATCTAAATTAGTACAGCCACTATGGAGAAGAGTATGGAGGTTTCTCAGAAAACTAAAGATAGAACTACCATATGATCCAACGATTCCACTACTGGGTATTTATCCAAAGGAAATGAATTTAGTGTGTCAAAGCAATATCTGCACCCCCATGTTTATTACAGCATATTCAGAATAGCCAAGATTTGGAAGTATCCATCAACAGATGAATGGATATTGAAAATGTGCTACATATACACAATGGTGAACTATTCATCCAAAAAAAAAAAAAGAAAAAGAAAATGAGATCCTGTCATCTGCAACATGGATGGAACTAGAGGTCATTATACTAGTTAACTGAGATAACCCAGGTACAGAAATACAAACTTCTCATTTTCTCACTCATTTGTGAGAGCTAAAAATTAAAACAATTGAACTCATGGAGATAGTAAAATGATGGTTATCAGAGACTAGGAAGGGTTGTGGGGATGAGGAAGAAGTAAGGATGGTGTATGGATACAAAATATAGTTAAATAGAATGAATAAGGTCTAGTATTTGACAGCACAACAGGGTGACTAAGTCAGCAATTATTTACCGTACTTTAAAAATGACTAAAAGTATAATTGGAATGTTTGTAACACACACACACACACACACACACACAAATGCTTTAAGTAACTGACACCGTCTCACAAAAAAAAGAACGATTCTTTATGCATAAAATTGTAAAGAAGAAAAACGGAACGGGTAAAATAAATTAAAAGGTAAGTTACAGTCACAGCTCATAATAAGTACTTAGTTAAGATAGAAAAAAACGTAAATTTGTGGGTGTAAGACATGAACATAAACATGTCCTACAGCAATCAATTTTAGTATTGTCCAGTTTCAGGCACTCACTAGGGGCCTTTGAATATATCCCTTGAAGATAAGGGGGAACTGCTGTACCTACAATAATAGTGGCTAATGTTTTATGAGTATTATTTATGAGTCAGGCACATTGTGAAGTAGTTTTTGACGTGTATATAATTATTAATTTTATGTGTCTATGTAGTTGAGTCACATTATTCAGATATTTCTCCTAATAAGAAAGTCTTGTCTTCTTGGATCTGGGAGAAATTCTAGGTCATACTCATTTCAACAACAACAACAAAAATTTTAGAGGACATGCACAGGATACGTGTCAAGTAATTTTGGTTTATATCTCATAGAGTAGGACTTACTATTTAATTCCTACAGCATGCTGACATGGAGCTGATCTAATATCTACCAAATTCTCTAATTATCTGCCTAAAATTATTCCTGTATACATATGTTTATGTTTCAGGGACACAATTTGATTTGGATATCTACCACACTTAAGTGGCATATAATGATTCATGTACTTGTTATGAAGAAATGGATTTCTTTCCCATGTCCACTTATTTCCACAAAACAAACCTGGTCTCAGTCCAGAGGTATAAAGAAGCTAATATACCTCCCAAAGTGCACAACTCATGATTAACACAGTCAGGTCACAATGGCACCACTTAGCAGTTCTGGAAGAAGGCCTAAATTACTGCCAGGCACTGGTTCAGATGCCCCAGGAATTTGGCTCGACATATTTTTCTGTAGCTCTGGGAAGCATGCTAAATCATACTCATCATGATTCCTGCCAACACTGATGCTGAATGGGTGCCACAGTTTTCCTAAAACCTTTTGAGAGATACTTCCTGTGGTAACACATTCCTGTGCTTTAGAATAAAATTGTAGAAGGTCAGAGCAGTAAGAAAATGCAAGAATCATAAATTGGCACCCGAATTTTACAGATATAGAAACGAAGTCTCAAAAAGGTGGGAAGGACAACTTGTGTAAGTGTACCAAGAAGCTAGTTGCATGCTCTATTTTTTTGTAAATATTTGGACTTGTTTTATCTCCACCATCCCATGCTCCTCCTAATAAGGTATGGGTGTCAGCAAAATCAGGCCAAAATAATTCCATCAAAACCTGTAGATTTTTATCTTCTATTCTTTTATTCCTTTCATGGTATCTTACCCCAACAAGTTGTTTTTCTTTCATTTACGAATGCTGGAGGCAGCCTTCTCTGAGTAATTTTGAGTTTATCGTGATTTTTATTAACTATAGTGAAAACACTTTCTTTTGTCTAATGTCTAAGGCAGCAAGTCTGCATCAGGCAGCCCCAGCAGTGAAGCCCTGAACCTGGTCACTTTTCCCTTTCTTTCTTTCTTTCTTTTTTTTTTTTTTTTAGACAGAGTCTGGCTCTGTGGCCAGAATGGAAAGGAGTGGCACGATCTTGACTCACTGCAAGGTCAACCTCCTGGGTTCACGCCATTCTCCTGCCTCAGCCTCCCAAGTAGCTGAGACTACAGGCACCTGCCACTACGCTCAGCTAATTTTTTGTATTTTTAGTAGAGACAGGGTTTCACCGTGTTAGCCAAGATGGTCTCGATCTCCTGACCACGTGATCTGCCCACCTCAGCCTCCCAAAGTGCTAGGATTACAGGCGTGAGCCACTGCGCTCAGCCTCACTTTTCGCTGTCAATGCTCTCGCTATGAACCCTGTTGCTCATATTTTCCAAATATCAGGGGTTTCTGCAATGTTTCTGCCACCAACAGCAAAACCCAAAGTGGGTCAGAAGAGTGAAACTCAGAAGGCTGGAGCACATGCAGGCAGCCCAGGGGATGCAGAGGAAGCCCAGAGAGACATAGTCCTTGGTGGGATCAAAATGGACACCTTTCTTGAGTGTCAATGTATTTTACCCCGTATGTAGAATGCAACAAGAAAGCCGTCTAGCATTTATTAAGTGTATCTTCTCTACCACAAACAATTCTCTGTGCCTTATGTATGTTATATCATCTATGGCTCTGTGAGTAGATACTACTTAAGATTTACAGAGAAACTGAAACTCAATGCCCAGGCAGTAAATGACAGAAACAGGAGCCTGACCCCAAAGTCCCTGTTCAACATCATTTGCTTAAAAGGCAGGGACATTTCAGGGGGTATAAAAATGTGTAGGACACCAGAAAATGCCATCCCAAAATATGCCTCTTTGGTGTAAGGATTATTTTGAGCTGATTATTTTGAAAAAAATAGCAGAAACAGGAGGAGCTATGAAAACAGAGTAGAAGTTGCCCTTTTGCAAAGAAAATTTACATCTATAAAGAAAATCTTTATTAGTAAGAGTGTCTTCCTCTCTACCAGCAAAAAAAAAAAAGAAATGACTAAATCATAAGAAATTTGTATTAATGAAGAAGGCAAAGATTGAAATCTGCATAACAAACCTTACTCTTGTTTGCTGGACTTTTCCTGGTCAGCTTCCCGTAACTGTCCTCTCCAATCCCCTCCCTCTTTTGTCTTTAGTGGAAGATGTTATTTAAGCCTCAATTCTAAGCCACCTCTCAGAGATGTACTTATTTTTCCTTGAATATCTTCTGTGCATACATGAGGTATACAAGTTAATAAACTTCGGCTTTTCTCTTGTTAATCTGATTTTGCTGCAGGGCATCTCAGCTAAGAACAAAGAATGGCAGAAAAAAATATATTTCTTCTCCTAGAAATGCTAATTAGAGAAAGCAATCAATTTCTAAACGGTTAAGAAAACCCAACTAGCTTCTCATAACAGTTGCAACCTAGACTCTCTGATGATTATTGATTAAAAGGCAAATCCAAGACTTTTCAATTCTAAAACCAAACCAGAATGTTCAATCAACCCAGTCAAATGAGTTAATTTAATTAACTTTTAAAAAACAAGCAAAATTGATTTATTTTACTAGAGGAATGGAAATTTCCCTTGAATAATTAATCAGTACCATCAAAACAATTTGGTGACAGATTGTGAACACAAGCATCCTCTTGGGAAAAACAGCAGAGTAGTTGAAACACACAGCATGGACTTCCATAGCCACCATGGGTTAAAAAAAAAAAAAAAAAAAAAAAAAAAAAAAAAAAAAAAAAAAAAAAAAAAAAAAAAAATCAGAGAACCAAAACTGGAACCGGTAAGGGTCTTGCAAACATTTCTGTAAACTCATAGGAATTTTGCAGTTTGAGCTTGAAGGACCCACAGATAAATTAACAGTTGAATTTGGAAGATCACCAGTGTATAAGTGAGATCTCTACTCATAGCAGCAACTGAAATGACACCAGGCAGGATTGCCATTAGTTACGTAAATGTAGATGTCTACACTGACGGCCTGATGGATATAGATTCAGAAGGGTAAATAAGAACCAATACAAACAGTGCCAACTCAGAAACAATAGCAGGTCTCAGTACAGGTAGCAAGGATCATGGGAAAAAGATGAATTATCTTTTTACAAATTGAACTAAAAAAATCTTTATTTTGCATATAAGGTAACTTGTTAGAAAATTAAGTTCCAGTCAAGAGTAGTGAAAACATGGTGGTACAATAGTTATTTTGAGAACAAGTGAACATCACCTACAACATTCTGACCTGGAATAAGAAATAATGAGCTTAATATCAAGCTTAGTCCTCCAGTTTAAAATGTCTAGTTACCCCTGATGCAGGCTTTCTTAACTTTTTAGCAAAATATTAGTGAAAGCATAAAAAATTACAACGCAAGAGCACTAGGCTTCTCAAGGAAATAATATTGTGAAAAAAATTAGGTTTAGCTTGATTGTTAAGCAGTGTGTCAAGCAGTTAGGCTGGGAACAGAAAAACAAGCAATTTTAAATCTTTGTGTATGCCCAATAACCCTCCCTAGATCTTACCTAGCTTGAAAATAAACATAGAGAAATACACAACAGCCTAGACCCTATTCAAAATGTACATTGCTACTTGAGAAACAGAACATAGCCTGTGACACAATGCAAAAATAAAATAAAATAAAATAAAATAAGACCACAGTCCTTGACTTCTGTCTGTATCCATGTTCTTTGGTATGTGACTTTGCATTCTCGCCATGAATAAATGGAGTCTCCTTCCCCTCCTTTAACCTAGGCTGAACTCCCGATTTGCTGATTCATGAGATGTGATGGAGGCAGAGGCAATGTTATGCCAGTTTCAAGCCTAAAGCTCAAGAGTCCTTGCACACTTCTTATTCCTGGAAACTTGCTCATCTGCCATATAAACAAGCCTAGTCTAACCTGAGGTTAATGAGAGACCCTGTGGAGCAGAGAGAGCTGTCCTGGGTAAGGCTGTCCTAGACCAGCCACCCCTAGCTGACCTGACACTGATAGCAATGTCAAGAATGAGCTCAGTTAAGGAAGACAATTACCACAGTGAGCCCACCTCTGATTTCTGACCTCCAGGATAGTAAGCTTAATAAATGGTCCTATTTGAAGCCCCTAAGTTTTAAGGTGCCTTGTTTCACAGCTTAATTGATATATCACTCAAAACACTTATCATTGGGAGTACAGACTCCCTAAATAAGAATTTACTACTGCAAGCAAAACATAATATTAGCATATGTTTGGCAAAGCATCCTAAATAGAATATTACTACTTGTTTATTTATTTGGAAGAAATGATATTTTTATTTTCTTTGTATTAAAACCACTCTTTCTTTACTTTTGTTAGTACAGATTTTTGTCCCTATGATGAGGTCAGGTGACAAGGTCAGATTTTTTAAATATTGTAAGAAAATGAAAATGTCAATAGCAGAATTAAAGGATGCATTGGATGCTAAATAAAGCAGAACTGATCTTTAGAAAATAGATACAGTGGAATGGAAGATAAAATTGAGACATTCTATCAGGAGGCAGAGGAAAAAATCAAACCAATACTAACATGCCAAGAATTCATATAAAAATTCCAAAGCTGTAATAACTAAAACTGTGATGTTGGAACATGGAAAGACAAATTGACCAATGGCACACTTTTGGTCAATGGTCAACCCCCTCTTTCCTACCTCTCAATAACATGAAAAAAATGTTTGACAGAGCTGATTTTCCTAATAAGAGGATAAAAACTAAATTTTTTTGTTTATTTAAGGACACACATGTAATAAAATTATAACAAAAAGCAATAAAACATAAATACAATATTTGGGGATTTATTAATGGCATAAAGTGAAAGGTAAAGTTTCATTTCCTAACTGAGATGATAGGTACAAAAGTGTTAATGGAATTAGCCTATCTTGCATATATATTTTATTATTCTATTTATTCAAGCAATGTTTAATGAGCCATCTTTTATAAAGGATATTTCAGAATGAAAAATATAATGAAAAGTCAAGTGTATATAATATAAACATTTTTAACTTGGAGTTCTGCATTTAACATCTAACTCAAAAAGAGGTACATAAGCCCATATGTAAAATCAGAAATATTGATAAATGTGTTAGCTGTTATCACTGGAATCTAAAATTAAATACTTATTGAATTTTTTAGTAAGTTCATAATAGATTCTAATTTTAGAATCAGGTATTAGAAGGTTATGGTACTTTTAATAATACTACAAAATGTTTATCATTGCACCCAAACTGTGGTCCAACAGACATGAACTGGGTAAGAATGATGAACATTTATTTTAAGTGACAAAATCTAGGTTTAAGAGAAAGCGACTCAGTCATTGAAATAAGTACAACTACCAGAACTACTATAATTTATTGAGCACTTTTTAAATGTGTTTGGCATTGTGCCCTGTGTGAATTGCTCAAGTAATCAACACCTTTTACAAAGTGACAGTTGAGCAAAGCTTTTGCCTTCTTTAGAGGGAGATCAGCATCTCTGATGAGTTTAGACAGAAATATAAAGTTACATGTTTACTTGTCAACCAGTTACACAGTCAAGTGCTCTGGAATGAATAGAAAAATCTTTTGAGGACATATTATCAATAATCTGTGGAAAACAGTTGCCTTATATGAAGACAGCTGTCATTAAAGTTCCTCAAATCAGAAAAGAGGCATTTAATGAGTAAGATAGAGGCAAGACCTCCATGACCTGGTTTTATCTAGTTTTGTGGGATAGTAGAGAGGATTCCATAAATAACATACTTCTTATCAGTCTAAATTCTGAATCAAGTTATATTTAATACAAAGGAATCACTATTTGTGGAGAAAAACATCTTACTATTGGTAAATATTAGGCTGGAGCATATGTTTTTATTTATAGAGAAGAAGAATTTCTTATAGAAAATCCCAGAATTAGTCAGACTTACTGGCAACCCTGAATCAGTAAAGAACTATCCCTGACCAGGCACAGTGCCTCGCTCCTATAATCCTAGCACTTTGGGAGGCGGAGGTGGTCGTATCACCTGAGGTTGGGAGTTTGAGACCAGTCTGACCAACATGGAGAAATCCTGTCTCTACTAAAAATACAAAATTAGCCAGGCATGGTGTCACATACCTGTAATCCCAGCTACTCGGGAGGCTGAGGCAGGAGAATCTCTTGAACCCAGGAGGCAGAGTTTGCAGTGAGCTGAGACTGCACCACTGCACTCCAGCTTGGGCAACAAGAGTGAAACTCCATCTCAAAAAGAAAAAAAAAAAAAGAACTATCCTATAGTACTGCATCATCTTCACCACAAAGTGGAATACATGACTGCTCTCAACAAAACAGAGGGAAGTACACGTTTGCCTATTATCTCTTTCCAAATAAACCAATTACATAACCCATTCCAACTCCTCAGGAATACAATAAGTGAAAGAAATGTAACTTTCCACGTTTTACTCGCTTAGCTAATTGGACCCAATCATTTAGCCTATCTAGGACATGATACATCTTCTCCATAAGAAGATCAAGTAGCCTATTAAGATAGACTTTGCTATAGTTTAGTTGTCTGCCCTCCCAAACTTTATAGTGAAATTGGATCCCAATGCTGGAGGCAGCCTATAATAGAAGGTGTTTGAGTTAGGGAGCAAATCTCTCATGAATAGATTAGTACCCTCTGTGTGTGGAGGCAGTGAGGGGGTTCTTGCTCTTTTAGTTCCCATCATAGCTGATTGGTAAAAAGAGGCTGGCACATGCCCCACTTCCTTTTTGCTTCCCCTGTTGCCATATGATCTCTGCACATGCCAGCTCCCCTTCACCTTCCACTGTGAGAGGAAGCAGCCCAAAGCTCCCGTCAGATGCCTGATCTTCTAGTCAACAGAATTGTGAGTCAAATAAACCTTTCTTATTTATAAGATACTCAGCCTCAGGTATTCCTATAAAGCAACACAAATGGACTGTGACGGAAAATTGGTACTGAGGAGTGGGGTGTTGCTATAAAGATACCTGAAAATGTGGAAATGGCTTTGAAACTGGGACAGTTTATTTTAAGTGTTTGTATGGCTGACAAGAAGAAGACAAAACAAGAAGAAAAAATTTGGAACTTCTTACAGATTGGTTAAGTAATTATAACCAAGATGCTGATAGAAATATAGACAGTAAAGGCCATGTTGAGGAGGTCTCAGATAGAAATGAGGAATTTATTGGAAACCAGAGAAAAGCTTAGCCTTATTATACAGTAGCAAAGAATTTAGCTGCATTGTCCCATGCCCTAGGGCTTTGTGGAAGACCAAACATAAGTGTGATGACCCAGGGTATCTGGTTGTAGACATTTCTAAGCAGCAAGGCCCTAAAGAAGTAATACAGCTACTTTTTTTTTTTTTTACAGCTTACAAACAGATATGACAGCAAAGGGATATTCTAAAGGTGGAATTTATAATTAAGAGGGAATCACAGTGTGAAAATTTGAGAAATTCACAACGTGGCTATGTAGCAGACAAGGAAAGAGCATTTGCAAGAGACAGATCCAAGGGTGCTCTAGAGAAACCACTTGATAAAGAGATTAGCTGGACTAAAAGAAAGCCAGGAGCTAATAGTCAAGACAATGGGAAAAAGACCCTGAAGGCATTTCAGAAATCTTTGAGGCAAAAATTCCCATCACAGGCCCGGAGGCCTAAGAGGACAGAAGGGCCTGCAGTGCTGTTGCCCTGCACTGTCGCAGGATGTTGCTCCTCAGATCCCAGCTGCTTCAGTTCCAACTACAGCTAATGGGGCCTGAATACTGCTTGGGCCACTGCTCCAGAGAGCACATGCAGTAAGCCTTAGTGGCATCCATGTAATGCTAAGTCTGAAAGTGTCCAGAATACAAGACAGGTAGAGGCCTGGTGACTTCCACATGGATTTCAGAGGCTGTATCAGAAAGCTTGGGAGTGTAGATCTGCCTCAGGGGTAGAGCTACAGCAGTGGACAGTGAAGCTGTGGGAACAGGAATGTTGCAGATACCCTAGAATTACAGAGCCACCAGCCACATGCAACTTCAGCCCAGAAAAGCCACAAGCGCCAGACCCAAACCCGTGAAAGCAGCCACTTCTGCTGTGCCTTGCAAAGCCATGGGGCCAGGGCTGCCTCAGGCCTTGGGAGCCCACCCCTGGCACCAGTGTACTCAGGATCCAGGACACTGAGCAAAGGAGATTATTCTGGAGCGTAAAGACTTAATGTCTGCCCTGATGGATTTTGGATTTGCATGGGGCCTGTTATTTCTGCCTTTTAACCTGTTTCTTCCATTCCTCCCTTTTACAATAGGAATGTTTACCAACTACTTTTACCACCATTCTATCTTGGAAGTAAATAACTTATTTGATTTTACAGGCTCATAGGTAGAAGGAACTTGCCTTGAGTCTCAGATGAGACTTTGGACTTTGGGCTTTTGAGTTGATATTGGAATAAGCTAATAATACTTTGGGAGACTATTGGGAAGGGATGATTGTATTCTACAATATGAGAGGAATATGAGTTTTGAGGGACCAAGGGCAAAATGCTATATTAGACATTGTTCCCCCAAACTTCATACTGAAATTTGATCCCAATGTTGGAGGTAGGGCTCTAATGTGAGGGGTTTAGGCCATGGGGGCAGGGCAGATCCCTCATGAAGATTAATGCCCTCCCTGTAGTGGGGTGGTAAGTGAGTTCTGCCTTATTAGATCCTGTGACAGCTGATTATTTTTTTTAAAAAAAGAGCTTTTTATCTTTCCCCTCTTTCTTTTCTTTCCACTTACTGTGTGATCTCTGCACATGCTGGCTCCTCTTTGTCTTCCACCAGAAGTGGAAGCAGCCTGAGACTTTCACCAGGTGCTCAACATTCCAGTCAGTCTTTATAAGTTACCATCTTTATAAATTACCCAGTCTCAGGAATTTCTTTATGGCAACATAAATGGATTAAGACAGACTTGTGTGCCCCTTCATAAGGCTGCTTCTCACAATAGCAACCACTAATCCTATAGGTATCCTCATGGACAATGCAGATTTTTGTCCAGAGGATTTCATTTTGCTGAGTTAAATGGCCAGCATCTGCTTAATGTTTCAAAGGCTTATGTGTTTGCTAAGCCTTGAGTGGCCCTAAATATTTCCTGAGGACCAAGATATCTCATATCTTCACTAAGACATGAGTTACTTCTCAACATTGCTGAAGCGTGCCTTCCATTTGCCTAATTCTCACTGGGCGCATGTAGTACTGCCTCAACAGAAAGAGCTATTTGCCTGTGGACAAACTTCCATTAAGTTGCAGTGAGGTCAAAATAACTCAGGGCAAAAATCAAAGTTCCTTTCCCAATTTGCAAGAAGTAACAGTCAACCACGTAACTGTAAAATGAGTCTTATGGACTAGCATAAACTTCCAAGGCCCCAAATCAACAACAAACGAAATCTAAGGCCTAAATCTAGAGGAGATGTTCCCCACTTACAACCATTTGATTGTATATTTTCCCCCAAAAAATACTTTCTCCCCAATTATTTCTCAAGGTTTGTGTCCCAATATACATTCTAACACTCCTAAATTAAATCACCCCCCTCAAAACAGCATTTAACTTCCCCATCACCCATCCTCATCTTTGACTTAGGGGCAAAACCTGTCTCTGTAAATGTAAGACATGGAGAAAACCAAATGGGAACAATTACACCTTGCAGGTAAGCTGGCTCCCAGTAGAGAGAAGAGAAAAAGGTTAGGAACACACATTTCTAGTTTCACCTCCCAAACCCAGGTACATCAACCCCACCCACCGTAGGAGAGATATAAGTGGATGGCAGAAGGACAAGTGTGTTACACTGATAGATAGTCCTCCACCTGGAAGAAAGCACAGAAATAAAAGCTGTTTTCTTTCATTCCTACTTTTTTCCCCTTAATATTTTGTACTCTAGTACTTCTAGATTGATTATAATTCTAATTTTACACCCAATGGTGTTTCATGCCATTGTGCCTTTGTCCATGCCATTTCCTCCTCGTAATACTTGTTTTGGTCACCCTCCCATCCACCATCTCTGTACTCTCAGACACATTCTCTTCCTTCTTCCAGAAGTAACTTTTACTCATTATTCAAGCTGAAGTTTAATGCCCCCTTTCCAAGAAGTCTTATGTTCCCTCTTAAGATCCTTGCACTCTCAAATCATTCACATAGTTCTCGAGGCTGTTCTGTTTCCAGGCAATGGCCATATACATTGAAAATATCTATGTATATACCTGCTCCTATGCTAAAGGAAAATGCTAGTGAATAAAATAATGCAGAAGTAATAAGGTAAACTATGAATTCCTATAACACAAATTACACTCATGAAGTAATTTTCAGTTGCAATAAAATGCTTTTAAAACTGTAACTTAAATAAAATCAAGCAATAATAGTAATTGTACAATGGAAATGTCATGTTTGTAGTATCCTTGATGTAGAAGCCATAACATCAGTGAATGTTCTGTGTCCTGACATCATCTGATTCATTAGCTTATTTAGAAAAAAAAAAAAAACACTCTTATGGACATGCTTGAATGAAATAAATTCTATACTTAGAAACAAAGAAGTCTGGGCCAGGGTGAGGAGTGAAGACTTTAAATCATCCTTAAAATTAGAAAGCAGCTATTATTTTCGAAATGACCTTGTGGGGCTAGTTATTCTTACTTTACTATTTAGTTTATTAACAGACTTGTTGTTTTCCTACAAATCACTCATACTGGTTAGCTGTTTATAATTAGGAAAGACAAAACCTTTCTCAATGCAGAGATGAGTTGTTTGTCAAACAACAACAACAACAGAATGTGCCTAGTTAGTACCTAGTTATAATATCCTAGTTAGTACCCAGTTTATATCCTAGCAGTAACTTTAGTCTGCTTATGCACAGATAGTGAGTCCTTGGAGGGTCTTTGCTTTCTAAATACCATGATACCTTATAATATTTTGTAATTTACAAACACCTTTACTCATATGTTGTTTGGGTATCACAGCAATTCTAGGTAGTCAATATTATTACTTTGCCATTTTTCAGATGAGGAAATTAAGGCACTTAGCAGATCTTCAAATGCAGAGCAACTTATTCTAGTTCCAGTAATATTTCTATTATGCTACAGCTACACCTGGCCCAATCCTAATATGATATATAATAAACTAATTTCTGGTACACATCTAATGCAGTATTCAAAGTACCACTAATATGTAATTCACGATTTGTAACTGTTATTCATTCCTATAAAATAGTTACATTCGTCAACTCAACAAGCATGTATAAATTCCTTGTAGAGAACGAAACAAATCCAGGACTGAGGAAGACTGAAAAAACTTAGCAAAGACAATAATATACATTGTTTTGACTTAAAAAGTTATTTTTTAGCTTGATTAATCTCAATAACCTAGTAGCTGTACTATTATTTACCTATTTATTATATTTCAGTTTTTTAAAGTTATTGGCCCAATTCAGTTTCCTTGAGTTTCTTTACTAACAAATTCATTTAATAGGTTAAACCATATGAAAAGGCCAACCTTAAGAAAGCTCTTGACCTACAAAAACAGTAATGTTATATGGTTTAATTTCGTGTTTCTGTAAATTGGGACAGAACAGGAATATTTTGTCTCTCCAAGTTAGCAAACAGGTAACATCAAATTTGATGAGATGCCATCCAGCCTAACACAGACTAGCAATTTCCCAAACAGTCAGCATTTTAGAAATAAATCTCATATCTAACATTATTTAATGCACTTTGAAGGAAAATTTCTGAGCTTTTTTGGGATGTCTTTACCTGTATTTACATCACAGAAACATGAATACCACAACAGAGAAACACAAGTGTGTCAATGTGTTACACAAGAAGCAATTTTTTTAGAGTATTTCAAATTATATCAGTCAATGGCAGTGACACATTAAGTGACTTTTTTCCAAATTTTTTGTGTATTTTATAATCTCTGAGGAGGAATTTAAAAATAAACACGTTAAGAAAATTCTGACTAGTTACACAAGGTTGAAATCCTGTCATGTGCTCTTACAAACTTTTTATTCTGATACATGCCATAGGTTAGAAGCCAGCATAATAAACACTGACTAAGAGATAAATTGTTGCAGGAAGTCAGGGACCCTAAATGGAAGGACCGCCTGAAGCCATGGCAGAAGAACATAAATTGTAAAGATTTCATGGACATTTATCACTTCTCTAATCAATACTCTTGTGATTTCCTATGCCCGTCTACTTTAATCTCTTAATCCCATCATCTTCATAAGATGAGGATATGTGTTGCCTCAGGACCCTGTGATGATTGTGCTAACTGCACAAATTGTTCATAAAGCATGTGTGTTTAAACAATATGAAATCTGGGCACCCTGAAAAAAGAACAGGATAACAGCGATGTTCAAGGAACAAGGGAGATAACCATTAGGTCTGACTGCCTGAGAGCCGGGTGGAACAGAGCCATATTTCTCTTCTTACATAAGCAAACAGGAGAAATATCGCTGAATTCTTTTTCTCAGCAAAGAACAGCCCTGAGAAAGAGAATGCATTCCTAGGGGGAGGTCTCTGAAATGGTCGCTCTGGGAATGTCTGTCTTATATGGTTGCAGATAAGGAATGAAATAAGCCCTGGTCTCCCATAGCGCTACCAGGCCTATTAGGACAAGGAAATTCCCACCTAGGAAATTTTAGTCAGACCAGTTGTCTGCTCTCAAACCCTGTCTCCTGATAAGATGTTATCAATGAGAATAATGACAATGCATGCCCGAAACTTCATTAGCAATTTTAATTTTGCCCCGGTTCTATGATCTCACTCTGCTCTCATTTGCCTTGTGATATTTTATTGCCCTGTGAAGCAAGTGATCTCTGTGACCCACACCCTATTTGTACACTCCTTCCCCTTTGAAAATCACTAATAAAAACTTGCTGGTTTTGTGGCTTTGGGGGCAACACAGAACCTGCCGACATGTGATGTCTCTTCCGGACACCCAGCTTTAAAATTTCTCTCTTTTGTACTCTTTCCCTTTATTTCTCAGACCAGCCAACACTTAGGGATGTAGAAAAGAACGTACATTGAATACTGGGGACTGGTTCCCCCCAATAATAAATGTTAAAGGTGATTGATTCATTTGTATAGCCACACCAAGCCTGCCATTATCTGCAACTGTAACTTATAAGGAAAGCTTGTTTAGAACCAAAGAGCAACTTACAGGCACATATTAAAGGCTCCACATAAGAGTGTAATACAAAGATAAAATCCAAAAAGACCAGTTTATCTCCAAGCTATTTCTACAGATTCAGATTTATCATCTTCTAAACCAGCAGATAGACAGTAAAGCAATTACCACCACTCATTTCTATTCAGAATAGACAGTCTTTCCTGGTCCACATCCCTGCTAAGGTCAATAAGACTTTACTATTCTTGAATTATTTACCTATATTCCTGTGTGATGATTAATAACAAGTGTTCACTTGACTGCATTGAAGGATACCCAGGTGGCTAGTAAGATACTGTTTCTTGAAGTGTCTGTGAGGGTATTGCCAGAAGAGATTGACATTTAAGCCTATAGACTGGGAGAGAAAGACCCATCCTCACTGTGGCACAATCCAATCAGCTGCTCGCACAGCTAGTACAAAGCAGGCCGAAGAAAGTAAAAGTAGCTTGTCGAGTCCTCTCATGCACTCTCTCTCTCTGTCTCTCTCTTCCTGAGCTGGATGCTCTCCTTCTTCTACTCTTGCCCTTGGACATGAGACTCCAGGTTCTTTCGCCTTTGGACTGTGGAACTTGCACCAGCAGTCTCCCAGGGGACCTCAGGTCTTTGGCCTCAGACTGGGGACTGCACTGTTGGCTTTCCTGGTTTTGAGGCTTTTGGACTTGGATTGAGACACACTACTGGCTTCTCTCTTTCCTCAGCTTGCAGAAGGCCTATCTTGGGACTTCTTGTAATCATGTGAGCCAATTCTCCTTAATAAACTTTCTTTCATATGTACATACATCCTATTAGCTCTATACCTCTAGAAAACCCTAATACATGCTATAACAAATTATCACAAACTTAATGGCTTAAAATCATACAAATGTATTCTCTTATAGTTCTGGCTGGATATCAAAAATCAAGGTGTTGGCAGGACTGTGTTTTTTCTAGAGGTTTCAGAAAAGAATCCCTTTCCTTACCTTTTTGAGCTTCTACAGGTGCATTTTTTCCATTCTTTAACTCATGCCCCTTCTTCCATCTTCAAAGCCAGCAGCGTGGACACATGTCCTTCTCCTCTTCTGTGGTCAAATCTGCCTCTCTCTCATAAGGATCCTTGTAATTACATTTAGCAGCCACCCAGATAATTCAGGATAATCTCCTCATTTGAAGATTCTTAAATTAATCACATATGCAATATCCATATTGCTCTATAAGATGACATTCACAGGTTCCGGAAATTAGGTATTGAATGTCTTTGGGGGCCGTTACTCAGCCTACCACACTTCTCAACACAACAGTGTTGGGCTGTGAAATCCATTTTTCTGAGATGATGTCTCTTTGAATTATGAATATAAAATATTAGAAATCTAAATTATCGTATTTGAACTTCACATTTTACAGATTGTAAAACTGAAGTCTCCTAAGGGCTTCAATAAACTATCTTGAGTAGCATGGGTTATTAGGAGCAAAGCTGTGACCAGAGCCCAAGCCTCCTAATAACTATACCCATGTTTATTCCATCACCATCCAATGGTAGTGGAAATGGATACTTAGAAATAAAAGCTTGGAGGCAGTCATATGTGGAAAGTTCAATATACTAAGGTAATATTGCAATCTCTCAAGCACGGAGACAGGGAAAGACCCTAGGTTATATAGGGCTTACATAGGCTTTTAGAACAGCCAATCAATTAATTAGTCTCCTTTGTTGTAGTGGTATTTGTTACTCTGTTTGATTCAGAAACGATTCCAAAATCACAAAAGATGGATATTAGTGGCTTTCTCATAAACTTTTATAGACTTTTTTTCATACCTACCCTTAAGGAGTGATTTGCTATAGCAGACAGAAAAGAGAGAGGGAGGAGGAGAATAGGGTAAAAGGAAGAGGAAGAAGGAAAGGTAAGGAAAGAGAGAGAGAGAGGAAGGAGAGAGAGAGATTTTCTTAGGTGGGCAGTAGGAGTCCTGTCTAGACAGCTCTAGCTTTCTTGAAAAACACAGAGGTAACATTTTTTAGTTGCTATAGGACTTTATGTGAAAATTGTCTGCAGAATTTTCCCTGATTGGCATATGACCATAACATGGGACATTGACAGCCTGATGTTGAATATGTGCCTCCTGTATTGATTAGGATGCATTCAGGTGGAAGTAACACACCACCTCCCTGATTATGGCTTAACTCATAAAACTCAACTTGCTCATTTAACAAGAAATCTGAATGTAAGAATCTCAGGAATGGTCCTAAAACTTAGCAATGCCATTAAGGAGCCAAACTTTCCATGCTTCCACACCACCATCCTCAGTATGCTGATTCCTGTCCTCGGTCTTATTGCCTCATGGATGACACCAAATTGTGGTCACAGTTTCAGTCATTATGTCTTAATGCAAGAGTCCAAAGCAGAAATTTCATTTGGAAAGGGATGCAGAGGCAAAACAATACATCTTCTTGTACCTCTCTCAGGAAAGAAAAGCTTTACTAGGAGTTATCAATAGACTTCTCCTTACATCCCGGTGGGCATAAGTGGGTGAAAAGCTTTCCAAAGATTATTAACTAACAACGGGGAATTAAGTTGTTATGATTGCCTTAGAACATTATATTTATCCTGTGTGGCTAAGTACATTGCTATAGATGAAGCAAGGAAACATTCTGGGATGAGAAAGAAACAAGGAAGTACTGTTGGTCAGGCCAAGGCAAATACATGCCACCATGATCACATATATACCATCTTCAGCTTCTTACTTGTCTCTTCTTCACTCTCAATCCCCTATCTCGACAGATGATACTTGTTTATTACTCTAGGTAATTTATCTGTAAATAAGTCTCTCCTCCAACTTATAACTCATTTAAAGGAGATGATAGATTAGATAGATAGAAGACATCTAGCTAGTTAGCCAGATAGATAGATAGATAGATAGATAGATAGATAGATAGATAGATAGACAGACAGATAGATAGATAATAGAAGGTTATTATAGAAGCATAGATAGATAGATAGATAGATAGATAGATAGATAGATAGATAGATAGATAGATAGATAGATAGTAGACAGACAGGTAATAGAAGGTAGAGGGCTAAGGCCAAGACACAATCTTCAGTGGTTGTTATTTTTACAAGCTGTTTTCTTATACACCAAGTATATGTTAAAACCACCATGGACATGGAAGAAGCTATTGAGAGGTTTAGAAAGTATGCAGTATGGTATAGTACAACCCCAATTACTGAGGTTACCATATGTTCTAGTTGGGCTGGGACAGTTCCATGTAACTGTTGCATTGTGTAAATTTGAATAGTGTCTGTTTTAACTTGCATAAATGTTCTGACTTGGACTACGAATTATGCAGTCACATTACCTAGTGCTTCTTTCGCCACAGTGTATGAGCACATATAGAGATAAGAATGTTTTCATTTGTTTGTTTATCAAACAGGCTCTCACTCTCATGGAGGCTAGAGTGCAGTGGCATGATCATGGCTCACTGCAGCCTCAATCTCCTGGGCTGAAGAGATCCTTCTGATTCAGTCTCCTGGGTAGCTGGGACTACAGGCATGCACCCACACACCACACTAATTTTTAATTTTTTGTAGAGACGGGGTCTCACTGTGTTGCCCAGACTAGCCTCAAACTCCTGGGCTCAAACAATTCTCCCTCCTTGGCCTTCCAAAGTGCAGGGATTATGGGCATGAGCCACTGTGCTCAGTCCACATTTAAACTTTTGATCAAAAGTTATAGAAACTTAATTCAATCCAGACTACTTTAGGAAGAAAAGAAGAATCTAGCGTCTTATGTAACCGAAACTTCCAAAGATAACTGGATTCAAGCATTATATTTTAGAGCCCTGTGTCTTTTTCTGTGTTTCAGTGAATTTACCTTCGGGGAATAAAAACAATCACCTGTGACAGCCCTATAGCCACACCCTCGCCACCTAGCAACCACAACGAAAGATGCCATCATTTTAAAGCCTCTGGCAGAAGATTCCTGGGTAGCAGACTCAGTGGCCTGAATTGAGCCATGTGCCTATCTCTAAACCTACTGTTAGGTTCAGGAGGATAAAGTATTTTTATAGTCCAAGCTCGGGCTTCATGACCATCTCTGTGTCTGGGACAAATTTTGTGAAGTTAAAGAACTTAACTCTGTTGAAACTTACGGAATAGCTTCCTCAGAGGAAAATCACCGCTGTTATAAGAGAATTGGAAAAAGAAAGCTAAATGAAACAGATGTTCACTACCCTCAGGGATAATTCTGTGAAAAAATCTTTCAGGAGACGCATGAGATGTTCCGCCTTTCCTATTGCAACGTGGCATTTGTCTTCTAGCTCAGCAGTAGGCCCGCTATTTTCCTAAAATCCATTATATTCATAACATTAGAACAGAGAAGGAGGAAACACGCCTTAAATCATAGTCCTTTATTGTAATAAAGTTTGCTTTGATTCACACTATCCATATGACTGCAGTTTCTAATTGTAAAACCAAAACACATGGAAAATTCAAACACACAAGCAGTGCAAATTGTGTTTAAATGTCTCTTTCCAATGAGCTTTTCTCCCCCTACTTTTTCTCCTGGGTTCCTGGGTTCTGTTTATGGCATGGAAAGACTCACATGGCTAATGGCACATAGAGAGTTTTGGCTACTGAAGTATCTTGAAGTGGTGATGTGTGTGTAGAGAGGTCCTGCCTTTCCTTATTACTTCGCATTGCCCTTGTTTTGTAGTTCTCCTGCCTACAGAGGGAAGGATCAACCCCCGACCAACATCAAGATAATACCATCATACATCACCTAGAGGATATAAAAGGCTTATTAAACACATGATGGGATTTTTTTTTTTTTTCAGGTGGAGCCTCGCTCTGTCACCCAGGCTGGAGTGCAGTGGTGCAATCTTGGCTCACTGCAAGCTCCGCCTCCTGGGTTCATTCCATTCTCCTGCCTCAGCCTCCCGAGTAGCTGGTACTACAGGCGCCCGCCACCACACCTGGCTAATTTTTTGTATTTTTAGTAGAGACAGGGTTTCACCGTGTTAGCCAGGATGGTCTCCATCTCCTGACCTCGTGATCCACCCGCCTCAGCCTTCCAAAGTGCTGGGATTACAGGCGTGAGCCACTGCGCCTGGCAGATGGGACTTTTTTAATAGAGCGGGGTAGGCACCCAAGCTGGTGGGGGGAAGCATGAGGAAAGAAAGAGGCAAGTGTCTCCGGTTTTTACTGTCATTAGGGAATGGGACCGGGATGAGGATGGTGAGGGTTATTATGGGCAGAGGTTTGTAGGATTTAGTTCCACTTTTCTATGGACTTACTTAGATGTGAGACAAAAGGGAAAGGTAGAAAAAGTGGTGCCTCAAGCTGTTAGCAATCAAACATTTTTTAAAATGCAGGCATCTGACTGTTCACCATCTCGTTTTAGAATCTCAGCTCCACCACTGACTAGCTGTGTGTTCTTGTTAAGTGATGTCAAGTTTCTGGGTTCACTTCTATTTTTGAAGAGGACCATCATACTTTCTTCATAGTGTTATTGTGTGGATTAAATACATAACAGTAGAGGGCTTAATGCTTTGCATGATTCAAAATAAAAATATAACAAATACTATTTCCCCTTTCTCCTGTGCCACTTAAACCTTCTTTATGCTCTAGGTGCTAATATCTAGAAGGCCATTTTTATTTAAATATCTATTCAAATATGCCATATATATATAAATATATCTCAACATACAGCTGGCCTTCTGTATTCTTGTGTTCTACATCTGTGAATTCAACCAAATGTGGATGCAATTTTATTTATTTATTTATTTTTTTAGATAGAGTTTCACTCTTGTCACCCAGGCTAGAGTGCAGTGGCGCAATCTTGGCTCACTGTAACCTCTGCCTCCTGGGTTCAAGTGATTCACCAGCCTCAGCCTCCCTAGTCACTGGGATTATAGGCATCACCACCATGCGCAGCTAATTTTTGTATTTTCAGTAGAGACGGGGTTTCACCATGTTAGCCAGGCTGGTCTGGAACTCCTGACCTCAGGTGATCTGCACACCTTGGCCTCCCAAAGTCCTGGGATTACGGGCATGAGTCACCATGCCCGGCCTAAAATATTTTTTTAAAAAATAATGCTTGCATCTGTACCGAACCTGTATAGACTATTGTCTTGTCATTATTCCCTAAACAATACAGTATGACAGCTATTTACATAGCATTTACATTTTCTTAGGTATTATAAGTAATCTAGAGATGATTTATTTATACAGAAGAATGCTCATAGGTTATATCCAAGTTACTGTGCTATTTTATGTAAGAGACTTGAGCATCCATAAATTATGGTGTTCAAGGGGTGTTCTGGAACCAATCCCGCATGATACCAATGACATCTGTATATTTATTCAATACAAAAATACATAAACATATCCAAATATGTCCATGTTTGTCCAAATATGCTTATAAGAAAGGAACCACAAGGTAAAAGTAAAAGTTAACCCAAGAGAATGAACGGCTTAAAGGGTGCAAAATGTTGGTGCAATAGCCATCCCAGGAACTTCAACTCAACCTCCATAAACATCCATCCTACCTTGTATATCTATGTGAATTATGCGTCATATCCAAAATGATGTTAAGGCAGATACCCTTTCTTCTTGAAGAAGCTTCCAGATGGATATTGGAAGTGCCCTCCATGACATGTGTCATTAACCTTTTCCTCAGCTTTATAAAATTTAGACAAGCATCTTCCTGTCTCTAGGACCCTAAAGTCCTTTTCCTTAAACCATTTACTTTAAGAAAACTTGTCATTGTAAATTCTTTCTCTGCCCCTTTAAAGTATATGCAAATCTTCCCCAGCCTCTTGCCAGTTTTACAACCCTGGAAATGCCTTTCTCAAGGACCTGAGAACCCTCTCTTTGAAATGTCATCAATTTTCAAGGAAAATAGCACTCCTATCTCCAGGTCTTCATGAGAAGGTGAGTGTCTTGCTCTAAGTTGTAAAACTACCTCCTGCCTTGAAAATAAGAGCAAGTTTTTTCCTATGGGGAAGGCCAATTAGCAAACACAGATGGCCTATGTTTCCCCACCATCTCTCCAGCTCTTTTAAAAGCTCTCTGGCATTTTGTTTCAGCAGAGTTAAGCTCATGTGCTGGTTGCTTACCTCTCTTTCCTATTGCAATAACTTTAAATAAAGTCTTCTTCACCTGTTAAACTTTGTCAAGATGCAAGTTTGCTTTCACCAGTGCTCTCCTAACATCTGATTTTGTCATTGTTTTGTTTGCAGAAAGAAGTTTTATGCAGAGCTAGTAGGTATTTTTCTTTCCCCATTATTTTCTCTGTGTGTGTGTGTGTGTGTGTGTGTGTGTGTCTGCGCGTGCGCATGTGTGTCACTGGGGAGCTCATGTGAATTCTGGTGCATTTTACCCAGGGAAGAAGAAATTTCATTTGAGCAATAAGTACACTCTAAATGACACTGGAGGAATCTATACTGCTCAAATGTTCCTCTGTGACTTTTACATACTGCACATTTTTTTCCTTCTTATGGGTCAAAAGTTGTCATGTTGTTTACTTCAGTGTGAAGGGAACATTATTGCTTTCTGAGTATGGATAACCCTCTGGGAGGGGAAATAGCAGCACTTTTTAAAACACGGGAAAGCACCAGAACATTTCTGGGTAGCTTGTTACATTTTAATGTTTCCAGGCTGGGCAAGGTGGAGCACACCTGTAGTTTCAGCTACTTGGGAAGCTGAGGCAAGAGGATTGCTTGAGCCCAGGAGTTTGAAGCTGCATTCAGCTATGATTGCACCAATGCATTCCAGCCTGGGAGACAGAGTGAGAAAATTATATATATATAATTTTGAGACAAGCTCTCACTCTGTTTTCCAGGCTGGAAGACATATATATATATATACACACACACACACACACACTCACACATATATATATATATATATATATATATATATAATCTGTTACAACTGAAATTTCACATCAGTGACAAACTGCCCTGCCCACAGAAGGAAGCACTACATTTCTTGATAATTCTGACCTGTTGCTGTCATGGCAATGTGGTGATGGTAACACGTTAGTGCCTGAATAGGAGGACCTACAGCCTGAGAAATGCATGGCAGAGGAAAAAAAAAAAAATATATATATATATATATATATATATGTATATATACACACATACACACATATATAGTTCTTCTGTCATATATATGACAGAAGGACAACAGGTGGCTCCCGTAACAGAAAAGCCAGTGAGAACATTGTTAGAAGCAATTTATTTGCACCAAAGCTACCTCTATTTACATTATAAGTTTATGTATTTTACATAAGTTACATATCCAGATTATCCAGAAAATCTACAGTGCAATTTACATGTATAAATTTACATTTGTGATCTACTCATCAACATACTCCTACTCTCAGAGTTTCAAAATATAGCATATATCTATAAAGAATTTCATAAGCAGAATCAAAATAGTTGTGATCCTAAGCTTTTGGACCCTTTAAGATAATTCTGGTCACCTAAATCAAGGTGTATCGTATGCTATTGGTTGGAGTAAAAATAAATAATAGCGAAGAGGAGAGATAGGCTCATACCTTCAACCCGAAAGAGCAGAAGATTGACAAAAAAAAAAAATCAACAACACAAAAGAAAGGTTTATTCAATAATACCAAGGAATAGAGCTCCAGGATAGAAGCTGCTGCAGAAAGATAAGAGCAGCAAGCAGAGAGACCTCCTCAAAACAAGGAGAAAAATCTAAGTGAATTCAGAACATTTCTTTCCAATATCAAAGAGAATATAAATGCTAAAGTTACCCTGAATATTAAAATAATTTTTGTTTAAAAGAGCTGAGTAAATAATGATAGAAAACATTTATTTACTGAAGCTTTAAAGATATTTTATCCTTAAAAGTTTCTTTTAAATTTTTTATCTTTATCTTATTTTATTTACATTTTAACATCTGTTAGGTAAGTTAGTTAAATTACATTTTATTATCTTAAATGAATGTTTACCATTTTAGATAGTTTTAAAAACACTTCTATATCACTGTATTAGTTTGTCATGTTTCCTAGGACAAAACATGTTACGAAATAAAACCATTTATTTCCACACATAGGATGGACATTAAAGAACAAAATTACTTCCCCTCAGAGTTTACTGTCTACCTAAATATTACTAGTATTCCAATGTCTTCATTAGCACACGTTTACTATTATGTGAGTCTCTCGCCCAGGCAAATAACTAGATTGCTCATTACAAAATCTTCCTGAAATATCTACCAGCTCTTCCCTAGAAAGCATGAAGTTATGCCCTAAGGCTCTTCTGAACCCCTTGCCTCAAAATCCTTGTCTTGCAGTTTCTGCCAATCCTAAACTGTAATATCACGATTCTTATGCAATCCTATTTGTCCTCTACCTGGCAATGCTGACATTAAAAGGTATACCTTATCTTGCAACTGTCTAGTAAGTTTTTCTAGTAAGTTCTAATCCTGTATTTTCCTCTCTGAAACATTATCCAAGCTTCGGGTGTAATGTTTTCTCTTAACAAGATAATCAATAACTGCAGTTTTGCCTTATCAATAGATTGTGATATTAGAGATGGAAACATCCAACAATGTTCATGTTTAAATGGCTAGACTTCCCATGTTATTCCTGAAGGCTTGAACTCCAAAGTCAAATTACAGCTCTATCTGGGCACTGGATTTCCTGACCAAAGGGGACATGAATAATGTTCTCACACAGCTACTGTTGTTGTCTTCCCAACTTATCTTCCTCCCTCCCTCCCTCTAGTAACAGCATCCTTCTTTCCGTGGGAGATCCACTCCATATGGTTTGTCTGAGACTTTCCCCTCTCACATTCCAAAAATGTAACACATGATACTGTTGCAGAACTTTCTCCTCAGTTCAGCTAAAATCCAGCTCTTGTCACACAACCAGGAAAGATTAGGCCGGCAGACACATAGAAGGGTGAGGAAAATGGAATTTATTGGGCGAACAGGAAAAATAACTCTCAGAAAAGCAAGAGAGAGTCCTGCTAGCAGGTTTCCCACCTCACAGATTGAATCCCAGGTCACCACAAAGGAACAGGAGAGGCCAGACTCCTCACCACTGCAAATGGCGGACACTTCCCGAAGCTCCACGACATTGTACCAGTGGGCAGGTGGGCCCACTGGTACAATGATTCCCAGAAAGAATCATTTGGGAAAGGGCAGGCTTCATCCGGACCAGCAGTCTGGTTTTTCAGCCTTCAGGCTGTTTCAGGCTTGAAGGCAGGGTTCCACTGAGGTGGGGGTGCCTAAGCTGCCTCTATCAATACCAACCTGGACAACAAGAGCAGCCCATCCTCAAGGCACAGTTCTTAGCACATTGTTATCGGTGGAAGAGACCAGAGTTACCCCAAGTCACTGCTGGCCTATCTGTATGGGTCTGTAGAAACTTCAGTCCTTGCCTCCTCAGTAGAAAGAATTCAACTAAGGGGCATATTGCAGAAAAAGAGATCAAGGCAAGTTCCAGAGAAGGAATGGAAGTTTATTTTAAAAGGTCTTAGAACAGGAAAGAAATGAAAATTTGCCTCAGGGGGACCTAAGTGGCACGCGAAGGTTGAAGACAGAAGGTTGAGTGCCCCGTTTAACTGGGATCCTAGGACTTTTATAGGCTTGCCTCTTTCCCATGATTCTTCCCTTTTGATGGGTTTCCTGCATGCACAGTGCTTTCCTTACCCTTTTCCCTTTCCAGTTGTAAAAAGTAAAGTAGAGGTTCCTCTTCAAAGACTTTCTTCCCCATCTAATTAAGAATAAATAATAACTTCTCTTAGAAGCAAAATTTATTCAAAGACCTGTGCTAACATTCTTAAATATCTGCTAGTCGTAATAAAGAAATCAATGTACTTTATGTTCTTAGCTCCCACAATTTAACCTAAATATTTGCCCTGGCATGCTTATACTAGTCCAAGCAAGCATTAGTTCATAGCCTGTTCGTCTTCCTTATTTGAAGGTGTTTTTACCTTTCTCAACAATTCCACAAGTTACTTCCTCCTTCCTTTTTTCTCCTCTGCCTTTGTCTCTTTTAAAAAGTTCAAAATTGCTAGCTGATCAGGACAAATACAGAATGTGAGGTCCCGTTCCAGCCAATGGAAACTGGACACAGCAGTA
This sequence comes from Papio anubis, assembly GCF_008728515.1. Lineage (NCBI taxonomy): Eukaryota > Metazoa > Chordata > Mammalia > Primates > Cercopithecidae > Papio > Papio anubis. The sequence goes on along the minus strand of NC_044987.1, from coordinate 96,526,566 downwards.
GGGAGGACGCATCAGGTTATAAATGACCCTGTCTCCTTTGTTCAGTGTACTGTCATGGCAAAACTGCTGGTGAGTGTACCCTTTCTGCAGAAAGTATAAAAACGGCCTTGCTGAGTGTTATTTATTTATGGCACCAGGGAACAAGCATTTCAAACACAGTGGAGTGTATCCCCCACCCTGGAAGATCATACTTCACCATTTTCGACTCTTAACATGCATGCCCAGGATGCTGCTTCTTCCTGGGGCCTGCATTTGGTTAACATTTTGTTGTTAACAAGTGTGGACCATCAGGAAATGGCCTCTTCTGGGAGCTGCTGAATGACCATTTTTAGAGAGGAAATGCGAGAATCGCAGAACCATCACCCAACATCCTTAGTGGGTGACGGGGGAGAGCCCTCTCCTGCCCCACTCTTGCCTAACTACCTATAACAACATGACCCAAGATGACATAGAGGCTCTCCAGTGACTTTGCCTATTTTGGCAAAGGGATATTTTCTTCTCCAGAATCTCAAATTCTATAGCTGATTTAAGTTTGGAGTTTAGTGGCCATCTGTCCCCACCCTGGTAAGAAGTTATTTGAGAAGGAAACCAGAACAAAAATAAAAAGGCTGGAGGGAAAAGACAGACAGGACTCCCCAGTGACTTGTATCTTCTGAATCTAGCCATTGCCAAAATCTTACCCTTGCCTGTTTCTGTGAAATAACTGCACCATTTGAAATTAAATGATTTTTAATGGTAAATGATCAATAAGTTCTCCTTTTAGTTCAACTTAGAGATTGGATTTCTGACACTTAAAACCAAAGTTTCTTCTGTGACACAGAGAAGAATTACCCTAATGAACTATTCTCACTGAGATGAAGTTAGTAACCCCAGGGCAGGACTGTAAATACTGCCCTTTAGTTATTATAAAGCTAACATAAGCTTCTCAGGAAGTGTCTCCAGGTATTTCCACTAACCTTGGCTCGCCTTCAATCGTATTTGAAACTTCTTGGGCTTGGGCTCCATTTGAGAGTCTAATGAATATGTTCCTATGATTATGAGCAGCAAAACCTCTTCTCACACGTTGCCATTGAGAGTTTTATTCACAGTTCACTGATGTTTATGCTGGGTGGTTGCTTCTTTTATGTATCATGTAAATGTTTTTTATATTCATCTAGAAATCTTGATACTTAGGCTCTACACCATGCCTAAGAAGAATAAACACACTCTGCTGAGGAAATACATTTTGCTTTTCTTCCTTCCACCCTTACTCAAATAAATATAACTATTCTAATCAAAGATACCCGCAGACCTTGGCACAGAATAAAAATATATAACTGGAAAACCATAAAGCAAAGAGTCACTTTGCTTCAGGGAAAAAAGAACTAATCTTTGGCTGAATTTAGAAACCTGAATAAGGGAAAATATTTATTCTGGATCTGACTTTATTTTCATTTCAATTATGCTTATTACTTAAATAGTCCCTCTACTGATAATTTATCGAATTGGCATACACAAATTGCCTGGCATACAGTAGTCATTATTAAATAATAATTTGCCTTTACTTCTCCTAATTCTCCATAAGAGACAATGTATCCATGTTAAGAGAGAAACAAAACTGTAAAACATTTTGAAGAGGTTTATTCTGAGCCAATTGGAGTGACCATGGCCTGGGAAATAGTTGCAAGAGGTCCTGAGAATTGTGGTTGGGTTACAGTTTGGTTTTATACATTGTAGGGAGACAGAATTACAGGCAAAGACATAAATCAATACATGGAAGGTATACATTGGTTTGGCCCCAAAAGAGGTCATAAAAGTCATAGGTGGGTTTCAGGGATTCTTTTGTTGACAAATTAAGGGAGTTAAGCTACTGTCTAAAGACTTAAAGTCAGTGGAAAGGAATGCTGGAGTTGGATAAGCAGGTTGGCCAGGTGTGATGCTCACATCTGTAATCCCAGCACTTTGTGAGGCTAAGATAAGAGGATCCCTTGAGCCCAGAAGTTCAAAAATAGCCTGGACAACAAGCAAGACCTCATCTCTGCAAATTGGAAAAAGATAATTAGTCGGGCATGGTGGCATGTGTCTGTAGTGCCAGCTACTTGGGAGGCTGAGGCAGGAAAATTGCTTGAGTATGGGTAGTTGAGGCTGTAGTGAGGTGTGATCTTGCTACTGCCCTTCAGCCTGGACAACGCAGTGAGAGCCTGCCTCAAAAATAAATAAATAAATAAATAAATAAATAAGCAGGTTGTAGAGGCCACAGTTCTTTTTACCTTCATAGGTAGCAACCCTTAGAGAGAATGGATGGTAAATGTGTCTTTTCGGACTATATTTTTATGTATTGATTTTTCTTCTTTTTTAGATACAGAGTCTCACTGTGTTGCCCAGGCTAGTCTTGAACTCCTGGGCTCAAGCAATCCTCCCGCATCAGCCTTGCAAAGTGCGAAGATTATAGGCATGAGCCACACCACACCTGGCCTTTCTTCAGACCGTTAAAGTTATTAGACTCTCAGTTAATCTCTCCCAGATCCAGGAAAGGCCTAGAAAGGAAAAGCCTGGCTGCATGAATGAAGATTCTCTAAAGATACAAATTCCTCCCATAAAATACAGCTTTACAAATCCATTTCAAAACGTGCCAAAGAAATACATTTTGGGGTAAAATATTTTTATTTCCTTCAGGATCTGCTATCTGTTATGTGATGCTATACCAGAGTCAGGTGAGAAAGTAAGCCACATTAGACTGGGTGAAATTTAAAAGCCCATTTAATGAGATTTTAGGGTTTGTACATTGTGACAACCCTTATCTTGCATGGCCTTGGGTCTTGTTTATAATTTGGTATCTTATCACCACAAAGAATCCGTTTTGTCAGTCTTATGATCTCTATTTTAACCTTAATACTGGTCAGTTGCGCCTGAACTCCAAAAGTGGGGGATTAAAGTGAAGCATGTCTGACCACTCTTCCTGTCATGATCATGGCTGAAAATTTAGTTTTTCAGGTTTCTCTGGGGTACCTTGGCCAAGAGGAAGTCCATTCAGTCTGCTAGGGAGACTTAGGGTTTTATTTTTGGTTTACATCAGCAGAAGCTAGGTTATGCTGTGGTAACACATCTCCTTAAATCTCAATAACTTACATCAAAATAAAAGTCCATATGGAAACTTTATGTTCACCTAAGATCTGATGCTGACAGAGCAGCCTCTAACTGGGACATTCCTAGTATTGTGGCAGAACTGGACAACCCATATTCTGTTGATAAAACTGCCACTCCCATTTTGTTAACCAATGAGGAGGGGAACTTAACCCTTCCCCAGGAAAAGTAGCAAATATTTTGAAATAATAATATAGTCTACTCCATGTGAGGAGATATCGGCCCATGCCCTAGCATTAATCAACAGGAGTCAAGGAGAAAAATGGGGTACAACACTAAAAGTTCAGTGATCCTGTTATCTAACAGAGAGGATCTGGCCTGCAGGCAAGTAAGACATTCTGAAGATTTCAGTGGATCCTTCTTTTGTTTGAGCCCATCTTTCTTTGGCAACGAACACAGCAGCAACCATTTATTGGTTAAAATGATACCATGAAGAAGGCATACAGAAAACTGTGCTGAATTACAGACATCCTCAACGACAATCCATTCAATGGTCTTACCAGGACTTTTCTAAAGTTGATAAATTGGAGATTGCAGATGATTAAAAAGGTTATTCTCTTTTCAGTGCATTTTTCACATACGAGTTCATCATCTTCCTTACTCAGATCCTATAATTATTTTAATGTCCAAGAGAAAAGTAGAAGAAAGAAAATACTTCTTTTATTTGTTGGTAGATTTTTTTTCTTTTCAATAAGAAGAAATATCTGGGCCAGGCACAGTGGTTCACGCCTGTAATCCCAGAACTTTGGGAAACCCAGGCTGTTGAATCACTTGAAGCCTGGTGTTTGAGACCAGCCTGGGCAACATATCAGATCCTGTCTATTCAAACAAACAAATAAATAAAAATAGAAACAAAACAACTGTGTTCACTTAGTTTTAGTTTTGTTTTTTTTTTTTCTTTTTTCAATACAAGTAATAATGTCTTAGTATTCTCTTGCTTTTGTAATATGGAGCATGCTTATTAAATCAGAATGAGCTTCCTTCAGAAAGCAAATTATTTCAATAGTAGAGAGCAATATGAGTTTCATTTATAAAATCCAAAGGAAGCAAATAGAAAAGCACTTGATCCAGCATTTCAATACTCTGAAAGATTGCATTGACAACATTTTCAAACTAAACCACTGGACAGAACGATTCATGAGGATGCCAGAAGTCATTGATTCGGGAACGTTGATATGGAGCGTTACTGGGTTGCTTGGTATATTTTGTAGCCAATCTGTTCATGCACAGATTTCTATATAGCCTTACTCCATAAAACTCCCATCGGAATCCTACTTGGCATTTAGTCAATTCCTTTTCCCAAACATGCCAGCTTAATCTTAGGAAAGTTTGAATAAAACGCTATAGTAAGGAGAAAAATAATATAACTTGCAATAAGATCCTAATATATTATAACAGGAAAACATATGGGCCCAGGATCTCTAAGGCATATTAGGGACAATTGGTTTTATTTAGTGCAGAAGTGCCTTTTAGTTGTCCCTTTTGAAGTGACTATAATACAATAATTTATTTGGGATGAGTCAAATAAACTAACAGGATAAACAAAATTGGTATGATAAATAGTCTTACATGGCTCATCATGCCAACAAACATCCTAGCATGATGAATTACAAGCATTCGATCACAAGGAGGCTGGCTAGATTAGCTTCACAAGCTTATGTAAAATGTGTTACTTTAACAAAGTGAAAAGGAACAAGTGAATAAAAATTCTCCCCAGAAGCCATTATAAATAATTCATGCAAAATATTTTTTAAATTGGTACAAAATTCACTTTAGAGTGGGTGCAATTTTTTCCTACTATACCTCCTACTTCCAAAATTAGTCTGTATTCTGGGACCACACCAAATATACAGATGACTTAAAGAAGGTAGTATAGTGTTATTTCCATCAATGAAGGGCATGTATCCCTTTTGGCTTCAAAAACTTTACCATCAATAGGGGCAAGGATCTTATTTTATACTGTAGGGGCAAAAAGGCAGTATCTTTTCCTCACCCATTGCAAGGTACGTGGCTGACACCCTTATAACAAGTGACATCAGCAAGAGAAAACCATACCAAATTTATTTAACTGAAGTTTTATGGGGCACAGGAGTAGACCTTATATTTTTATGCTTAGGTTCGACATAGTGTGGAACGACGTGTAGAAGCGCAATTAGACAAAAGGGGTGTGATCTAACGTTAATAAACTGAGAGGGGAACCCAGAAAAACCTGTTTGCTCAAATTCTTCTTGGCCTCTCTGTGTCGCATTCCTTCCTCAAGGTATGGGGCAGGATACCTGTCACATGAGGGTCTTCAGGAGAAAAGGGAGAGGGTTGGAGAATGACATTTCTAGGTTTTATGGCTTGCTTGGAGGAGAGGAGTTCTAGTTTCTGTGGTTGCCCTGGGGAAGAAGAATTCTAGCTTTGACAACTTGTTTCAGAGGAGAAATGGAGGAAGGAGAAAAGAGGGTGGATGAAGGTCAGAGAGCACTTATTGCTTCTGAGGCTCTTCCAACGTCCTTCAGTTCAAGGTACTCAGTATGCCAAAGCACCATACTTTGAGTATTATTTTCTGAACCCCAACAATGCCTTCACTGTAAAAATGGAAATAGTGCCCTAATGAGGAAGCTGGCTGTCCTCAGCACACTCACAATTCCCTTAATCTAAATCTGACCCAGTTGCTGGATTGAACCACTGGTTATGCTTGTCTGAGTTAGAAGAATTCAGTTTTCATTCCAGCTCTTCTAATATAGACATTCAACATTGACACCATCACTTAAAACTGTCAGAGTTTTACTTCCTCTTTGGCATAAAGAGAGGAATGATTTTTTTCAACTTTGGCAATCTGTAATTAATATAGTAAATAAAATTGAGATATCATTGCATACATAGAAAATATATTGTATGGCCAAATTACAATTGATTTACCCTTCCTATTGTTGCACTAATAAAGCTAAAGTATATAGACAATGCTGTTACATGAAAAACGTTTTCTTCTTCCTACTCGGGTCTGGTGTTTGGGGTTTGCAAAGTAACTGACAATAAATGAAGTAACAAAAGAAAAAACAAGATTTATTTTATTTACATGTTCATGTACAATAAGTAAAGGTTTATACTTATATATCAACTTAAAGGGGAGACTTTTAGGGTTTCAATGGGAGAGAATGAAAGGTTCTATTGAGCTTTTTAATGCTAATGGAAATGGGCATTCTGTCTCCAAGGCAGCTGAATTTGTAGGAAATTCCCTATATTCGTTCATTTTCACACTGCTTTACAAAACTACTTGAGACTGGGTAATTTATACAGAAAAGTTTAATTGACTCACAATTCCACACGGCTGGGGAGGCCTCAGGAAACTTATAATCATGGCAGAAGGCAAAGGGGAAGCAAGGCACATCTTACATAGGGGCAGGAGAGAGAGAGCAAAGGGGGAAGTGCCACACTTTCAAACCACTGGATCTTGTGAGAATTCACTGTCATGAAAACAGCATGGGAGCAATCTGCCCCCAAAATTCAATCACCTCCCACCAGGTTCCTACCCTGACATTTGCACATTACAATTGTAGATGAGATCTTGATGGAGACACAGAGGCAAACCATATCACTTCCTTAGAAAGGGGTGAATGCCAGCTGGTATTTTCAGGACAATAGGCTTTAGCCAGATAAGGGGAAGTTCAGGTAACTTTTCTTTCCAGCATCTTTCGTAGCTCAGATGTTTTCACTTAAATAACCTTTCTGCCAACTCTGGGGACCTAAGTCTATCCCCACAACTTCACTTCTGCAGATTTCTAGAACTCGAACCTGTCTTTACTTTCTCTTCCGGCAGCAGTGACCATAAACATGGTCTACTGCTGGAAGGAAGATGTTTATTTTTTATAGAGTCTTTTGCTTGGACTTTCATTTGTATTTAAAAGAGAGATCTGCTAGGCTGTGTTTGTGATTTAAAGATAATTACACAGCATGTGGCCACATTAAGTTTGGAGAATTTTGCTCTTAAAGTCACTTTCAGAAAATAAGCAAAAGCCTAAGTTTTAAAAAAAATTATTATAATAAAATTTGTAGTCCTTATATATTTGTCTTAGACAAATTTACAAATATGTATGACTATGTGTGTTTGTGTGTGTGTGTGTGTGTGTGTGTGTGTGACTATTCTTTAAGTTGCCCAACGTCGGTCTGCTTGGTACAATTTCAATACTTTAGATTTCATCCTTGTACCTTCAAGGTTGGTGATTTTGCCAATTTAGATTTATTCCTAGGTCACTGTAAACTTGAAACTTAAAGAACATCAAAGCTTTTATTTTCCATTTCATTTTTCTTTCCTCTAGGCCACAGATGAAGATCTTACAACCTTTAATGAATAGCTCATTTGTCCTTATGCTGACCGAGTTTTACTATCTTTTTAATCAAATAGTTGATATATGAAGCCATCTCCAATCTTGCAGAATGATGCAGGAATCATAGCTGTCAGTTAAAATTTAGATCTCCCTGCAAGACGCAACACAAAAGCAAACTAAATTGATAAAGTTCTTCACTTTTAGGAATTCAGAACTTAAACCTGAGAAATAAAAATGAAATTCTAAGCCCCGCAAACAAGGGAGTGGACCATAGGTTGATCACAGGGACCCCAGAGAAACCTTGGAAGTTGAGTTCCCAGCCATGACAGGACAAGAGGTTAGAGGAGCATTTTTGCAACCCCTCCCTTGCTAACTTACATCATTAGACTTTCTTTCCTAAGGGCTAAGCAGAAACCAGTCTTTTCAAAAGACTCCACCACTGCTATCAACCAACCCCTGACACTTACTCCACCCTTTTGTGTTTCGACAAAACAACCAATCAGCATTCCTTCCTGACAGAGACCGCCTACCACTGAGTGGTTCTGGCTAGTCTACTGAGGATGCAGAGTGAGAATTTTCATGTCCTCTGCTTCACCTTTTGACATCAGAGGAACAAAACATCCACCCTCAGATCATGCTAACACTGCTACTTTTTTTTTTTTTTTAAACATGGGACCCATGGAGGGGCCTAAGCTCAATTGCACATGTGCATGTTTTCCTTTCATAAATATTCATGTCTTTTCCAATAGCTTACTGAATATGTATATATGGCTATCCCATTCAGCATCAATTCCTTCTTATTCTTCCCATCCTCAAAGTATCTTTTTCTGACTCCCTTCCACAGACTATGCTTCCAGCCTGTCAGAATGGCCACCCTGCAGGCTTCTGCGTAACTGATTTTCTTTTTCTTTTTTTTTTTTTTTTCTGAGAGAGGGTCTTGCTCTGTCACCAACTAGAGTGTAGTGATACAATCACTACTCACTGCAGCCTCCATTTTTCAGGCTCAAGCAATTCTCCCATCTCAGCCTCCCAACTGGCTGGGACTACAGGTGTGTGTCACTGTGCCTGGTTAATTTTTTTTTTATTATTTATTTCTTTTGAAGAGGCAGGGTCTCACTATGCTCAGGCTGGTCTTGAACTCCTGGGTTAAGCAATCCTCCTGCCTCAACCTCCTGAAGTGCTGGGATTACTGGCATGAGGCACCATGTCTGGCCAGCTTAGCTGATTTTTTATACAAAATTATTGCTGTGTTTTGATCCTAAAGATTCAAGGAAACATGGAATACATTATTCTAAACAAGGAAACGTTTTTCATATGGTCAGTGGTTCTTAACCAGGGGCAATTTTTTACTTGCAATGACAACTGACAATATCTGGAGGTTTATTTGTGTACCTCAACTGGGGAGGTGCTCCTGGGATCTCAGTAGAGGCCAGCAATGATACTTATTAAACATTGTAGGAGACCAGAATATGCTACCCCAGAATATGAAGAATGGTTGTGCTAAAGGCGATTGAGAAACAGATGAAGGACAGCTTTCTCCTCCCTTGCTCTATTTGCCTAACCAGGACATTTACAAAGACAAAAGGTTTTCTCCCCCACCACCTCTTTCTGCCAGGAAGAACAAGGTTAACCACTGAAGTAAACTTTGGACCCTTATCGTCTGAATATGACACTAGAGGAATCTATATTAACAAGCTTCACTACATAGCCCTTATCTGTCATTTATTTCCCTTCCTACAAATTGCTGCCCTGAGATACCAAAAATACTTTTACTTTTTATTGTCACTTCTCCAAAAATTTACTGTACTTTGTTGAAAATGTTATAAAGCTGGTGTTCAAAGTCATCTCTTTGAGAATGACTCATTCCCTGGGTATCTGCCATGTACATATGAAATATACATATTAATAAGCTTCTGTTTTGCTGCTGTTGTTGTTAATCTGTCTTTAGTCACAGGGGTCTATTCCAACTAACAACCTATCAGAATTGAAAAAAAAATTATATTTTCCCCCCTGCAATATTCTCAATGCAAAAAAATAGTACCCGCCCGACTCCACCACACACACACACACACACATAAATAATTATCAGGCTCAAAACAGGAAAGCACACGCAGATTTAAAACTCTGTTATACCTTGAGGACATATGGTTTGCTCCATAGATCTCTGCATAGTGGGTGCTCTATTTTTAATTTTACGAGAAAATGTATTCAAATAGATTACAAAATTAGGAGAGATTTGCGTAAACAGTGATTTATTCTTTCTTTGTTTAAGAAACAAAAATAGACAAAACAAAACAAAATAAAAACCCTTCTTTTAGGGATTAACTACATGATTTTTGCTAACATGAGTTTACCCACATACTAAGATAAGCGGCCTACTAATCCTGAGCTGGCAATTAAGTCCTAGATCTTCTATCTGCTGAAACAGAAGACAAAGCCAAAATCTGAATCATAAAAGTGTATTGTTGGTGTTACACAATTTATACCCATATGAAGTAAAATTACTCTTCAAAAGAGAAACACAGCTAACAGTACCAAATTTTCACCCAATGGACACATATGAAATATTGGTTATGCTTCTAAAGGTTGTATTTCCCTTCTAAAATCATATTTATGAATAAGTAAAAATTCAGGATATTAGTCAAATCAGGCCTCAGCCCAAATGAAATATTACAGTTGATTCATTCTCCTTCACAATGAAAAGTATAAGTTATTATCTTTCTAAAGTAAAAAATCTAAAGATGTTACTCCTTCAATATAAAAATCCACTGTTTCCCTGACTAAGAGACCCTTCACAAAATAATTCCAAATGAGTTCTTCAATCTTATATTTCTCTTTTTTCTATTACCTGTGATCCAATCGCAAACAGTTTTTGCTCTTCATTTCTTCCCCAAGTGTTGCATGCCCTTTCAAGATTTCCTGCCTTTATACATTTTAATGTGAATATCGTCTTGTCCCAAGCAACTCTGGTTGCCATGTTTCTGCTCACACATCATCGATTACAGAAAGTTTTCCAAACCTACCCCTCTTATTTCCCTTCAAATGCACTAAGTAATGTTTTCTTCTATTTTTTTAACCTGTACCACTTGATCATCATCAAAAACTAGTATTACAACTATTTACCCACATATTCTTGATGGATTTTATTCACTGTTTTATCCCTAACATGCAAGTATGACTCATAGTAGATGCCAACTTACTGTGTTTGCTGATTATGTGTTTATATAAAGGAACTGACTTTGTGACAAGAATTTCAATTACTATAATTTGATTTTGATTAAGGCATTTTATAAACTCACTACACATGAATAAGGTTATTGATTTGGTGGTAGAAATTTAAATGTTTTCAATGAACAAACATCCACCAAATAATTATGAATGTATGATCATTAATAAAAATATTGATATTCATTTGAAAACCTAAGACTTGTTCAACACTTGGTGCTATAAAAATCTGAATGTTTATGATTTTCTAAAATTCAGGTATTGACACCTAATCAGCCATCTGATGGTGTTAGAAAGCGGGGTGGGAGATGATTAAGTCATGAAGCCAGAGCCCTCATGAATGGAATTAGTGTCCTTGTGAAAGAGGCCCCATAGCTCCCTCGCCGCTTTCATCAAGTGAAGTTACAGCAGGAAGATGGCCATTTATTAACAAATAAATTGGTTCTCACCAGACACTGATTCTGCCAGCAACTTGCTCTTGGAGTTCCTTGCCTCCAGAATAATAACAAATAAATTTCTGTTACTTATAAGGTACCCAGTTTATGGTATTTTTGTTATAGAAGTCGAAATGAACTGAGAGAAAAGTCTTATCCAGAAGTGGAGCACTTCTGTAACAGACACCTAAAATGTAGAAGTGGCTTTGGAATTGGGTTATGGGTAATGGCTGGAAGAATTTTAAGGTTCACACTAGAAAAAGAACAGACCATAAAGGACAATGTTGGTGATGGCTCAGAATATTAGAAGAGCTATGGAGAAAGCTTCAGTCTTTTTAGAGAATACCTAAGTAGTCATAATCAGAATGTCGGTAGCAATATAGACATTAAAGGCCAGGCTAATGAGGTCTCAGATGGAAATAAGGAACATATTATTGGAAAATGGAGGAAAGGCAATTGTTGTTATAAAGTAATAAAGAACTCAGTTGAAATTCATATGTGTCCTAGTGTTTTATGGAAGGCAGAAGTTGGGATCAATGAAATTGGATATTTGGTTGAGGAAATTTTTAAGCAAAGCACTGAAGGGTACAGCTTGGTTTCTCTTGAGTAGTTACAGTAAGACACAAGAGGAGAAATAACAATGACAGCATTGTTAATCAAAAGGAAACAGAACTGGAAAATTAAGAAAAGTCTTATCCTGTTCATATTAAAAGGAATGGAAAAGCACGTTTAAGAGAGAAGTGTGTGACCAAATGACATTCATTGATGAGTATGAATCTACCATATCCAGAGAAGCTTTTTCATCAAGACAATGGAACAATAAGGACAAAGGAATTTTGGAGATTATCAGGGCTTCTGGCCTATCACAGAATGATTTTGAAGGAGAAGTTATGGGCCCTCGCAGAATCTCAGTGCTCTCTGTGTGACACCATAGCAAGAATCTGCTCATCACATTCCAATGCTGGGCTCCTCAGCTGCCACAGGTACAGCACAACCCACTGTGGCTGCCCCTGTAGAGAATACAGGTTATAAACCTTGGTGGTGTCCACAGTGCCATCTCTACTGGTACACAAGAGTGCGTGAGCTGTAGGGCATGGCTGCCTCAACACAGATTTCAAAGGATGCCCTAGAGACCCACAGGGCCCCAGCAGAGAATTGCCAAGGGAGTGGACCTGCTGCAGGGAGTCCCTACTTGGGCAACGTCCAGCAGAGCTCTGAGGATGGGTTTCCATTAAGGATCTCAGACCAGTAGTCCCACGAGAGGACAATTCCAGCCCAGGATAGCCATGGGCACATTACCCAGGCATAGAGCTGTGGTGTTGGTGGGGCTATGCAGAGAACCACTATAGGCCTGGATGGCAGAACCTTGTGTCAAAGAATATTATTCTCTTCTTAAGATTTTGAACTTGTATAGGATTGTTACCCCTTTCTTCTTTTCTGTTTATCCCTTTTGGAATGAGAATATCTAGCCTATGCCTGTCCTACTGAGACAGGATTGTTCCCTTGACCTCCATCGTCGGTGGGAAGTGGAGTGACTCGTTTCACTCATTCTCCCACTGGCCATTTCTTGTGAGAGGGAGTATGTGAGCAAGTGAGTGTGGGAACTGGAGGGAATGAACTCTGGAACTGGCTTGTCGCTCCTCTCTGGCAGAAGCAGGCTCTGTGCAGGCTCCACGGCAATGTCCAAGCCCTTGCCCTCTCGACACCTGGGTTCTTGTGCAGCGTCCAGGAAGAATCAGGTCACACCGTTTGAAGGATAGTGTATGCAGAGGACTTTACTGGCCAATGGAAGTGGCTCTCAGTGGTATGGGGAGTTGGAAAGGGGATAGTGCAAGAAAGTGACCTTTCCCTGAAGCCACACCATCTGAACTTAACCATGTCTATCCATAGTCTCTAGCACTCAGTTTCTTCTCTGCTTACTGCTCAGCCACTTGTATCGCTCTGGCAGCTCAAGTATTTTTTTATGGGCACAGGATGGTGCATGGCAGGCCAAAAAGGCAACATCCGGGCATAAAAACGGGGTCAGCTGTTTTCACTTAGGGCAGTTCCAGGCTTCAGGGTAGGGGTTTAGCCAGGACCCCAGCTGTTCTGTATCACTACCATTCTATTTTTGAAACACATAGCATGTTTTATTTCATAAGTTCACAGTTATAGTGCAATTTGTTTCACAATGAATTACACGTTGAGTTTCACCTATATTTAATTCAGAGCTATTAAGATGAGACACTGGACTTGACTTTCAAGTTGATGCTGGAATGAGCTAAGATTTTCAAGGATATTTGGATGGTATTAATACGTTTTGCATGAGAGCACATAAATTTGGAGGGAGTCTGAATGGTTGTGTCCCCCATCAAAATCTATATGCTAAAACCTAATCATCAATGTGATGGTGCTGAGAGATGGGTGTTTGGGAGGTGATTAGCTCATGGGGCAGAGCCCTCATGAATGGGATTCGTGCCTTTCGAAAGAAGCCTGAGAGTGCTGCCTTGCCTCCTGCTACCAGGAGAAAAGTCACCATCTATTAATCAGACAATGGGCCTTCACTAGGTATTGAATGTGCTGATCCTTGGATGTTGAACTTCCCAGATTCCAAAACTATCAGAAATAAATTTCTGTAGCTTATAAACTACTCAGTTCATGGCATTTTCTGGTGGTTGCACAAATAGACTAAGAAACTTGGCAATTCTAAGAGTGTAAAATATTATCTTGATGTTAAGAACCCTATTGTCAAGTTTAAATACAAGGCAGGTTCAGAATGGGAAATCAAAATAAGTAAAATAATCCAGTGTTTATTACTTTCCGGCAAATATTAGTGCTCAAAAAATTTTATCTTAATAATGATAACAATGATGGTGGTGATCATTCTAAACATCAACTGAGCTATAAAGACATTAAAGATCTTATAGGCGTTGAGGGGAAAGATCATGTGGACAGGAGCAGTATGGTAAGATGTCATGAAAAGAAGTATGGGAACTAGATAATTTGAAAATGGAGAAAAGATATTGTTCATAGGTAGTTGGCATATGGACAAAGGTGTATAAGTAAGAAAATGATCATTGTCTAGGAAAGTAGTAGTTAGAAAAGATTAGAGAACAATAGGTAAGGTCTAGGCTGTATTAATAGGATATTTTAAATGTCTGGTCTCAAAGTTTGATTTTTATCTTGAATGTTATTGTGAACCACCAGAAGTTTATGAATAGGAAGAATAATATTGAAAAGGAGTCTTTTGAACGAGCCTTGCAACTATGTCCTGGGGAAAGGTATTGGCTCGAAGAGAGATAAGCAAATAACCAGTTAGAAGATCACTTAAATATGAATTAAATAATACAGTACTATTTGAGCAAACATTACTTATCTTTGCAAATCATTCTAGGAGAAGAAAAATATTAATATGTAGTCAACTTCCCAAGAGAGTCTATAATTTTTTTGAGAAGGGAGATTTAAATACAAGAAATAGACCTGGAATGATAAATAAGATAGAACATAATGTGATAATGTCTTTAACTAAATGATACACATAGTAACAGAAACAGATAAAAGAAAGAGAACATGAGAGTTATAAGGGAAGACGTCTTGAAAAAAGTGACATTTGAGTTTGTTGTAAGATAATAACATTTAAGTGGCCAGAAAGGAATATAAAAAAGACGTTTTGATGGAAACACATTATAAGCAAAAGTGTGGAGATATGAATGAGTATAGCTTGTGGACAATAAGCATATGCTTGGGACAATAAGCATAAAATGTGTGCTTGATGAATCTATGCAGGGGTTAAGAGAAGAACGGATAAATTAATAATGCCTAATTAGGTATCCAAATGGAAGAGTAGATCAAGTTGTGTTCATTATCGAATTCTCTACTCCATGTTAGGCATTGGTTAATATTTCCAGATGTGGGTTTGTTTAGTGCTCATAACATTCCCGTGAAGTCGATATCATCCCCTACCTACAGATGCAGAAACTGAGGCTTAAAAAGCTTGAGTTAGAAAACAGGAAATTTGACAAACATTTTCAAACCCCCAATATGTGGTATAAAGTGCCAGAGTTACTGATAGTCAATATTTGAATTCACATCTGTTTCACTCCAAAGACCTTGCACTCTCACCATCCCCTGCTGCCACTGTCCACAGGACAACCCAAAGCCCATCTACAGTTTTGAATAAGTGAGTGGAAGGAGGCAACTATGATTGAAATTTCAAGTTCACACTAAGTATCACATCCTCATGTTGCCTAACAATGTTTTCCAGCTCTATGTTAATGTAGTGTCCCTTTTATTGCATCCTTTAAAAGTCTTTCTTAGTCATAAAAAGTAGTTTTTAAAACTAGAGTTATAAATGGGGCCATAAGCTGGTGCTTTGCAATTCAGATGAAATCATTAGAAGGCAGCACTGACATCCTATCTTACACTCTGCGTGTGGAGGGTGGCTCAGACTCTGCAGGCTACAAACTTGAGCTGAGACACATCAGAAAGAGCAAGTTAGTGGGCTATACTGCAGAGCCTTCAGAGAAAGAAAATCACATCACATCATCTCACAGCTACGTGTAGAAAACCATAATGGGCTTAAATGAGATTTAAATTAACTGGACACATGCTTGCAGTGACAATTATAAAGACCTTCAAGCAAACAAGAAAATTAGGCCAGAAAAGAAGCTATGTCTAAAACTTCCTATTAAAAAAATGACTTCTCGCTCTTTCTGCATACACGCACATACACACACCCCAACACACACACACCCCAACATACATGCACATCCCAACATACAAGCACATATTAACATAGAAACACACCAACATACACACAGATGCCAACATACACACATACCAACACACTCACAAACACCAACATACACATACACACCAACATACATATGCTCATAGACACATATGCTAACATGCTTGTACGCACATATAAACACCTGTCACTTGCCGCTGATTTAGCTGCAGAAATTATGCCTTATAGGAAGAGTATTTTATTTTTTCTTTTAATTTTAATTTTTTTTTTTTTTTTTTGAGACAGGATCTTGCTCTGTCATCCAGGCTAGAGTGCAGTAGTGCGATCATGGCTCACTGCAGCCTCAACCTTCTAGGTTCAAGTGACCTTCCTGTCTCAGCCTTCTGAGTAGTTGAGATCACAAGTATGTGCCACTGTGCCTGGCTAATTGTTTTATTTTAATTTTTTATAGAGATGAGATCTCAGTATGTTGCCCAGGGTGGTCTCAAACTCCTGGGCTCAAGCAATTCTCCTGCCTTGTCTTCCAAAAGGGCTGTGATTATGGGTGTGAGCCACCACGCCCGGCTGAGAAAGATGATTTTAAAATGCATGTACTACTTAATTTCAGCCAATCCAAATACAACCACCACAGGATTTTAGACAAAAAACTACGTGAGTTTAATATGCAGCAAAATTATTTACTTATTTAATTGAATCTTCATGGAGTATTTGCCTCCAGAGTTGAAGTTAAGGAATTAAATGTTGTGGAACGAATATAAGAACTACAGTCTAAACAGAGTTCTAGTAATCGTTTACCATTTACTAGTAATAGAACTTTAGAAAGTTCTATATTATCTCACTCTAAGTTTTATTGCCTACAAAATGAGATAATATCTACTACATTGCAAGGTTTTTGTGAATGATAGTCAAGATCAAGTAAAGTGACTTGTCCTGCATCTATCATAAATAGAGGGTATTCAGTGACTACTAAGCCCATTAACCTTGTCTGTGTTGTCTTGTTTGAGATCCCTGAGAGGCAGACCCTTAGACACAGATTCAAGTGTAAGCAGTTGTTTGGGAGGTGATGGTAGGGAAAGGAAGAAGGGATGCAGAGAATGAAGCTGATAAAGAATAAGTCGTCCAGCCACAGGGCTTTGGGAAACTAAAGCTCAATTTCACTGTGGAAATCTGGGTGACAAAGTAGAACATACCTTAAATTATATCAAAAGAGAAGTGAGGAAGCTGGGCTGTATCTACTCCCCATCTTTCCTGGGCAAAGCGGTGCCTAGTGTGGTATTCTCTGTCATTTCTGCCTTGTCATATATGCTTGCCTAGGGTGCTCCCTAGGCCAATAAAAAAGAAAAGAAAAAAAAAGTTCTCAAGCACAGAGAGCCACATATGTTCACAGTAAATGACCCTCAGAGTTAAGGGAGGTGAGGGCCAAGACGATGTGGAGAACATCAACAACATCTAGTAACAAAATATATAGAAAAAATATTTTAAAAATATCCTCTTTTCCAAGATTTACCAAGATTCAGTCCTCATCCCTTTGACTCTTCTAAATGAGGGTTCCATTTCCTGATTTATCCCAAGCTTCCTGTATATAGAAGGTATTTCATAGGTATTTTGATACATTTTATAATATATACTACTTTTTCTTTACTTCTTAAGGAACTGGCACTGTGGTAAGTGATGCAGATATATTATTTATATATTATTTCATTTGATCTTCATTATTTCTCCATTTTCCTTACTTAATGGAGGACAGAAACAAATGAGAGAAATTAGAAAAATGTACTATATATCTGAATCCTGAATCCATGAGCTTAATTACCATCATATTACCTTCCTCCTCACTCTCACACCTTTGCAGAGCTCCTTCACTTCCTCTTTCTTCTTTAGATATCACAGCATGCCTTCAAATTCTCTCTCTCTAAAGTGAAGCCCTTTTCCTCCTCCACAAATTTCTGCTTATGTCTAGGGTATCAGACTCAGATCCTCTGAGTCATCCCTGACGCTGCTCAGCCTCCTCAGTACAATATTCACAAGTATAAGTATTAGTGTATGCTACCTGTCCTTTAATTGATTCCCTGCTATGTGCTAACAAGATATATGACTTGGATCTTATGAAGAATCCTCTTATGAATATTTGTGAAAGTCCACATGTTATACATATCATGAAAAAAACAACAGTCAAGGACCACAAATGAGGTACACATGTAATGCTATATGCAAAAGTAAGATGATAAGATTATAAAAATTTCCAAAGTGTTTCCATGACTCCCTTTCTTCTCCTGCAGAAGACCCACTATTTCAAAGTCCGCTTCTATCATAAAGAGAAGAAGAATCTGGCTTTTTTTTTTTTTCTTTTTTTTGCATATCTTGGCTGTTAACAACCCCCTTGGAATCACAGTGAGTAGCTGGAGGTTAGGTTGTTCATTACTGCTTTAGTGCTGGCTAGAATGACAAGAGTTCTTAGGAAAGTTTAAGACAAAGTCTTTAACTTTTTCCAGTTTCTTCTCAGGCTTAGATGCTGGCAGAACATACTTTTTAAGGCTTTGTGATAATTCAGTAATTGGGAATTTCAGATCTAAAAAAGTCTTTAAAATCCTAAAGACACTAAAATATATAACATAACTACTTATATCTCAAATGGGGACAATGTCATCAAGATGAGGCTAATGGTGATAACACCATGTTGTACTAGTTGAGCACTTATATCCACAAACAACAGTTATCTGTTATCTACTCTGAAATGAGAATAGCCAGGCATGGTGGATGCAGAGAGAATGAGATACTCAGAGACATATCCTAGGGGAAGTGAATGAAGGGGATGCATAGTGATCTCATGTCCTAGATGGAGTTTGAAGCACAAATGGAAATTTTCGAGGTGAACCGCTGTCTCTCTCGGCCACTCAGAAGTCATAGAATTATCCATGAGAACTGATGGACTCTGCTAAACAAAGGAGGTCATCAATCTGCTGACCATGACAGAGGTCTCTGTCTAGGAATTTGTGCCCTTTTCTCTAAAATGATGATCAAATGGCTCTTAACAATAGTAAGTATATGATCTATTGATAGAGAATAAGAAAAACCATCCAACATCAAAATGCCTCAGTCGGTCCTAACATGCCTCGGTATTAAGAAGTAAATGAAATATACCATAACCCAGGCATTTGCTTAAACAAGACAATTGCCAACCAAGCCTCTAGACCCCCATATTCCTTCAAATCATTTATATTCATTCCAAATGAAACCATTAGTGCTTATTTCTGTAGCCCACTGAACTGTAAAGCTTCTACTGCAAGGACAGCTTAATTCACATTTATTGTCTTGGAACCTATTCTACACTTTTATTTTTCCTTTCGTTTTTTAATTTTTTTAAGAATAAAGCCTTACTATGTTGCCCAGCCTGAACTTGAACTCCTGGGTTGAAGTTGTTCTCCCACGTCAGCCTCTTGAGTAGCCGGGACTACAGGTGAGTGCCACCTGGACTGGCGACTTCCTTTTTAAACATTAAAAGCTATTACACACAAAATGACAGTTACAGAGACAAATACATCATATGTTGTTTTGCCTACCAATACAATTAACAAGTCTAGACTTCTAACATATTGGCTCCAAATATTTTCAGATAAATGAAACATAGATCCAGTTGAAGTCTCCTTCGTACCTCTGCCCCATAAAATTACCTCCTTCCCTCTTTGGAGGCATCACTGTTTTGAAGTTTGTGTTCATTCCTCCTATCTTTTCTATATATTTTTGTATTTATAATTAAGATTTGATTATTTTGTCTATTTTTGACTATTTGTACATCTTATTTAGAAGGGACACAGGAAAGTATCATTACACAGCTTGCTTTTTTTCACTTTATATTTTTTCACTTTATATATAAAATATATAAAATATATTTTATAGTATTCACTTTACATTATAAGTAGATACATTTGGATCTTGTTATCATTTTATCTGGTATACAGTATTCCATCCTGTGGATTTCCCATCATGAAAAATCTATTCCCTTAATAATATTGATATGGTTTAGATGTCTTATCTTGGTCAGTTCTCATGTTGAAATGTGAGCTCCAATGCTGGAGGTGGGACTACTGGGAAGTGTTTGAGTCATGGGGGCAGCACTTATGAATGGCTCAGTATCCTCCCCACAGTGATCAGAGAATTCTCATTTGATTAGTTTATGTAAAAGCTGGTTGTTTA
This sequence comes from Papio anubis, assembly GCF_008728515.1. Lineage (NCBI taxonomy): Eukaryota > Metazoa > Chordata > Mammalia > Primates > Cercopithecidae > Papio > Papio anubis. The sequence goes on along the minus strand of NC_044987.1, from coordinate 96,506,548 downwards.
AAAGAGTCTGGTATCACCTCCTCTCTCTCTCTTGCTCCGTCTCACACCATGTAACATGCCTACTCCCTGTCCACTTTCTGCCATTATTATAAGCTTTCTGAGGCCTCACCAGAAGCTGGGCACATGTTGGTAATATGCTTGTACAGTCTGCAGAACCGTGAGCCAAATAAACCTCCTTTGTTTATAAATTACCCAGCCTCAGGTATTCCTTTATAATAATGTAAAATGGATCATCACAGAAGTACATTACTGATAAAGCATAATTTTCTATCAAAGATGCTGCTTCCTTTTTTGTCCTTCTCGTTCTTTAGTAAGAATCCTGTCTCTATATACCACTTAGCATAGATAATATATGTTTGCTTACAGTTATCTACCACATAGAAACCAGAGGATGAAAATTTAAGACCCAGATCTATCTATAGTCACTTATGTTAATATGGATTTGTCATATTCCTATTTTTACCACAGTTTTCTCATCTGCAAAATTAACTGGAATGGTGGGAATAAACCCACAACATTCATAAAAGTCACTTTCCCATTCATTTTCATGCACTACTCTGCTGGGCTGGTGGACATACGATTTCAGAACCACTAAAGCAGGAGTGTGTGAAAATGAACAGTGTTTTTAGATAGAATTTTATGGCCCCATTAATGGTTTAAAAATGAAGACTTCTAAGCTTGTTGTTACTTACACTTTAAATAATGTAGACAGCTATATCATGCACAGTTGGAATGGCATACAATTCAAAGGGTGATAGAACAAACCCCATCTTCACCCTATACAAGCACCCCACAATACCACCATCTCACCTCCCGTCAGCTCTCCAGAAATCTGAGTTTGTCTTTTCCTAAAGGAATGTTCAGGTATGTCTTGGTGGCAAAATGGAGTCATGAGATAGTGATAGGGTTGCAAGGAACGATTATGCCATTTCAATAAAGTCTTCTTTCCTCTGATAGCTTCCCTCCACACCTGTGTGATCCGCCTCCTTGCTTCTTCAGTCCCATGTCCACTGTCAATAATTCTATCTTCTTTTAGTATTGGTTTTCTTTTGCAGTACACCAAGCTTCTTTCCAAGACAAAGGTTTAGATTTTGGCCGATTCGGTCGGCCCCACTGAATCATGCAAATAAGAGGTGAAATGTTCTCTCAGCCTGGAACATTTTTCCCCTGTTCTTCTCCCAGTCAGTTCCTACTCACCTTTCCAGTCTTAGAAACTAAACTTCAAACTAAGCTAATCTTTCAAATCTTAAAAACTAAACTTAAAAACCAGATTAGAAATCTAAATTACCCAACTTCAAAACATTTTAGGCTCATTAGTAGTACTTAGTGCAATTTTAAATAAATAGTTTTAGTGGAATGATTTGATGTCTTTCTTATTTATGCAATTCTGTGCTGTGTCTAAATTTGTCTTTTTAAAAATGTTTTTAATTAAATAAAATACTTTTTGGGGTCTGTCTATGTTGTCCAGGGTGTCTTCGAACTCCTGGGCTCAAGAGATTTTTCCACTTCAGCCTCCCTAGTAGCTGGGATTACAAGTGCACACCACCATATCTTGCTCTGTATATTTCTTTATTGCACTGCCTAGCACAGTGCAGAGCAAGCCAGTAGACGTTCATCGAATTTTCACTGAAACCATGAAAGAAACTGCCCTCAAAATGCTGGTCCTATAGTGAATATTATGTGAAAAAGTACAAAAAGAAACCAACTTAACATTCTTTGTTTCTAGATGCAGCTTCTATGAAATGGTGGACTGAAAATTTACTGTTCTCACTCTTCCCAGCTATTTCTTTTTGGATTGATCATTGGGTAATGCCCAAGATGTTTTTCGTTTCAAATAAAAATGAGTTTGTTTTGTTATTTCTTCAATACATTTTCAAAATTAGAAGGAGAGGAAAATTAACGAAAGTGTCAAATTCCGTCCAGAGTGTGTTTTGTTCTATGCTATTTCTAGCCTCCAGCCTTTTGTCTTTTTCTTTCTTGCTACTATGCAGTTGTCACAAAAGCAACATGATTTCTCTTGGCACTATTGGTTATCTGCCTCTTATTATCTCAATATAGACATTTGAATTTGTATTAACTCAGCTAAGAAAATCGAATGCATGTGTGTATGTATATATACACACATGCAGAGTGTGTATGTGAATGAGATAGAGTTTGCCACTGATAGCGCTCCTTTTTTAGATTTCCAAACTTACAAGACAGTTGTTTTTACAAGTTTTTGTTTTCCTCTCCACTTTTCCAGAGGAAAAGTTCCGATTAATCTATAATCTCTTTTATACAAGCAGCAGAAAAGCTCAGTTCTAAGCTCTATGAAATAGTATGATTGAGTTTAGCATAAAGGGCCAAAAAAAACCTCACTCTAAAAAGTGATTCAGAACTTTATGCATCTGTGATTTTCTACTGCATAAGTTAATAATTAGGTCATTTGTTCTCAAATTTTTGAGTGTATCAGAATCACCTGGAGTGCCTATTAAAATGCAGATTGCTGGGCCACACACTCAGAGTTTCTGATTCAGCATGTCTGAGGAGGGGCCAGAGACTGCCTTTCTGATTAAGTTCTCAGGCGATGCTGATGTTAGTGGTTCAGCTTTACACATCGAAAGCAGTTGCACTAAATAGTTTACAGATAGAGATGTTGTTGGAACACGTGAGCTGTATACTTAAGGTTCGTGTTCTCAAAGAAGATCCCTTTGCAATGAAAGAGATGGCCATTCTTGATGAAGGGCTTAGTAGGATGAACAGAATCCTGACAATGCTTGACTGAGGACATGGGAAAATATATATCCCTATCCTGCCCAGGAGAGTGGCTTTTAGTTATCAAATATTGCTTTGGAAAGTTTTTATGTTTTTGCCATTTAATATCCCTATGAACCAGGACAAAATTTGTTTTCCTTTCCGTGCCTCAGTTTCTCAGGTATAAAGTGGAGATAAAAAGATCTATTATGAGTAATTGTAAATATTCATAAAATAATATGGTAAAGACCTCCACATGCTATGTGCGGTACAGTAAGTGAAAACAAATCTTAGTTCCCTTCTCTTACTGAAGATTCATATTGGATAATTCTTAGGACATGTATTTCAGCTTTTTCTTTTGGATACATTCAATTAAGATAATATTCCAAAAGTGATTCCCCAGATTGGTAATCAACCTGGGCAGGTAAGAAAGGAAAAAGGTTTGGAGACTACTTGTGAAGTTGGTCCCATTGAATCATGCAAATAAGAGGTGGAATTTTTTTCAAAGACAAGGTGAGGGAAGAAGGGGGACTCCATTATTTTGTTTAGATGTCAGCAGTATCCCAAGCAAGGAGGGCAATTAATAAATAAACCTTCAAATTATTGGAAAAGTTGTCTCTGTGGCTTGTAATGTAGGCAGGCTAAGTATTTATACCAATATTCCCAGATGGTGTCTTCACAATCGCATTGGAAACCAATGTAACTTTAGAGAAATAAGCAAAGTACTAAAGAATAGTCTTCCTGTCCTCTAAGGAAGGCATGTAGCCTGTGAAGACAAAGTCTCTGTTCAATGCTGGAGTCTCCTCATTAGGACTAGATCTGCCATTGAACTAATTAAGATGAATTATGGAAATATGGTTTTTTTCCTGGATTCCAGAATTCTTGGTGCAGAAAAGCAGCTCCTAAAATAATATTTATATAATTCATTGAATTTATATTGGCCTCAAGAAGAAAATCTTCATGAAAATAAAAATTAAAAAAACACACACACACAAGATTCATTCCCTGCAAAGCCATAGGGGTAGAATCTGGACTGATTGGATTTTGAATTGCTTTAAATAATTAATATAAAATCTAAATTTAAAATTTCTTTCATATTACCCTAAGTAGCCCTTTTCTTTTGGAATGTTTTATTTCTGAATTGACATGTCACATTATAATGAATCATGGACTTACAGTAATGGCACAAAAAGACCAACCTTTAGCTGAGGAAAGAAGCTCCTCAGTTAAATTAGAAAGTAAATTAAAATCTTTAAATTGATCAAAATTAAAAGAGGTAATGGAAGATAATAAGAGATACTCAATAAAGATTTAAAGCTTATGTTAGATAAAGAAATACATCCTATAATTCTACAGACTGAGTTCAAACCTAGTTCCCTGTTTATTCACTATGCAACTAGAACATATCCTTAACTTTTTGGGTCAATCAACTTCCTCATCATCACAGTTGTTTATAGAACACAACTAATAAAATGAATGGCACATAATTTGTGATCTATGTTTTCTCTTTTTCATAGTATCTTCAAAATTCTGGTAGGATTAAGCTAACTTGTGAGATGGAGTGATTTAAAAAATGCTCAAAGGTAATTTCAGTGGTGTTCAGATAAAATTTTTTCTCCTTACTAAATATAAGGTAACTTTTCAAACCCCAGCTGAGTTGAACATAAAATTGCACTCTGTTTATTAGTAAGTAACTTTTCCAGGATTACCATTTTCCTGTAAATAACTTCTTCAGGGAAAACCAAAATATATCATCTAAAAGTAATCAGGGACAGAAAGAGAGAAATTAATTTTTTAAAAAAGGGAAAATGACAAACTCACTAATGGCATTACATCATGTAATGAGTTGAAACTGCTTTATCAGTTTGAATTCATAACTCTAATGGGGAAAGGATCAGAGTAAACAAGAATTTAAAATCGTATCTCTGCCTTTTCCAGAGTGCAGAGTACTTGCCCATAAATTCTTAATCAATATTCAAAAGGAAGAATTAAAGTAAATTATATTTTCTTCCATGTAGGATTTAGCCTGGCTCATTACTGGATTTCCAATTATAGTCACATGACAAGATTTAAAAAAAATTTTTTTTTTGGTGGCTAAATTCATCAGCCATTCTGATAGACCTTATTTTTCTTCTTTTTAATATTTGATAGTAGAGATTTAGGTGAATAAGGAGAAAAAATGAAATGGTCTTACTTCTTATTGTCCATATCAGTCATTTTACTATGGTCTAGATGATTTCGGCAACAATAATATCTCATAATGCAATCCCAGAAGCTTATCCAATCACTTTAATGAATTCCCACCAAGTATGAAAAATAATGCCCTTCATGATTAATTTAATGGTCAGAGTTATAATTGTCTGGATTTCTCTCCTAAACTGGCTGGTGTAGCAGCCTCAAACTCCCTCATATAATGAGAAAAAAAATGGAATTAAGTTTGAGAGCCTTGAGCCATTATAATGGTTAAATCATATTTCTCTATTTTTCAAACCATGTATCTATATTTATGCAATATAATAGCAAGGGAACTCGGGAAAGAGATAACTAATAAATGACGGAATATTATGAGATAATAACTACAATTCTCTTTAAAGGTCATCTTTAGATGAGAAAGTATAATGCTCTATTAATATTGCTTGTCATTTTAGGACTGGGCATCATTTTCTTAGAGAAATATAACCCCAGATACCACTTTTCTTCTCTCTCTCTCTCTCTCTCACACACAAAACAGATTAACATCTGACAAAGTGTTAATCTTGAGAAATGCCTTGCCTTGTAATGGATTTTTAAAAAGAAAAAAATGATTCTGAATGAGGAAAAATGTTCTATTTCAAGTTACCAAAATTTAACTCATTTCTCTTTCTTTGGTTTTCTCTGGTTGCTTAATCTCTGAAGAAGCTTTTTCAGATCTTTTCATCATAAAACAAGGTGTAACCATATCTTTGTCTTTAGCATAAATGAGAGTCATATAGTTAATAGTTTTTAGAAGTTATACAAATGAAGAAAAATCCTTAAGATCTAACATATATTTATAATCAACCAGTTTAACAATTTAATACTTTAAAATTTTATTACATTTAATAAAGTTGATGCTAAATATGTTAAAGAAGAAATGAGTAAAATTTCATGAATATGTTCTATTAGATAAAATAATGGTGGAAAACACAATGTCAAATTATTTTAATCCCATCTATTAGAGAGGGATATTAATATTACTGGTTTGAGTTATGCAGGGTTAGAATAATTTTAACCTAAATTTATCTGATTTGTAATTTCAGTGTGATGCCCCACACAGCACTGCCTTTGGACTTATGCAAATATATTTAGCTCAAACCTGGAATGTCAAACATCTATTAACCAACTTATGTATCTAATCTTATTTACTATGCAAAATATGATATGAAACAGAATATTGTTATTCCTATTTTATGAATGAGAAACCTGAAACTCAAGAAATTTGAAAGTTGAATCACTGTCCTCCAAGTTCACAAAGGTCTTGGTAGAGCTGAACTGTGAACCCAAGTATATCAGACACTAACATCTGTGTTATTAATCACAGTGTTCTCCTGCTGGCCAATCTGAACACAGCTGAGCTGAAAACACTGGTTTACAGAAATGTGAGTCCACTTTCACGATCGAGGAAGAGAGGCTGAACTTCAGGCTGCTTTGGCCAGAAGGTGCTGAGATTGGAATTCAGTCCTTGATTTGAGTAATGCCAACCTGAGCTCAGAGTCTTCATTCCTGCTATAGTGGAGATCATCACTCAAATCCGGTAATGAGGGAAGAAACTTTAACTCATTGGGCAAATGACTCTGTTGGGACTTTAAAAAAAAAATGTGCAATAGGAATATTGTGGAGAGAAGCCACCCAGTTTGGAATTGTTCAATTCTTGTATACCATGCCTCATAGCACAAATTCATATGTCACCCTCACATTGACAGACATTACTGAGGGCTCAATTAGAGTAGCTATAGCTAATGACACCTACAGCTGGAGGAAGCCTTCTCTACACAAAGCACATAAAGACTATTTACAAACAGAACCCTCCACAAGGCCCCTCAAGGGGACTATTCAAGGATGTAACCTTGAAGAGACCATCTGTGTAGTCAACTGGATGTGATCATGACTGATAAAATGCATGCACCATTAATTTCAAATGTGATACTTTGTGTTATAAAAACATATATTTTTGATTTTAAGACATTTGCACTCTGATTACAAATATAAAATATTTGTTATAAAAGTTGGAGAAAAATAGAAAAGCATAAATAGGAAAATAAAGCCACATCATCTACATATAACAACTGCTAGAAAGTTGATACCTATCTTTCCTGTATGTGTGTTCATCTATGTGTGTGTACAAGTATGTTTGTTTATAGCCCTGTAAAAGTTGGCTCATATTTACATATTTGATTGAAACTTCATTTTTCAATGAATTAATATATTGGTAATATTTTAAAATATTCTCCTACAAAATAATTTTATTAATTATCAATTATATTAAATAATATATAAGTAGCAATACATTGATATTTAGACATTATTTTTATATAGTGGTAAGTAATATATAATTTTTATCTAATATATTATAAGTATTAAAAAATATATTATTAATTATTTCCATTAGTGTTGAGCATAGAAACTATTTTTATTATGTAAAATAATGCTCTATGAACACTGGTAAACAGAATTTTATGGTTGTCCATAAATATGTCTTCTTATAATTATATTTTCCATATTTCAGTCTGACTCAGAGTAGGTACCTGATAAACACATACATACTCCTATTGAATTGTGAATGTAATACATAATATTAAGACAATAATCTAAGAACTGTTAGTGTCACATTTGGTGCAAAGACCACAGACCCCTCAAGGAACTATAACTGATAATTCTTAGGCTCATTCAAAATTTAATAATAACTTAGTTTCTTTGATGTGCATGATTGTCCACATCCTGTTCACTAACACTAGTTTCCTGGTATATTTACACAGCTTCTTAGCATTCATCTCTCTGTGCCTCATTCACATCTTCCTTCTAAAAAAAAGAAAATCACACCTCACTTGAGAACCTTTTTTTCTACCTTTTCCCCATTTTAACATTTCAAATAAAATTGTCTCTTTTCATCAGGTACTGATTCTATGCTTAATTAGCCAGTAGATAAGTACTTAATTGAGATATTAATATGTGACTAGCACTGTAATGTACAGTATGAGAAAATACTACATTAGTGTAGTTCTGTGTGAGTTGAATATATGGTGGTCTCTATCATCAAATAATTGACATATGTTAGGCAATATAATGGCTCAGAGTTCAGATTAAGAGGGAGATAAATATCATAGGCTAAAGTAATTGAAAAACATTCATAAAAGTGCTAGGACTTGATAAAATCTTGGGAAAAAAATGAGTGAAATTTGAAGGAAAAAAAAAGAAGACCATGTCAGACCAAAGGAAAAACTTAAGGAAAGGCACTATAAGCGATCATATTTATAGATTTAAGATACTCTGTGAGGGAGTAGTAAGAAAGTATTCGCTATTTAGAATAGAGTTCAAGTCTAGAGAGTCTCTCAAAAGAAAATTTGAGGGCAAGTAGAAGGGGTCATATGATAAAATATATTTCAGTGACTCTCATAAGCCAAAGTACTGTTTCTCCAAATCTTCTATTTCTCAGAACACATAGAAAACGCCATTTGTACAGCACGACATGGAAAGGAAAGAGATGAAGATATGCATGGATGGAAGTGATAGTCCTGGGGTGTCCAGCTGTCAGGCCCACCTGCTTGCCCTAAAGACAGAGGGGATGAATAGTCTCAGCACATCTGAATCATCAGATCAGGGGAAGCCTGTGTGGAAGCTGTGGACTAGAACATATTAAACGATCTAGGGCTGGTCCAAATTTGTGTGCTCCTATCCTCAAGGGATAAACTTTAATAAAATAGAGAATTTGGGGTAATAAAATTGTGGACACAAAGGATGTCTCTGATAGATGATCAGAGACAATGGATTTTGTTTTGTCAGTTGAGCTTTTAGCAATTTTTAAAACAAATGCTACTAGTCTTGTTCATTTAGTATAGAGACTCCTTTGTACACCATGTATTGTCTATATAACTTGTCACGTAGTCAGATGGTTTTCTGTGGAAGTGGTCCATGATATAGGCATGGATAAATTGAGTGATTGATCAATGTGATCATTCAATGTGATCACTGATCCAAAAATGTGGAAACAAAAAATATGTTCATGTCAGGGTCATGATAAGATCACTAACCCTATCAATAGAACACAATCTATTCATCCATTGTATAGAATCCAGCAAATTCTTGAGCAGTCTGTGTCAATACTAAGGAGAATTCCATAACAAAATTCAATGGGAATTTTCAGAATCTCATTTTAACCCTTTATCTTAAATATGTGGAAAAACAGAATCAATGAGGTGAAGTGATATTTTCAAAGTGTCCGAGTGAATATAATATCCAAGAGAGAGATAGAAATCAAGTTTCTTTATTCCAGTCCAGGACCCTTGACGAACACCACACTGACACTGACCTATTGGCAATTTTATGTAAATATTAGAATACAATTTAGTCACATCCCAAAAGTTTTGGCAAGTCATCACATTCCCAAAGGTTTAGTTGAAGCCAGTACAATTTCACTCCTCTTTCTTTATTAGGTTCTATAAGAATAAAAGCAAAATATATTAGTTAGCTATCACTGTGTTACAAACCAACCCAAAATTAATAGTTAGAAATAACTGTTTATTTAGCTTATAATTTTGTGTGTCAGTAATTTGGATGGACCTCAGATGGGTGGTTCTTTTCATTCTAGATGTAGTTACTTATATAACTGTAATCAGGTACTGGGTCAGTTGGAGGCTGATTGATCTAAGATGGCTCAGCTAGACTGGCTCATCTCATTCCCACGTGGTCTTTTATCCTTCAGCAGGCTAAACAGACTCTGATAACACAGTGACTGGGCAGAATTCACAGGGAGATAGTGAAAGCATCCAAGACCTCTTATGGCCCTCTTATGGCTTAGGCACATAACTAATACAATATTGTTTTTATTGCAACTTGTTGACTACAGCAAGTCATAAGACTAACCGGTATTCAAATGGAGGATAATAGATTCTACATCTTAATGACAGGTGATGTAAGTCAGATGTTAACGGCATGGATACACAGAGAGGAAGATCAGGGCCTCTTAGCAAACAATTTCCACAAAGAGAAGAGATTTTCATAAATATTCTTGCTGCATTTACAACATTGGAAATAAGGTGGATTAGAAGTTGAAATCAGTGCTTCCATTCCACATTAACCTAAGCCTTGTGACAATAGGATCAATATCCTTAAATGTATACCTTCAAGTATAAAAATAGACTGGGAAAAATCATTTTTGATGAAAAAAGATATTAGCAATATTGGCAATTGTGAATAGACATTAAAACCAAAAAAGCACAAATGGAAGTAAAAATATCTGAGACATATTCTTTCTACATCTTCGCCCACATCTTTCCGGTCTGCTTTGCTGATTGCATTTTTGCCACCAGTCCTGCAAAGTTTGGCTGCCATAGGAGTCTGTCCTTGGAATTTTCTTTGTCTTTATACTCTCAAACTAGATGTCATCAATTCCATCACCTTGAATATCACAAATATGCTGATGGCTGTCAAATTTAATTTGCCATTGAGAGCTTTCTTCTAAACTCCAGATTTTTAAGCAACCGCCTAACCTACATTTCCATTGTCCATTCAAATTCATCATGCCCTAATCTACTGAATTGTTTGTATTAAAATAAAATATATCCCAAGCTCTTTAAAATCAAGATTAATGGTACCAATAGTATCCATCCAATGTTCAGGTAAAAACTAGTTGTTTCCCAAATTCCTTGTAGTCATCCATCAATTTTCTTGTTTAGTTTCTGATTCCAAAATACATGTCAAATCTGACCACAGTGTTCAGTCCAACCAACATTGCCCCTTATCTGCAATAGCCTTCTGCTGTTCTCCTGGTTCCTACAGCCTATCCTCCAGAGAGCAGTCAGAATAAGCTTTTAAAAAAGTACAATAGACTATGTCATTTTCCTGCCTCAACATCACTAGTAGTACCCCCAGTATAATTAGATTAAAAATTAAACTCTTTACTTACTACAACAACCTAAATGGTTTCACTTAACTTGAACCTTGACTTCATGTCCACTTCGTCTCTACTCTCCCTTTTGTTGCTCCATCCAAGTCTTTATAAATGAGCTGTTCCTTCCATTTGAAATATTCCAAGTGGTGTAAAATCTGTTTATTCTGCATGGCTGCCTTCTCTTCATTTGGGTGCCAACTCAAATGGAATAGTATCAGGAGGTTAACCTGAGACCTTAGCTACTCTAAGCAGAATCCCCCACCCCAATTACTCTACCATATGGCATTTTTATATTTTCATCTTAGCAGTAAAAAATAATTGAAATTCCCATCTCTCTCTCTCTCTTTTTTTTTTTTTTTTGAGACAGAATTTTGCTCTGTCACCCAGGCTGGAGTGCAGTGGTGCTATCACAGCTCACTGCAGCCTCGGACTCCTGGGCTCAAGCAATCCTCCTTCCTCAGTTTCCTGAGGAGCTGGGACCACAAGTATGTACCACCATGACTATTTTATTTTATTTTATTATTTTATTTTTAGTAGAGACAAGGTCTCACTATGTTGCTCAGGCTGCCTCAAACTCCGGAGCTAAAGCAATCCTCCACCTCAGCCTCTGATATTGTTTGGCTGTGTCCCCACCCAAATCTCATCTTAAATTCCCACATGATATGGGAGGGACCCAATGGGAGATAATTGAATCACGGGTGCAGATCTTCCCTGTGCTATTCTCATGACAGTGAATAAGTCTCATGAGATCTGATGGTTTTAAAAATGGGTCTCACTGCACAAGCTATCTTTGCCTGCCACCATCCACATAAGATGTGACTTGCTTCTCCTTGTTTTCCACCATGATTGTGAGGCTTTTCCAGACATACAAAACTGTAGGTCCAATTGAAGTTCTTAATTTTGTAAATTGTCCAGTCTCAAGTATGTCTTTATCAGCAACATGAAAACAAAATAATACAGTAAATTGGTACCAGTAGAGTGGGGCATTGTTGAAAAACTACCCGAAAATGTGGAAGCAACTTTGGAACTGGGTAACAGACAGAGGTTGGAGCAATTTGGAGGGCTCAGAAGAAGATAGAAAAACGCGGGAAAGTTTGGAACTTCCTAGAGACTTGTTGAATGGCTTTGTCCAAAATGCTGATGGTGATATGAACAATAAGGTCCAGGCTGAGGTAGTCTTAGATGGAGATGAGAACTGGAGCAAAGGTGACTCTTGTTATATCTTAGCAAAGAGACTGGCAGCCTTTTGCCCCTGCCCTGGAGATTTTTGGAACTTTGAACTTGAGAGAGATGATTTAGAATATCTGGCAGAAGAAATTTGTAAGCAGCAAAGCATTCAAGAGGTAATTTGGGTGCTGTTAAAGGCATTCAGTTTTTATAAAGGAAGCAGAGCATAAAAGATTGAAAAATTTGTAGCCTGACAATGTGATAGAAAAGAAAAACTCATTTTCTGAGGAGAAATTCAAGCTGGTTACAGAAATTTGCATAAGTAATGAGCAGCTGAATGTTAATCACCAAGACAATGGGGAAAACGTCTCCAGGGTATGTCAAAGGTCATCGTGGCAGCCCCTCCCAACACAAGCCAGGAGGCCTAGGAGGAAAGGGTTTCCTGGGCCAGTGCCAGGGTCCCTGTGCTGTGGGCAGCCTAGGGACTTGGTGCCGTCGATCCCAGCCACTCCAGTTATGACTAAAAGGGGCCAAGGAACAGCTCAGCCTGTTGTTTCAGAGGGTGGAAGTCCCAACCCTTAGCAGCTTCCACATGGTATTGAGCCTGCAGGTGCACAGAAGTCAAGAATTGAGGTTTGGGAACCTCCACCTAGATTTCAGAAGATGTAGGGAAATATCTGGATGCCCAGGCAAAAGTTTGGTGGGGCTCTCATGGAGAACCTCTGCTAGGGCGGTGCAGAAGGGAAATGTGGGGTCTGAGTTACCACACAGAGTCCCTACTGGGGCACCTCCTAGTGGAACTGTGAGAAGAGGGCCATGTCCTCCAGGCCACAGAATGGAAGATGTACTGACAGTTTGCACCGTGCATGTGGAAAAGCCACAGACACTGAACACCAGCCTGCAAAAGCAGTTGGAAAGGAGGCTGTACCCTGCAAAGTCACAGGGACAGAGTTGCCCAAGACCATGGAAACCCACCTCTTGCATCAGTGTGACCTAGATGTGAGATATGGAGTCAAAGATCATTTTGGAGATTTAAGATTTGACTGCCCTGCCGGGTTTTGGCCTTGCATGGGGCCTGTAGCCCCTTTGTTTTGGCCAGTGTCTCCCATTTGGAATGGCTGTATTTATCCAATGCCTGTACCCCCATTGTATCTAGGAAATAACTAACTTACTTTTGATTTTACAGGCTCATAGGCAGAAATGATTTGCCTTGTCTTGGATGAGACTTTGGACTGTGACTTTTGATTAATGCTGAAACAAGTTACGACTTTGGGGCACCATCAGGAAGGCATGATTGGTTTTGAAATGTGAGGACATGATATTTGGGAGGGGCCAGGGGCAGAATGATACGGTTTGGCTGTGTCCCCACGCAAATCTCATCTTGAATTCCCAAGTGTTGTGGGAGGGACTCTGGTGGGAGATAACTGAATCATGGGTACAGATCTTTCCCATTCTGTTCTTGTGATAATGAATAAGTCTCATGAGATTGGATGGTTTTAAAAATGGGTCTCCCTGCACAAGCTCTCTCTTTGCCTGCCGCCATCCACATAAGAAGTGACTTGCTCTTCCTTGCCTTTTGCCGTGATTGTGAGGCCTCCCTAGCCACATAGAACTGTAAGTCCAATTAAACCTCGTTATTTTGTAAATTACCCAGTCTCAGATATGTCTTTATCAGCAGCATGAAAACAGACAAATACAGCCTCCCAAACGCCTGGGATTAAAGGCGTGAGCTACCATGCCCAGCCTTTTCTCTTTATTTTTTTTTTTTTATTGTCTGTCTTTCTTTCCTAGAATATAACTTCATGACGACAAAAGGTCTATGTTGTTCACTACTGTTCTCATAAGAGATGCTTGCTAAATATTTGTTAACCTCTAATGACCTACAAAAATCTACTTACTAAAATATATAGGGCAAACTCTTTTTACTGCTCCCCATCCCCCTTTACTGACTCAGTAGAAATTTATTATCTCTAAGGTTAACTTTTAAATTTTGTTTTGTTTTGCAGGAGAATACTTTAAAGATTGTTGACTTCCAAAGCCCTATTTCCTTGGGCTCTGAGCATCTTAAAGCTAAACTTAAGAACTTTATGCCTAGTCACTGAATGATTAGTAACTCAAGCTATATTTCTATGACCCTAATTCTCAATGAAACTACTGCCCTAAAATATTTGTTAAACTACTTTAGCAATTATTAAATTTCACAGTAAAAGAAGTAAACCTAGATATCAATAAAATATTGAATAAAGGTAACTCTCTTAAATTGTCCAAATTATTTAATCAGAAGTTTTGCTCTCTTATTTTTCAGACCAGGACAGAATTCAATCTTTCATGTCTCTTGAGGTCACCAATGGTACTTCTCTCTTCTCACTACATTTAAAATGACTACAAATATTATAAAAGCACAGAGTAATTTATATGAATAAATATGCAGATATTTGGCAAAATAATTAGATAAATTTATATGTCTAAGTTAAACTATCTTTTAAATGAATAAGTTTTTTAGATATTATAATTATCCCATCTAAAAATGATTACTGTTAATTATCCTAGGACCCTGGAAGCTAGCCTAAATGCCCACCCAAGGGGAAGGAAAAAGAAAAAGTAAATAACCCAATGTGGTAGGTTTTTTAAACTCAAAGCTGCCAAAAAATACACAGCAACCTAGTTTGTGACTGAATTTCATAGATAATAAATTTTTCAGATGGCAATTAACCTTAGTAAAATATTTCTATCTACCTTAAATGTCTTAGCCACTTGTTCTGAATATAAAATAACTCACTACAGATATTAACTAACTGCTTCCTTGTTCAGTGTAGCATGAAAAATTTAACACCCAAAATATTTTCTCCTCTATAAATTTGTGAATGGAATAGTTAAGACTGCACTACATTTTTGTTCATTTGAAAATTGATACTACACAAAGAGGTACTGGATATTTTTTTCTATAAACAGCTAAAGAAAATGCTATGTTTATAGTTGACAGTGCTCAAATCTGATTCAGTTTAAATATTTGTCATTCTTGTGAAGACTGGACACAGGCAGAATGCCTTCTGTCTTGGGACTTTTTCTAAACTGTAAAATTTACTGAAAAACCCATAAAATAGCTTATATTTCCTGAAGCTTTGCTTTGTGGTCATTTCATTATCTGGATGATATCATTACAATTTTTCTTTCCTTTTAGGTATAAAATCATGTTACACTTCTCTGACACAATGAAAAAAAAATCTAGCAATATTGAACTACGCTTCTGGGTTTCCAAGATTAGCACATTACAAAGAGTGAACCCAATCTACTTCGTCAATAAGATGCCAAGGTTCTTGTCATGGTAAGCATATTAAAAAGGATGATTGTGAAGAAAATGTGTCTGTAAACATTTGGCATAACCTTAAAATATATTACAAAAAGAGTCCTGAAAAAGAAAACTGAAAAGAGGCAACCCATCAAAAAAGTAACAGATATGGCCGGGGGCGGTGGCTCACGCCTGTAATCCCAGCACTTTGGGAGGCCGAGGTGGGCGGATCACGAGGTCAGCAGATCAAGACCATCCTGGCTAACACGGTGAAAGCCCGCTTCTACTAAAAATACAAAAAATTAGCCAGGCGTGGTGGCGGGCGCCTGTAGTCCCCGCTACTCGGGAGGCTGAGGCAGGAGAATGGCGTGAACCCGGAAGGCGGAGCTTACAGTGAGCAGAGATGGCGCCACTGCACTCCAGCCTGGACGACAGAGCAAGACTCCGTCTCAAAAAAAAAAAAAAAAAAAAAAAGTAACAGATATTTACTCTATAAAAGGAAGACAAGGAATACAATTTATGACCATGGTGTAGTTACAAGACATGAATTTACTCTACTGGTCTACACAACTAGAAAACCAGACAAATATGAATCAACTGTTCTCAAACTTTGGACAATGGACACATGGGACTATGATACCAGAGGGAAGGAAAATCAAATGAGCTTTGTAGCTGTTACAGATTACTGTATGACCTGAGGATTCCAGGCTGTAGAGTAGGGAAAGGGAGCCCAAATAGAACCCAGAAGTCTCATTGAAAGAGACAAAAGTAAGTGTTCATGGGGGAGAAAGTGACTAGAATTTGTGGGACAGAGTACTAAAAAGAAGAGAATTGCCCAGAGAACTCTGTAGATACATAAAAGGGTCCCCCGAAGTCTTTACCTTAGTATTTATCTGTGTATAAGTGAAAGAAAACTAGCTGAGGCTAGGAAAGGAACTACTGGAAAGGAAAAGGCAGAATAATTTCCAGGGTTCACACAAGGCTAGAAATAATTTACCTTTCCCTGACTAGGCAGAAATGCTTCCTATTATACGAGCATCCGGTAAAGTTCTCAGAAAGAAATACCTTATGTTTGGAGCTCAATTAGATCTAGACTGAAAAAACAGTTCAAACCCACCTTAAAAGAACCTAAAAGCAAGTCTCAAAAGGAGTAATTTGAACCCAAATAACTTTAAAGTGTACCAGGAATTCATCAAATACTATTGAAAAAAACAAAAAACAATCCAACTTTCTACAATGTAAAATTATACACAGTATCCTGCATCCAGTGGAAAAATTTTCACGCGTGCAACAAAGCAGGATATTATGGCCCACGGCAGGAGAAAAAAAGTCAATAGATACAGATCCAGAAATGACAGAGATTGTAAAAATACTAGACAAGTGTATTAACCAGGGTCCTCTAGAGGGACAGAACTGATAGGATAGATGTGTATATAAAGGGGAGTTTATTAAGGAGTATTGACTCACACAACCACAAGGTGAAGTTCCACAATAGGCCATCTGCAAGCTGAGGAGAAAGGAAGCCAGTCTGAGTTCTGAAACCTCAAAAGTGGGAAGCCAACAGTGCCTCCTTCAGTCAGTGATTGCAGGTCCAACAGTCCAAAACCTGAAGAACCTGGAATCTGACGTTTGATGGCAGGAAGCATCTAACATGGGAGAAAGAGGTAGGCCAGAAGAATAAGCCAGTATAGTGTTTCCATGTTCCCCTGCCTGCTTTTATCATAGCCACACTGGTAGCTGATTAGGTGGTGCTCACCCAGATTGAGGGTGAGTCTTCCTCTCCCAGTCCACTGACTCAAATGTTATATCCCCGCTAAAATTCTCACCCGTTCATAACGGAGTAAGTATAAGTATGTTCATGGCAACATCACAAATGGCGTTAAAGAGTAGGAAGCAGTCTGGGTTTCGTCTAGGAGAGTGGTAGGTAAAGTATGGTGGACACACTATGCAATCACAAAGTACAGTAGATTCAACTACACAGGGAAAATGAGCAAATATTAAAAATATAGGCTGGGCGTGGTGGCTCATGCCTGTAATCTCAGCACTTTGGGAGGCTGAGGCAGGAGGATCACGAGGTCAGGAAATCAAGACCATCCTGGCTAACACAGTGAAACCCTGTCTCTACTAAAAATACAAAAAATTAGCCAGGCATGGTGGCGGGCACCTGTAGTCCCAGCTACTCGGGAGGCTGAGGCAGGAGAATGGCTTGAACCTGGGAGGCAGAGGTTGCAGTGAGCCGAGATCACACCACTGCACTCCAGCCTGGGTGACAGAGCAAG
This sequence comes from Papio anubis, assembly GCF_008728515.1. Classification (NCBI taxonomy): domain Eukaryota; kingdom Metazoa; phylum Chordata; class Mammalia; order Primates; family Cercopithecidae; genus Papio; species Papio anubis. The sequence continues at coordinate 96,488,955 of NC_044987.1, read as the reverse complement.
CCTCCATCTTTAAAAAAACAAAAACAAACAAAAAACACAGCACAATACTGAATTTAAAAAATAAGAAATAGAATGAGATCTACAAAACATTTTCTGTTAGTTATATCAATAAGACAATAATGTATTTTACAAGCCCATACAATAAAATGTATATGAAACATGTAAGAATATTGAGGGGAAAGGGAATGGAACTGATCTAGGTGTTAAATATGAAAAATTAGAAACAAGAAACAATAAAGGGGTTTTGCAAGGACAAGTTATAATAATGTGTCTTGAACTCAGGAGTATGATTAGTTCAATACTGTCTAGCTGATGTCAAAAAAAAAAAGAGAGAAAAAAGTTAATATAGTAGGTAAGATCACAAAGGTGAAAGCTATATGAACATGAAATGGACAAAGTAGTGTGCTTGGTTTCATTTTTTCTAACATATCTTTGCAAATAGGCCCAGAGATCCAGCAGTGAAAAATGAATGAGACTCTGTGAATAAAATATCATGTTATAAAAATAAAGCTGCTTTACTTCTACTCTGATTTCTCGGCAGGGTCACAATGCAAAGAGAATTATGATTCTGTCGTTTGTCCAGAATAAGCCTATATAAAATGTCCCAATTTAGAAGTGGAAGGAAATTCAGGGATCGCTTAGCTCAAGCATTTCAATTTTTAAAAACATGGAAATAATGAGCCACCATTCTTAAGTGACTTGCATAAAATATCCACTTGGTGAGTACAATAATTGGGCCGAGAACCCCATTTTCTGCCCTGTTCCATGAGGTCCCCTTCTGTTTAGCTCTACTGACCTCATTACCCACTTGAAGAACACACCAGATGTGGAGGAGGCCACACTACAAACTGTGGTGACAAAACACTCAAAGATCCAAATAAAATTATGCCTCAGTCTGAAGCCTTTGGTATGAGTTTTTACATGTACTTGATTTGGGGTTGCTTTCATTAAAACACACACTTTTGGTTTCAATTCTTACTAATGAGATCATCTCTTTCTTTAAAAGATTAGTATCCGTTTTTCTGCCTGAATAAAAAATTTGAAAAAAATTACATTATATTAACTTGCATGCAATATTTCATGTTCCTCATTTGAAGCCTGAAGTTATTTATGGTCACCAGTAAAGAAAGTACAGAATATTCTGCCAGATCATTTCTTATCCCAAAGACCTGGAAGTTGTGTCTTGTTACTTTTTTATTAGAAAGTTTATATTTATTACGGTTAAAATATTCTTACAATTAATTACGTACAATCCAAACAACAGATTTCAAGTACAAATAAGATTTCTGATATAGCATAGCTAATAAATTACAGAACCATTCAATTGTACTATTGCTGAATCCAGTAATCTCTAGAGAGCAATAGAAGTCAAAACATGCCCTGTGAAATTCCAACCTGGATAAAAAATATCATGACCTTAAGCTGTATCAGAGTTCACTCACGATATATTCATATTGCCACAGCACACATCCAGATTAGCATGTGTGCAAGATTTTTCAATTTTAGTGAATTATCATTAATAATAATTACATCAAATTAAGCCAGGATGATTAAACAGACTTTCATTGTGTACTTGCAGCATCTGTCATCTAGTAGTGTATGAATCACATGTGCAGTGAACATAGTTCTCATTTTTAACACATAGTTAAATCTGAAAGGAGACCACAGATAACTAACACATCTTGCATTCACTAGACTATTTGTTTACAGAACTTAACTAACCCATCCTCTATTAGTCCGTTTTCATGCTGTGATAAAGATATACCAGAGACTGGGAAGAAAAAGAGGTTTAATGGACTTACTGTTCCACGTAGCTGGAAAGAACTCACAATCATGGTAGAAGGCAAGGAGAAGCAAATCACATCTTACATGGATGGCAGCAGGAAAATAGAAGAGAAAAGAACTTATACAGGGAAACTCACATTTTTAAAACCATGAGAATTGTGAGACTCATTCACTAGCACGAGAAGAGCACTGGAAATACCCACCACCATGATTCAACTGTTTCCCACCAGCTTCCTCCCACAACACATGGGAGTCCAAGATGAGATTTGAGTGGGGACACAGACAAACCATATTATTCTGCCGCTGGCCCCTCCCAAATTTCATGTTCTCACATTTCAAATCCAATCATGCCTTCCCAACAGTCCCCCAAAGTCTTAACTCATTTCAGCATTAACTCAAAAGTCCACAGTCAAATGTCTCATCTGAGACATAGCAAGTCCCCTCTGCCTATGAGCCTGTAAACTCAAAAGCAAGCTAGTTACTTCCTAGATACAAGGGAGATACAGGCATTGAGTAAATACAGCCATTACAGGTGGGAGAAATTGGCCAAAACAAAGGGGTTACAGGCTCCACACAAGTCCAAAATGCAGTGGGGCAGTCAAATCTTAAACTTCAAAAATGATCTCCTTTGACTCCAGGTCTCATATCCAGGTCACCCTGATTCAAGAGGTGGGTTCCCGCAGTGTTGGGCAGCTCTGACTCTGTGGTTTTGCACAGTATAGCCCCACTCCTGGCTGTTTTCACAGGCTGGCATTGAGTGTCTGTGGCTTTTCCAGGCACACAGTGCAAGCTGTTGGTGTACCTCATTCTGGGGTCCAGAGGACAGTGGTCCTCTTCTCACAACTCCACTAGGTGGTGCCCCAGTAGGGACTCAGGGTGGGGGCTCTGACCCCACATTTCCCTTCCACACTGCCCTAGCAGGGGTTCTCCATGAGAGCCCTGCACCTTCAGTAGACTCCTGCTTTGGCATCCAGGTATTTCCATAGATCCTCTGAAATCTAGGCTGAAGTTCCCAAACCCCAATTCTTGACTTCTGTGCACCTGCAGGCTCAACACCACATGGAAGCAATCAAGGCTTAGGGCTTCCGCCTTCTGAAACAATATCCTGAACTGTACCTTGGCCCCTTACAGTCATGGCTGGAGCAGCTGGGACGCAGGGCACCAAGTCCCTAGGCTGTACACAGCACAGGGACCCTGGGTCTTTGACATGCCCTGAAGACATTTTCCCCATTGTCTTGGGGATTAACATTGTCTTGGGGAATAACATTATTATTAACATAATAAAAAATTAACTTATGCAAATTTCAGCAGCAGGCTTGAATTTCTCCCTAGAAAATGGAATTTTCTTTTCTATTACATTGTCAGGCTGCAAATTTTCTGAACTTTTATGCTTTTCTTCACTTATAAAACTAAATGCATTTAACAGCACCCAAGTCACTTCTCGAATGCTTTGCTAATTAGAAATTTACTCTGCTAGATATCCTAAATCTTCTCTCTCAAGTTCAAAGTCCCACAAATCTCTAGGGCAGAGGCAAAAGGTCACCAGTCTCTTTGCTAAAACATAACAAGAGTCACCTTTGCTCCAGTTCCCAACAAGTTCCTCATTTCCATCTGAGACCACTTCAGCCTGGACTTTATTGTCCATATCACTATCGGCATTTTGGTCAAAGCCATTCAAGAAGTCTCTAGGGAGTTCCAAATTTTCCCACATTTTCCTGTCTTCTTCTGAGCCCTCCAAACTGTTCCAACCTCTGCATGTTACCCAGTTCCAAAGTCACTTCCATATTTTTGGGCATCTTTTCAGCAGTGCCCCACTCTATTGGTATCTATTTACTGTATTAGTCCATTTTCATGCTGCTGATGAAGACATAGCTGAGACTGGGCAATTTACAAAAGAAAGATGTTTAATAAACTTACAGTTCCATGTAGCTAGGGAGGCATCTCAATCATGGCAGAAGACAAGGAGGAGCAAGTCACATCTTACATGAATGGCAGCAGGCAAAGAGAAGAGAGTTTGTGCAGGGAAACTCCCATTTTTAAAAACATCAGATCTTGTGAGAGTCACTCACTCTCACAAGAACACATGGGAAAGACTCACCACTATGAGTCAACTACCTCCCACCAGGTTCTTCCCATTACACGTGGGAATTCAAAATGAGATTTGGGTGGGGACACAGGCAAGCCATATCATCTCTTTTAAGGAAAGCACACTGGTCATTTGCTGATAAAACAAAGTATGCTCAGATACAAGTGGTAAGGGTCAGCTTACTCTTTCTGATCTCAGATTGTAGTGGAACAGCATTTGATTTCTCTATTAGCAATTTGGTACTCCAGATAGTGGTTCTGTGGCTCTTGCTGTAGACTGTTAAATGCAGTAGGCTTGCAGGTCACATTCAATGGGTTCAATGGGAAATATGGGAAATTATTGGTTAGACGCACATGAACCATGGGCAGGAAAAAGAGGCTGAGCATTCCAACTGTAGAGAGCTGTCTGAACACTCTTGCTACAATAATTCTGCCATGTATTAAATGCCATATATCTAAGAGTTCTTTATTGTTTGATAATGCTTTTTGAGTTTGTAATAAGTCCTTTCAGCAATGAGCTAAAAATAATGAAAATGCTTTATAAATAAAAAATTAAAGACTAAATTTTCTTATTTCAAAAAAGGTGATGATAAATGTTTAGCTTGGACAAAATATTTATCAACATTTACTTCCCATCATATGAAGAATGTGATATCATTAACTCCATCTAAACACAAAGACAAAAATATACAGAAAAGATGTCTACATCTACCTCAGAAGTTAATACTAGTTTTTAAGAAAAATATTCCCTAAGATGACAACTTAAAATTTGCAGCTGAAAAAGGTGCTACACATCACCCTGTGAGGTATGTCTTTTCATTTAGATCTAATAATTATTTGTTTAAACTCATTCTGCCAATGTTCAGTTCCAAGATTTCTTATGCACAAGGAGTCAACCACTTGCTGTTAATGGACTTTGTGAACATAAAATGATCCTTGTGAACAGTTCAAGTATACAGACTTGATTTCAGTGTCTTAGATGCTTCAAAAAGAAATTAACTAATTCCAATAATGATTTGAATTTTTAATCTAATTTATGAAACCAACATAAAGCTTTTGAAAATTCATTCCAATGAAGGTGAAAAATCTGACATTGTTTTTGGTGTTTTCAAAAATATCATTAAAAAGTGTAGCCATACAGATAAAACTATTTTTGTATTATAAACTAATTTTGATGAAGCATGGTCATGACAAAAACATTTTTGCTAATTTAAGTGTGATAGACTATATTTTGTAAAGAACAATAATTGTAATAATATCTCCCATCCACATGCTCTGCTTACAAGAGAGTTGTAAACGCTCCAGGCAACAGTTCAGCCAAGGTCTTAATCAACAATTGGTTTCATTTACCAAGTAAAGGAATGACAACTTCTCCAGATGATTCTAGCCCCCAGGTGCTAAGTTACTTCAAACTTCTAATTCTTCCTACCTGAGGTCCGAGACATTGTGTGGCAAACATGGGTCATCCTGTTGTACTCTTTCTAAATTCCTGACACAGACAATCTGGAGTATAACAAAGTTGTTATATGCCATGATGTATTGGGGGGTAATTCGTTAGGTAGTTATAGCTAACCAGTACATTTTTTAAAATGTTGAAGAAGAAATGTGTTTGAAATCTATTATGATGTACATATAACTCAAAACAGTTTCTGAGACAGCTGTGATATTCTACAATTTGAAATAGAAGCTACAGCTGTCAGAAATTATACAACTACGTTATATATAAGTGTTTAGAGTAAACAAAATATAAAATATTATGAAGGAGCTGAGATTTAATACAAAAACTGTTTAGTACAGTGGCATGGACTTTTTCTCTTGACTGCTCAGCACCATTTATTGAAACTCACTCTTTAAAAATGCACTTTTGAAATCAACCTAAATATCCTATATAGGGTAAACATTCTATTAAAAAGTTATCCACATTTAGGTTACCTATTGTCCAAAATCAGTTGTACATCTTTAATCTAACTATTTAACAATTAACAATTATAATATTTAACAAGTAGAATACATACTCAAGAGATTTGGAAGCTTTTAGAAATTTGTAAATGTTAAAATGAACCTTCTTGCAAACAGGAATATATTGAACTTTTTCTTAAAGTGATGGGGGAAATCTTAAGAATGATCAAATGATAAGAATGACAAGATTTCAAACAGGATAAAATTTAATTTTTTAATTCTACAAACTTTGGAGTATCTTAAATGCTGAGGAAAATAATGGTATAGAGATTCTATTTTTATTGAAAACACCTATATTTTGAAACAGCATGGGATTAATATTGAGAATTCTACAATTTATTTGAAAAATTTTGACTTAAAAATAACTTCCAGAGCAAGATACTTGGAATGGAGTAAAGAAAGACAGTGTCTATAAAAATATTTATGTGGATACATCATGTTTCAGAATGAAAGAATAGTAAGAATATTCTTTATATAGCAGAATTTGATCTTAATAGGTATACCAGCATCTATAAAGTGTTTACTCAATTAAAAATACTGATGGACATCACTTAAAGATGTCCATATCAAATATGTTAATAATATAATACAACTTTCAAATGTTTGCAGTCACTTTGATGTAAAAAAATAAGATCCTGGCCAGGAGTGTTGGTTCATGCCTGTAATCCCAGCACTTTGAAAGGCTGAGGCAGGTGAATTGCTTGAGCCCAGAAGTTTAAGACCAGCTTGGGCAACATGGCAAAATCCCATCTCTACAAAAAATATTAAAAAATTAGCTCAGTATAGTGGTATTCACCCATAGTCCCAGCGACCCGGGAGGCTGAGATGGGAGGGTCACCTGAGCCTGGGAGGTGGGGGCTACAGTGAACCATGATCATGCCACTGCACTCCAGTCTGGGTGACAGAGTGAGACCCTGTCAAAAAAAAAAAAAAAAAAAAATTGTTCTTTAGAAAAATACTAATGATAAATTATTAGAAAGGAACAAGACTAAAAAAGCTGATTCAAGTACAGGAATACAGAGCAAGAATAATTATTTTGTTTGTTTTTTTTAATGTTCATATCATTCATAACATTTTTACTTTTTATAAAGAGTTTGTTTTATAAAATAATTTTAAATAAGACTTTTTATGTCTACCAATATACTAAAACCAATTTTTTAGTCAACAAATATTCATATATGTAAAATTATAATTACTTCTAGTGGGTCTTTTTATTTTCAAAAGCATTCTACTTGAACAGTAAGTTATGTGGCCACCTGAATATACAGGAGTTATTTTTAATAACTATTCAAAACTAAGCAGTTCTGCCTTCACTTCAGGTCGGTAAAGTAGAGATAATTCTCATAAGGTGCTAAGCCTTAGGAATTAAATCCACTTTGGGGTCATTATACACAATTGGGAAAATAAATAGCTCTTTGGCAGCTCCCCAGACCTACAGATTGCAGGTCTGATCAGAAGGCTGACAGATAAATTTATTTTTTAAGTAGCAATGCTACAAAGTACAAGGGAACGTGTTCAAGTGCTCAGTGGCAGATATTGGCTATAGTTAACTTGGTAGATAGTGGCTGCTCCTTCACCACTCTCCTATTCTTATCCTAGAGATTTACCCATCTGCTTTTTACCCATGGGCTTCCAAACAGCACTGTGAGTGTTCTAGAAACTCAATTAAGCTAGTGGAATCAGATGGCAGGAGGTGGATACTCTCTGAAATAGGCCAAACATTTTCAGTGTTGGTCAGCCCTACAAAATTGAGAAAGAACTTTTGTTTTTCCTTCTACATGCAGTACCAAATTAATGGATCCTTGTGATTTAAATTGTGTTCATTAGAATCTTCTCATTTAAAACTTCACAAAGTCAGGTTGCCTGTGGGGCACAGAAACTGTAATGAGCTGGTGACTGCCAAAGTTAGGGCAATAATGATTTCAAGGTCATAGACCGGAAGAACGCTGAAGGAGAGATGACTGGCAAATATCAAAGATGTAGAAGAAGAAAGTGTATTCAAGGATTTGTTGAAATTGTGCCACTGCTAGAATTTATTTAAGTAGGTTTGAGACAGTAAAATTAGCAGGGTTGTGAAAACGTGCTTTGTGAATAATTCTCATGGCAAAGTAAATCATAATGATTTTGCAACTAATCTAAAATGGAGAATAGAGAGCAAGAAATGGGGGCAGGAAGAGTGGAGAAAAAGAAAAGAAGACATATTGTTTTTTTCTTACTACTTGCTCAATTAAAGTCGCTAAGGAAATTCCCATACCTCACTGAGTATTTATTGAGGAAGGCCTTTTGTCTTTAACTCATAGACCAAAGGAGAATCAGCTAATAATAGTATGTAACAATTGTCATGTCTTCACCCATTTCTGAGTGTCTAGTGTGATTCAAACAGTGCTTGAAGTTCTGGGGATTTAGCAGGGAATAAAACAAGCAAAGCCTCCCCTTATAGAGTTCATGTTAGAATAGACACTAAGCAAATACCAGCTATAGAGAGTGACAGATGCTATTTTTAAAGGATGATCAGAGAAGTTACTTGAGCAACAGACTGTGATGAATTGAAGTTGCTAGCCATGTGAATATCTGGGCAATGAGTGTTTCAGGGCAAAGAGCAGCCATTGAAAACGCCCTGAGTCAGCAACATGCTGAGACCCATCAAGAGACAGACGGAGTCCAGATTGTTCAGGAGTTGACACCGAAGGAAACAATAGGCAAAGGAAATGAGGGAGAAATTTACCAGGCACCAGACCATCACAAAACACAGAAATCTAGGACCTCTGTGGCCAGGATTTTAGAGCATAGAAGTCAATATATGAAAGTATTTGTTGAAACCCTCATTGTGGGAAGAAAATTACAATTTTCAACGATTCACACTGTTTCAATGTATTGATACAGAACCTATGTCTTTCTGAATTGTCTGCCATGGTCCTTTAAACAGACCTACCTTCCCAGCATGCCCAAAACTTGGCCAGGATTTTCTCCCAACGAACAATTCAGCCCCTGCATCCTAAGCTTGTAGCAGGCCACCAGCTGCAGATTCTTTCATTTTGAAGAAACTCTTTGGACCCTAATTTTTAGCTTTACAAACACAACTCTATGACTCCTTTGGTTTCATCCCACCCACTTGCCTCTCACTTCAGTCCTATGGGTTTCCATACCTGCTGTTTCACATCTCTGTCACCTCCCACAAAAACATGCATACACATGTATACAGACATACACCCCAACTATCCCACCTGCACCAGGTTGCTCCAACAAGATGCTGGCTATGACTGGTTATCTGAAACACTCAAATGATTAATCTTGATAACAGCATCGTATACAGGACCCCATGGACATAAATTATTAATTGATCTTTCCTGACTACTCACAGCAATATTTGAAAAGTTCAGTGAAATTAGACATCACCTGGACAACGTTATTGTGTGTTTGCATTTGGATGTTCATAATCAAAAGAAGCTCTATATAATATTTCTGTTGCAGCTATATCAACCCATTCCCCAATGCAACAAAAGCCTATAAAGTGGTGCGGGGGGGGAGAGAGAGAGAAAGAGAGAGAGTGAGAGAGAGAGAAAGAGACAGAGAGAGAGAGAGAGAGAGACTCTGATTAGTGAAAGAATCTTAAATCTCATCCCTGCTCATCTTCCCCCCACAGCTTTAAAATATTAGAGGTTTACAGGGCTCTTTCCAAAGCTTGGTCATAGGAAAGTGACTCTTCAGGTTCCCACACTTGATAACAGATACGATATTTTTTTTTTTTTTTTTGAGACAGAGTCTCGCTCTGTCGCCCAGGCTGGAGTGCAGTGGCGCGATCTCGGCTCACTGCAAGCTCCGCTTCCCGGGTTCACGCCATTCTCCTGCCTCAGCCTCCCGAGTAGCTGGGACTACAGGCGCCCACAACCGCGCCCGGCTAATTTTTTGTATTTTTAGTAGAGACGGGGTTTCACCGTGGTCTCGATCTCCTGACCTTGTGATCCGCCCGCCTCGGCCTCCCAAAGTGCTGGGATTACAGGCGTGAGCCACCGCGCCTGGCCCAGATACGATATTTTTATCTGATGTTTAAGGCCCTTCTGTGCCTAAGAGAAGTAGATGGCAACTCTCTATAAGCAATACTGTTGCAGCAGTTAAAATTGAGGCAAACAGATATGAAATAGGACATTTTTTCCAAGTAGAGGAAAATAGGGATGAGCTGACATGTTTGCACAAGAAATCTGGACTGAATTTCCAAGAATTCAGGTCTCAATTCTTTGCAGAGCTTATTATGGTCCAGCATCTTCTTTAAAGTTACTGATACATACAACAAGCATCACTGCTTCCGATCTCAATCCCAGGGCATCTTCCCATTAACCTTCCTTTATTCAAACAGAAGGTACTCCTTATTGGAAACGTAACCAGTTTTTATTCTATGACAAGATGTTGCCCCTTCACCCACAGTTATTTATTTCCATAATAACTCATTTATAGGAGAACTTATTAAGAGCCAAACAAACAAAAATAATGAAAAAGGAGAAAATTATGCTAAAAAATTATTATCCATGATTTTATTAACCTTTATTTTCCCTCTGAAAATTCCTACAGGTTAGAAAAACTACAGCTTCAGGAATAACCATGCAGTTTGGCCTTATCAGATAAAGATTACAAAGTTGAATTTTTAAATGATCACACTGATGCAGATGTTTCTTAATTAAACCTCATCATCACGTTTTTAAAGTTTGAATGAAGAACTGGCAATGGCTGAAATCTCTTTTAAAAAGACAGAATTTCATGAATATGACAATATACAAACTAATGAATTAATAAATAAATAAAATAAAATAACGTTCAAGGATTCCTATGTCAACACATTTCTTTCCTAGTCCTGTAAAATTCTACTGAGTTATATCAAGTTGATATGACCATCTTAAATTTTTTCTAGGCTGCTTCTTATAAACTGTATTTCCTAGATAGTATCACTTGACTCATTTTCACTGAAGATTTCCCTGTTAAAATAGACCTCCCTAGCTAGATCAATTATCAATATCTGTTGCAAAACAACAAAGAATCATACTAATGTTGGCTAACCAGTCACTCATTCACCTATTTCCTTCGAAACAATTATTTTGTAAAGGTAATTTGCTACGCTTTCTTCTACTGTTTTTCTTCCTTGTTTTCTTCTGAAGTAATTGTCTTGAAGATCAACTAACTGTTGTTCGCCTTTGATGGTGCATACGTATACGGTAGTTCGAGACATTGTGTTAATGAATAGTAATAATTTCAGTAAGAATATTCACTGAGTTTATTCACTAGACTTAAATCTCAGAAAAAGATGTGTTGTAAGACAATTTTATATCCTTTGTAATATGATAATTTTTAAAAAGTGGTTTCAGTTGTAAAAGCTTGATGCAAATAAAAGTCTCATCTTTTCTAAGTACTTAACTATTCCATGTGACTTCTGAAAACATTGTCATTGGAAAGATTAGACTAAAATGATACCAAATGTCCAATAAAACACAGAATATCCTTCTGAATCTGCAGGGTTAGCTGGCATGCTTGCCACTTTACACACACAAACCAACAGAAACTAAACAGGCAATGTATCTTCCAAATTCTCCCAAAGGCAGGATTTTTAGCTAAAATAAATTAGCCTTGAAGAAAGACAGACCTGGCTTTTGAAAAAAATGATAACTTTTTAGATAAATCAGCTGCCCCAAAAATTCACTGTGCATATAAGAAGTGGAAATATATACAAATTTGAAAAACGCAAACTTACTGTAAAATTGCAGATGTTACTATTTAGCCGTCAGAACAAGCAAAAAAAAAATTTAAGAACATTAGTAATATAATGGAACATAAAAAATCTGACACACAGTTAGTATTTGCAATTAACTGGTATTTTTCAGAAGCTAGTTATTCAGAGGAATCAACTAAAACACCTGGAGAAGTTTGCTACAGAAATTTAGGTGGTAAAACTTTTAGCTTAGAAGTGAGGTCAATGCATGCTTGGCCTCTGACACCATATAAAACTATGAGACTGGACAACCAAACTCAATGGCTCTCATTTTTAAACCTCAAATCATTTTTAATTCCATCTTATCTTACAAATTTTGCTTCTATTTCATCACACTCTCTCCATCATTGCTAATACCATTTTTAGCATCCCCTTAAATATTAGAATAATCTTGTACTAAACATCTTCCTTTCTTCATTTTTGTTCATCTTATATGCAGAGCCATGACTGATTGTTCCAAATCTGTTCATGGATTCCTCATTTTCTTAAGGACAAAGTGCAAACTTTGCTCAACCTCTTCCTTATTCTATGAGGCAGGCTGGTGGAGGCTCCATCACTGCAAACACTGCTGGAACATAGGAGGGAAAAGAAAAGGAAACCCAGGAAAGCTGTGTAAGGACAAATCTCATGGTCATACCAGGTTTAAAGGGGTAGGGAGGTGCGATTCAGCCATGTGCCTAGGAGAAGGAGAACCAGAGTACTGGTGGACAGTCCTGATGAGTATCACAGATCTACTGCTCATACACTTTGACAGCCAGACACTGTCTTGAGCCCCTATAGGAAAACTACAGTTCAACTTGGTGTAGCTCTGCACCTCTGTGGAAGAGGATTTTCCTCCTATTGCAAAGGAAAAGATCTTGTGCTCCTCTACTGACATGGCTTTATTATAACAAATTGTGAGTAGCCTTAATAAGGGAACTTCTATTAGAAGTGATCAGAAAGAATAACAGCATCAATGAGCTAAGTATTTAATATTTCATAATTATGGAAGGCTTAGTGTGTGCATGGTACAAGACACTGCATGTATTAACTTATTGAATCCCCACAATTGACCCTGAAACAAGTATTCTTACCAGCATTTCACAGAGGAGAAAACAAAGGCACAGAGAAGTCAAGTAACTCAGCCAGGCTCACACAGCAAATGTGTGACTGAGTATGAATCAAGCACAGAAAGTCTGACTCCAGAGCCAGCCCTTTTGGCCATGGCAATGTACTGCTTCAAAAGGAAATGACTTGGCAAAAAATTATTTCTTAAATTAATTTTGTGGCTTCCATTCAAGAAAAAAATATATAAATCAAATGTTAAAATAGTAGTCCTTCAAATGCAGAAATACAGCCTTGAGCTCTAAACACCTCTGTGTAGCAAATCTTATTCCATTCTTTGAGGCTGCATTTTACAGCTAACATATCCTGGCATGGACACCTGGCTGAAGTACATCAAAAGCAGATGTCATGAATGATATAAACTGAGATCCATTTAGAGCCTTTAACTAATTGGTTAATGACTACCCTTAATATTTTATTCAGGCTAAAACTTCTTCCTCCAAACAAATGATGTAGATATCCAGGATCTCAGAGTCTTCAGCCAAATACTTGAGCAAATTCAAAAATTTTTTTAGAAAAAAAAAATTCTACCCACAGACACCTGGGCAGCCCTTCCTCCAAATGAGAATTGAATGGCCCTCTATTGAGATCAGAGTATGAGTCAGGTTTCTGAATTTTCAAATGAGAAATGTTATTCTTTCTGCCTGCATGCCACACATATAAAGCATGTGGATGTCACTTTAACTGACGACACAGAATGTCTGCATTACAGCTCTCCTGAGAGGATCCAGCCAAGAATTTACTACAGCCCAACATTTGCAAAGAGCTCATTTGACATATCTCATTTTAGAGAGAGTCAACCTAAAGGACATAATAGCTGCTCACTCTTCTAGGTTCTTCTAATTTCATCATTACATTAGATCAGCTTGTGAGATAATAAACTTCACTGGCTTTATTATCTCGACTTTTTTATCCTCCCTCTCCTCACAATTTTTAACGACTTTGTTGGGTTAAATTATAGTTTTATGAACCTAGTTTTCATATAAGATCCATAGAAAATATTCACTAAATCACATTTCTGTAACTCCTACTAATTTGTTGGCAAAGAAATCATGATGTACAGGAATTCCTGTGTATAGATCTATAAGAAATGCTGGTTTCAGAACAAATTTTAACTTTTGTATTTATTATCTAGTGCTACATAAATTATCACAAAATCAGTGAATTACAATGACATACATTTTTTATCTTTCAGTGTCTGTGGTCATACATCCAGCTACTGCTTAGCTTCATGATCTCCTCTGCTTCATGGTTTTTCATGAAGGTGCAATTCAGGGGCTGGCCAGGGTTGATGCCTCACCTGAAGGCTCAACTGGATTTGAAGGGAATCCTTCAAAGTTTGTATTCCTGGTTGCTTGGCAGAATCCTGTTCCTTAAAGTTTATTGGACTGAGGGCCTCAGTTCCCTGTTGGATATTGACTGGAGTCTGCTCTAAGGTTCTTGCCATGTGAGCCTCTCCAACATGGCAATTTACTTTATCAAATCCAGCAAGAGAGAGAAGGCCTAGCTAGCCACAGAAATGGAAGTGACAATTTTCTGTAGCAAAATTACAGAAATGACATCTCATCATCACCTTTGTTGTAGTCTATTGCTTAAAGCAAGTCATTAGTCCAGGCTATGCTCAAGGGGAGGTCATCTTAGAGTCTGCTGGCTGTCCCTTGCTAGATACATTTTAATTCATCTCATCATATTTTTCCTTTTAATCCTGGCAAACTTTTAGGGAAAGTTAAAAGTTTTCTAATACATTATTCTCTTCACACTAAATGTTTTCTAAATAGTTTCTATTTACTTAACTGGTCTTTAATACTTCATTATTGCTAGGAACTCCAAATATATTTTGGAATAAGGTATGCATGTCAAGAAATTAATAACAGATGGTTATCTGGCTACTCAGATCAAGGTGTTAATACATCAACTCAATAATACATTCAAGAAAATATAAAGACTTTTGAAGAATGCATTTCCTTCTTGCTATCTCCTTTAAAGCAGTAATGACCAGAAAAATCTCTCACGGCTGAATGTGAAAAAAATTATGGATTTTGACTGCTGAATATCATGTAAAGAAAAATTATGGTAATGACATTTAGGAGAAAAGGACAACTTCTTCAATGATATGTAATCATACCTAGAGTGCAAATCTTTCCCTAATGTCATGACATGAGTGCTAAAGTCATAGGTAAATTTAAATTAATGATTCTGCCATTGCGTTGTGTCTTCACTTACCTTCTAATTGTAGATGTAAAATAATTCAATATTTACCTATTTATGCCTTGTATTTCTTGCTGAATTTTATGCAATCGTGAAATAACTCCATTTAGCAATCAAGACACTTAATTTAAAGCTTGCCTCACTTCCAATGCTGGGTAACAATCATAAATAATTTTAATGATAATGTCAGGAATGTTAGAAATACTTGAAGGATCATTTGTTTTGCCTGAGCAATATACAGAATTGGAAAGAAGGAATGATTTACATTTTGGTAATTAGGCATTTCTAATCCCTTTCATTCTTCAGTCAAGCTATAACCTACTGAATTGAAAATATAAGATGTCAGTGCTTTTCAATATAAGAATAAATGTTTTCTGGCATTTCTCTGGATCGAACAAAACTTTGGTTTCCATGGATCCCAATTATAGTTTCAAGTTGTTCAGCACCACAGCAACAAAACAAAGGAGAAATTCATTTAAAGCTGTTGAACTTTTAACATGGAATATAAAGGAAAACCAATGAATGCAGGCTTGGTACATGATTGCTCTCCCTAGGAGCCTGACATATCCTGACCAATCACTCCAGTGCTAAGGAATGTCCTTTCAAGACAATGCCACCAGGCAGGTTCATGCAAGAAGGACAAAAAGGTTAAAATGCAACTAATGCTTTCATGTCTTTTATTTAAACTGGCTATAGCCTCACCTAAGAGTAACTGACTTTAAGCTTATCTCCTGGTTAACTGATGAATATCTGTGTCAGATAATCCATAAGTTCACCAACGGTCATTTCAGTAGAAATTAGAAGACTTCCTGGGCTGGCCTGGAGATGGTTATAGGATCAAAAAAAAATTACATTGTTTTAACAGACCCCATAAAACAGACTCATCCTGATGGAACAGTGTGGTATGCATAGAATTAATGAGCTCCTTAAAAGTAATAATCAAATCTCTTTTTTCCTCTTTATATCTCCAACATTCAGCATAATGTCTGGCCCACAGTACGAGAACTTTAGTAGTTTTTTTAGAAGTCAGTTAAAGACATTTTCTTCTACAAAATAGGTAATAATTTCCATTTATTGTCATAAGTATACTGTTTTTCATATTCAAAGGATTGGTAATTAACAATCTATAAAATGTCCAGAGAAACATAATAAAAGTGGAAGTAAATTGTGAACTGGAAAGTACAATGAGAAGTCAATAACTACTTTACATGAACTCATTGTGTGCTGGAAATGTACTGTAGAATTCTATGCAGAACAATATAGAAGGATTTTGCAACCTGAGTTAACTACTAAAGTTTACAATAGCATCAGATTAACTCAATAGTGAAAATCTTTTTCCAGAGATACGTCATAATATAGATTATATTAATTTGAATGTATCTATAATTATGTCCATCTATTGTGTTGTGGGTGGGGAGGAGGTCTCACTTTATGCACCGTGTTTAATACATTTTCCTGGCTGGCATTCCTCCTTCTGAATTATTTGATTTCTACTATTTCCCCTGTTGAAAATCTTTAAAAGTCTCTAAAATCTTCCACTTTAATGAGGGAAAACACAGTTACCTTGCAAACTAAGAGAAATCTGTGCATTTCTAGCTATGTATTTATCTATCTACTTATCTAATTCCTTAAGTAAATTTTAAACGAGGGCTGTACCTTATCCATAGGAAAAAATACACAGATCAGACACATCTCTTTCCACATACAGTGAGTTTGCTTTCAAACCTAAAGAATAGCGCTAGGCAGACATCTACGTGTGTCTCATACTCTGTTTCCGGATGTAGGCAGCTTGGAATTTCAAATGATTGAGTTATTTTGGGGTTGCATGAACTTTATTATTTGATATGATAGACAGTAATGAGTAGTTCAGAATGAACGTCCACAGGTATAACGGACCCGCTAATTAATTTTAAAAATTAATAAACTACTAGCGAGTTGAAATAACATTATCAGTGAATTGTTACTGATCCATAGAATAAAACTTTGAACACTCAAAACACGAGATGAGAATTCATATTCTATTGGGTTGGTGCAAAAGTAATGACAAAAATCACAATTACTTTTGCACCAACCTAATATAAGCAGAAATATATAAAAATGTCTAGTTCTCAATTACTGAATTAGGAACATTTGGTTAATCAGCACCCCAATTTAGTTTTTGATTGAACATATTGCCTCTTTTTTCCGTACACATTAAATATTTAAAGCAGCTAGCTAAGAATACAGTTGTTCAGTTCAACTTCCCTGTTCCAGAGCTCTTTAAAGTTCCGCTAACCATTGTAGAAACCTAAGTTACTACAACGAGACCTGAAAATATTTTCTAACAAAGTAAGTATTGCATTTCTTTCATTTTAATTCAAATATTATTGAGTGCCAAGTCCGTCTAAAGCACTACTGTCAGCATCAAGAGAAGGTCTATTACTATTGAGTTTAAAATTGAGTCAAGGGACGCAAGAGGATAAAATAAGAACCTGGAGAGTGCCTTAGGGATTCAGAGAAATTTTCAACATCGAGAACCCAAAAGAAGCTTCAGAAAGAACAATAGTAAAGAAGCTTCAGAAAGAACAACAGTTGAGCTTGATCTTGAAGAAGTATAATATATATTCTGACCATAAGCAGAACAGTGGACATGGTGAAACCCTGTGTCTACAAAAATACACAAATTAGCCGGGCACAAATGGTGGTCATGCCTGTAATTCCAGGTACCCGGGAGGCTGAGGAAGGAGAATCACTTGAATCTGGGAGGTGGAGGTTGCAGTGAGCAGAGATCATGCCTGGGTGACAAAGTGAGACTCCATCTCTAAATAAATTAATTAATTAATTAAACAAAAATAATGCTTGTTACCATGAAAGGCCATGTTCAAACCTGCTGACAACTGGAAGTTTTCTTTTAAGTTGGCTTCAACTACTTTCCCAAACCCACACTGGACAATTAAATTGTTGTCTTTTATTGACAACTCTTGCTGGGTGATGGAGAGGACTCAGAACCCACTTGTACTTTTTTCCGTTATACTTACAATTTTTTATTTGTTCCCCCAAACAGAATGTAAACTCCAAGGAAGAAGGGTTTAGGGCTCTTTTGCTTTCACTATAGAAACCAAGTATCTAAATGGATGTCTGGATAAAAAGTGTCCAAAATTACTCAATTTTTTGTTTGTTTCTTACTGTGGTAAAAACATTTAACATGAGGTCTACCCTCTTAACAAAGTTTTAAGGGTCCAATGCAGTGTTGTTAACTACAGGCATGATGTACAGCAGATCTCTGGGATTACTCATCCGTCATACCTGAGATTGTAACCTTGCTGAAGAGTGACTCTCCTTTTCTCCCTACCCCTAGTCCCTGGCAACTACTATCTACTCTATGCTTTTATGAGTTTGATTACTTAGATACCATATATAAATGGAATCATTCAGTATTTGTCCTTCTGTGACTGGCTTAATTCACTTCACACAATGTCCTTAAGGTTCATTCACATTGCTACATATGACAGGATTTCCTTCTTACTCGAAGCTGATTAATATTCCAGTCTATGTATATACTACTTGACTTTTTAATAGGTAGAATGCAATGGAAAGCCTCCTGAAGGAAGATCATAAGAGGTGACACAGTTTCCCATTCTCTCTCTTTGTCTTGGGACAAGCAACTTGGGATTCCTAAACCCAGCTACCCTGAAATCATCATGCTTACAAGACAGAACAGAGAGATATGTAGAGTATGCGGAGTCAGGGAGATGCCCAGATTATTCCAACCCCAGTTTTCAAGCTGTCCCAGGTGATGCCAAGTAGAACATCATTCTCCTTGCCAAATCCTGCCTGAATTCTAGATTCCTGAATCAAATCAATATTATGGGTTTCTAATTTGTTTTTAAAGTGTGATTAAATGAATTTTAGTAAATTTACAGACTTGTGAAACCATCACCACAGTCCAGTTTTAGAACATTTCCAACACACCAACAAGATCTCTCATCCCTATTTGCAGTCACTTCCCATTCCCCACCACAAACACTGCCCCCAGCCTCAGGCAACTGCTGACTTCTATCTATAGATTTGCATTTTGTAGACATTTCAAGTAAATAAAATCGCACACTATGCTGTCTTTGTATTTAGCTTCTATCTCTAAGCTTAATGCTTATGAGGTTCATGCATATTGTAGCACTTATTAGTACTTCATTGCTTTTTATGCTGAGAAGCATTGCATTTTATGGATACACCACATTTCTTTTATCTGTTCATCAATTGATGAACATTTGAATTGTTTTCCCTCTGGCTGCTACAAATGATGCTCCTTTGAGTGTTAATATACACATCTCTTTTTGGATAGGTATCTTCATTTATCTTTGGTAGATACCTAGGAGTGAAATGTCTGTGTTGTGCGGTAATTGATATTCCACGTTATAAGAAACTCTAAGCTGTTTTCCAAAGTGACTGGATCATGTTATATGCCTGTTAGCGATATATAAGCTTTCTCAAAATTCTTCTCATTATTTGTCCTTTTGAACCTGTCTTTTTGAATGTCATTATTTTAAGCCACAACATTGTTTCAGGAGAATTTATTACACAGCAATGTATTTCTATAACAATCTTATTATTTTTTTCCTCTACCTCTAAAATATGTTTCACCAAAGCATGGATCTTTGGCTACATTGTTCACCAATCTACCCAAACATCTAGAAACTTGCATATTAAAGGTGCCACCAATATCTAAGAATTGAGTTTTCAAAACAACCACATCAAGTAGGAACTGTAATTACTGTTTATGATATTAAAGCTGAAGTACATGTAACAAGGAGTGTCTCAGTTCACTGATTTTTTTTTCTCTTCTCCCAAAATTCACAGCACTAATGAGTTTTAGAAGGTTGTATTATGACCACTTAAGTTATTCAAGCAAATTATATATATGTAATATATATGTAATACATTTTACCTAAATTTATTTATATTTATATATTTTATATGTGCATGTATATATTTTATATATACACATATGTATACTATATAATATATAGTATATATCATGTATACATATGCATAATTATATGTATTATACACATATGTATAATATATGTATAAATAATAGCTATTATATAACATATATAATACATATACAATATATGTAATATAATTAACCAATTTAGATAAATTTAGAATAACAGGTTGGATTATAAATGTGTGTGTGTGTGTATATATATACACATACATATGTATGTATATACACACACAGAGACATATGGACAGACAATCTATTGCCTCTGGAGGTCCTTAACATAAGGCAGGCATAATGCACAGTCCTAGAAAGGAAGACATTGAAATGTCAACTGACAAAAAAAATATTCACCATAGCTAACAACTGCCTGCCTCTGCTGTGTTTGTTAGGCCCCTGTGGAGGAAACACGTATGGAAAAAATGCTCTAGAGAAGTCCTGAAAAACTTCGGCCAAGCAGGTCCCTGCTGATACCTCAGTGGGTATGCTCAGCCAGAGGTCTAGGGAGACAACATGCATTTAAAGGCATTTTAACCTGTGCTCCTGTGATACCCGGGAATCTAACCCAAGAGCACTTTTTCTCATAGCAGAAGGGAAAAGAGAAAACTCTGGAAGCCCAGAAGTGAATAAAAATTATTTACATGAAAAGTTTTTTCAAGGAAACATATAAACTGTGCTTGAATTACAAGCTCATAGTTTTAAGAAAATTGGGTATATTCAATCATTATCTTTTATAAAAGAAAAATTGATATGTTTTAAAATGGAGAGGTAGAGAGAGGTAATTAAAAGTCACAGTTGAATATTAAAGATGCAAGAAAAAATTTGAATATCCCTACCTCAGGATTACTGGAAATGTCACTGTGATAAATTTAGAATAACAGAACAAGAAATTATAAAAAGTATTTTCGGTCAATTCCCTGCCTTTAAGCAATAATAAATCTAAACTATTCTATAAAGAGAATTATCTATTATGGTCTTAAAATTTTCAACAGAAAATTATCAATATTCATTGACAATGTGATCTACAATTTTACAACTGTTAGTCCAGATCTACAAAACATCAAGTGAAAAACCATAACTCAGATAATTATTTTTTTAGTAAAACATAATTCAGAAGTGCCATCTGCAGAATTCTGGTTTAACTGAATTACTATTATATTTGCCATTACAAGTGAAAAATTTTTTTTTGATGTGTTCTCTAAACAAGACCTCAGGGACCTGGAAAAATGTTTGTGAGCTTCCCAAACTTTCCTTTGGCAGAAAGTCACTAAATACATGGGATAGAGTATGAATTTTCATAAAGGAAAAGCAGCATATCTGGAAGAATCTAGTAAAAATGTGAAAGTATGAGTCTATTGTTGGAATCTTGAAATGGAACTAACATACAATAATAGTAACAAAAATAACAAAATGCTATCATTTGTTCAGCACTAACTACATGGAAGGCCCTGTTGTAAGCTCTCACTTGATTACAACATTATAACCTTTAAAGGCATCCTCATATTACAGGACTCTGAAAGTATATGAGTTCATATCAAGCTCTGACATCAAAACCTATTCTTAACCACCTGACACCATGAAATATGGCCACTAAGTTGAAGCAGTAATTAATATCTAGAACTGAATTCATTTTCATCTACATATTGACTAGCAAGATGGTTCAGACTAACAAATAGTCATCAGCAGAGAAAAATATGCTCACCTCTACGGTTTGCAAGTGGAAATCAATCTTCTCACTTAAAAAGTATACAAAATTAGGGAATTGGAATTTGAATGTCCAAAAGGTGAATATGCATAGAGTTAGGCAGAATAAAACAAGGCAAAAAAGAAAAAAACGTCACTCAGACTAAATAAGGGAGTCATAATCAGCTTATTTTGTCCTTTATATTCTAAATTGTAAACCTACTATATTTAATCCTCATCAGGCAGTAGATAGACATCTGCTTAGGTCAGATTCCCCAGAACTGCAACATGTGATGAGGATTTGTATGAAAATAATTCACTACGGAATTGCTCTGAGAAACCAGTGAGGGAGCAGAGGAAACAAGGCATGGCTATGGAAGCAGCCAACCATGAACATGGTCTCAGGAAAGTTCCTCAGAGCTGCTTCAGCCTGACCCACAGGGGAGTCTTAGATGTGTCCCCACTGGAACAAGAAACCTGACCTCCCACATTCTCGCATCCATCATGAGTACAGTGATCCAAGGGATACGGGTGAAGTCCCCGCAGTATTTGTTACAGTATCTTATCCAATTTTATAGAGGAGAGAGGAAACAGGAACTCAGCGTGGTTAGTAACTTTGCCCAAGGCCTGGGAACCCAACCCAGGTGTATTTGACACCAAAACTCAAGCTCTTTCCAACACTCCGTACCCTCCTGAAATTATTTCTCCACCTAAGTTGTCTGTTAGTCCAGTATTCTATTGCCCATATTTTCTCTGCCAGTTCCTGTAAATGGTATAAAAAGGCAGTCAACCACATGCTGATGGGATTTCACAAATCCCTCCTGATCATTTTCCAGTTTTGCTAGGGCGGACCTTTGCTGCAATCAGCAGTTCCTGCTATCCAGTGTCTTGGGAACATAGTGTTACGTTAACCAAAAGAGCCCTTGGGCGATAGTCGACTCCTCAGAGTGTTGTATAATAGAATATCCCGTTACAGATGGTCTCAGGTTTAAAAAGCCTCGAAAGATTACATGAAAAACAGTAACACAGGGAGAGAAAGGCAGTCTTAGGGATTGGGTGTGTAAACTGCAGAGTTGAAGACTGGGAAAAACACACAGTTTGGGAAAATTATGGCAAACTATCCAGAAAAACAGATTTTTTTTTCCCACTTTTAAAATGTAAGTTTTGGTCCCATCTAACAAAGTCAAAAGTTGAGACTTGATGAAGGTTGATTTGTTCTTTTACCACCAGTACTCGTTGTGGGTGGACAGGCTACTCTGCTTCTAGATTTCCTGTGGCTCTATCTCCACTTACAT
This sequence comes from Papio anubis, assembly GCF_008728515.1. Lineage (NCBI taxonomy): Eukaryota > Metazoa > Chordata > Mammalia > Primates > Cercopithecidae > Papio > Papio anubis. The sequence continues at coordinate 96,466,100 of NC_044987.1, read as the reverse complement.
CTCTCATCTATCTCTAGGCAATCTGGGAACATCTATGCTCATTTATTTATATCTTCATAAATGTAAAACCTAGGGACCTATTTATCTAGTCATTGAAAGTCTATAAAACAGTAATGCGGGATGTAAAATATTCAGTGATTCTAAAGAGAAGAAAATTCTAAATTTGACCTTATTTCCATGGGACCATTCATCAATGACACTAAGTATTATCAGCTTGATAATTGTACATAAATAAGGATTGAATCTCTGATGAGGGATTAAACTAAAATTACTTCAAAAGCAAGCACATCCAAGTCAATGTTTTATAAAACCTTGACTGAGTCATAATTTTGCTTGTCATCTTTTTCATAAAAGAAGATTTACACATCCTATGATAGCACTAACCTTTTCAAAGAATGGCAAGTACACTTCATATATTCAAGTAATTATGAATTATGACTCCTAAATTATAATATCTAAAAAAATCAGAGAAATATGGGAATAAAGAATAACTCAAGAGTAAAAAGTTACTTCATTCTATTTTCAACTCTTTTTGTGTTTAACTCAGTAATATTATAACATCTGATACTTTTGGTTAAGTGATTCTAATTTTCTTTACTTGACATTATATGTAGGGATATAAACACATTAGTTTGTTCAAAGTTATTTATTGAATATCGACTCTGTGCCAAGTGTAAGGTGTTTTATGGCACTAATGTTGTTTAGGAGTTCAGGAGGGAAGGCATGCTATATTTCACGATGACTCTCACTCATTCAGTCATTCAACAGGCATTTATCAAGTATCATCCCTAGTACTAGGGCAGAGAAGTGAATCAGAGTCATTGCCCTCCCCTTTGGAGCACAGTCTTATTTGTGTGTTTCTCTCTCTCTCTCTCTCTCTCTCTCTCTCTGTGTGTGTGTGTGTGTGTGTGTGTGTGTGTGTGTGTGTGAGAGACACCGAGAGAGAGAGAGACACCGAGAGAGAGAGACACTGAGGGAGACTGAGAGAGACGGACAGAGGAACACAGACAACTGTAACACAGCATAGTAAGAGGTGGACATCAGATACAGATGGCTGTGGCACAGAGGAATAATGAATGCTACTCAGCGATCCGACAGCTGGGACTTAAAGGACAGAGTGTTGCAGCTGTGAGGGGCAGAGGCAGAACACAGTTTCCTACATATTTGAGACAGCAGGAAAAGCATATGCAAAGATAAGGAGGTACAAAAATGTAACTGCAAGTGTTTCAGTCCTGGCTGGAGAATGGTGTTGGACAGGAAGTCCAGGAGGGCACAGTTAGTCATGCTGTACAGTCTGGACTCCATCTGACAGAGAATTGGAAACTATTATGGGTCTTTAAACAGGGAACGTTTTGTAACATTTGATCTGCAATTTTAAAGGATCATTCTGAAAGTATTATGGAGAATGGATTAGGAGAAGAGAAGAGATTTTGGGTCAGAGAGAGTAGTTAAAAATCCAACAAATAACGAAAACCTGAACTAACCATAACAGTAATGAAGGAAGCATATATTTCGAGAGTAACCCTCTTGTGCCAGCTTTTACACTAAGCATTTGAATGAAATATCTTACTGAATTGCTCTCAATAACCACAACCCTGCCTCCCCCTAACATTTACATAACCAGTGCCTTTTATGGAAGAGGAAATGAGACAAAAAGAAGTTAAGGAATTTGACCAAAGTCACAGAGCTAGTAAGTGATAGAGCTAAGAATCAAATTCATGGACGCATTTGAGAAATTTGGATGAGGTATAACTGAAATAATTGAATAACTGATTAGCGCTAGGAAGTGAGAGGATGGAGGAGCCACAGTAATTACACCATAACTGGTCACTTTCCTTTTCCCTATTGTACCAAGATTATCAGGAAGTGTGGGGAAGAAGGGCAATTATTACATATATAAAGACAACCTAAAGCCTGACAATAATCAGGTAGCCTACATTGTCAGGAAGGAATAACAGCGACACCCAGGCTGTAGATCTCCAAGAGACACACAAGCTGTGGGAAACCTGTGTTTGTCTTGGCAGTTATAACTCCTGTCTTCCTCATGGACGTATTCTTGTTCTAAGAGAAGCAGTAAGAGACCACATAAGAATTCTTCCACACATGCACTAGATTCATAAGCCCAAGGAAAGATTTCTATCATTATTTTAAAAAATGGCAGATGAAAATTATTCTAGCAAATATCAAAGTAAGGATGCCAAACACCCAATTGGGAGGCATATATTTCACATCCTTCACACAATTTATATTCCCAAACTCTCTACAGAATTAAAAGCTAAATAAAGAAGGAACATGTGGTATAAATTAGAGAAAAAGCAATGGTGCCATAACAGCGAATAAATTTAAACCCTCTAGCACTAACGTGTACATTCCATATGTTTTATGTACATATATACTATGTTACTGTGTGGGCTTTTATGTCTACATATTTTTCAGAAACAATAATTTCTATATTATTTGAGAATATACAATAAATTGGTAAATGTTATCAAGGTAAATGTAATTCACAGGCTGAAGGAAAATACGGACAATTAGAACACATTCCTCTGTAAATACATATCATCTATATAAGAACTATTATAATTTCACTCATACACTTATCCATAATTTTAAAATGTCCCTCTAATGGTCTAATAAGAAATTATTTCTTTCATATACAATGAATTTTTGAAATAATACGCTTCATAAACCATAACCAAACATTGTTCCTTCAGGAAAACTACTTATTTGCAGAGTCACAAAATAATTCATAGGGACCATAAGAAACATCTAATACAGCATTTCCGAATCTAGTTACATGAAAGGGTTTAGCAAGATGAGTTTTCCAAGAATAAGGAATGCTCTTGTCAAGTGTATGAGAAACTGGGTTACACCAAGTTCAATATATTTCTTTACCAAAATCCTTTTAAACTATATTTTAATATGGTAATGAGCAAGGAAAATTTCCAAGAGGGCTGTAATATGTCCAGATATTTTTCTAAATTTATTTGAACATGGAAGTTTTTAATTCTAGGAATAATATAAGAATAATATCAGTGTTCTCTAAAACATGGTTCAGAGAGCTAATCTTATTTAACTATCTTCATTTTATACCTAACACTGAGGTATAGATCGATAAGTGAAGCTTCTCAGAGTCATAAAATTCGATAATGACAGAGCCAGGACTAGAAAACTGTTTTCTAAATACCTCATCCGACTCTGACTTTTTTTTCTGTATGTGGCAGGTGAGGGGCATTATTTTTCTTAGGGTACATTATTTAGCCACTAAAATGACAACAACTGAATTAGACAACAGTACAATGAGAAAATCCTAACAATGGTCACCATTTATGAGTGCCCACCACATGCCAAATTAAAATCAAAGTCTCTAGCAACTTGTCTTTCCTTCTTACAACATTGCAATGTAGTGAGGTACATATTATTTTCCCCATTTAACAGTGGAGGAAAGTGATTGAGAGACATTTGTAACTGGTCATACAACTTGAAGAGACAGAGCAGGTCTGACTGACTCAAATCCCCTGCCCTTTGCACCTGACCACCCCCTCCCCCTTCATATCTGAAAAAGTTATGCTCTTCAAAACACTCATCCTGAATCTATCTCCCCTACTGAATTCCAAAAAAGTAGAAAGTGGGTGCTCTTTCTGAAATAGCCATTTTCACTGACTACAACAGCCATTTGGAATTCATCAAATATTGACTTCTCCCTATTATAAAAGAAATACTACTTTGGGTCACTTTTTTCTTTATTAGATTTCTGGTTTTAAAACCCAATGGCCAAAGACATTTTTTTCTGTTTAAAAGGTTAAAAATGATCACTGAGGTAAATTCTAATCATTAAATTCAATAAGAACTAGCCAAGGTATTCTTGGCATAAATTCCCCAAAGCTAGTAAAAGTGACTTTAAAAGTAACTAAAATGACTGAAATACATTACAATAATATTGTATGAACCAAATCAAAATCAAACTCTGCATATTTTAACAGAATGGCAAAAGTAGACCACATACCACAAGATAATATTAACAATAATGGCTTTCAAAAAATAGCTAATCAAGCCACCAAAATATATAAAATGTTCATCTAGAGTCTGCTTTGAAATCAGACAAAAATAAATAAAGTGAAAGACATGGTTCCTGTCTTACTTTCACTGATGAGTATTAGAGGAATACTAAAGCCTCGAAACATCTATTAGACAGCAAGTAGAAATAATTTGCTGACTTTTGCTATTTTGTTTCCAAGTCGTAGAGCTTTATTAACAATAAGTCTGATCCCAGCAGCAAGGGCATTGATGTGACTGACACCCATAGTAATAAAAATATTACCCTTTGAGGCTTGTCAACTCTTCTTGCTACAGGCAGCTTGAGGAGATCCCTTGACAATGATTCATGGCTTGAAACTTATAACCATCTGCTCTCTTGAAGAATGCCTCAGCCAAGGTGAAGAGGGGAGTTTTTGCAGCTGTATTCTTTTTCCTTCTAAAGTCTATAGAAAAGCATCCAACAAACCACAAAAATCTGGCACTAATTTGAATATGGCAGACATTATCCTCCATATGTTCTTGTTTCAATGGACTCTTTTTACAGTAACTATCTCATTTGATGCCATTTCTTTCCTCTCTTCACGATGTGAAGTGTCAATTTTTCTCACTCTATAAACTTCTTAATATCCTTTCCATCCTAGGCAGTTTGCAGTTACTTGTCCATCTCTATTTTAATGAAAAGTATGTTTTACTATTGATAAAACTTAAGAGTTCAACTAAATTTTATCAAGTTAAATTATTTGTTTTATGTTTAAGGAAACCAAGGTGAAACAAGGTAAATTAATCGCTGTAAAGTCACACAGCCAGTCAATAGAATAATTAGAATTTGACCACTTCTCTCCCAATACCCCACCCAGCATTTCCTGCCCTATTTAAGAGAAGCTTCAGTGTCTCTGCTGTTTTCACTTAGATAACTTAATGAGGAATAGTTTCTGGCTCATTTATCACTTAACAAACCACAAGGAAAATGTCAGATGAACCAAATATTCGAAATTTTTATTGAATGAACTGAGAAGAAATATATACAATTCCAGAAGGATATTTCTTTTTCTTATATGAGAAAAGAAAACTTTTAAAGATAAAGGTAAAACTCAGTTTTGCATATCTTCCCATCATATTCCCAAATGTGATTTCAAATAAGTTCTAAGAAAAGCTAGCATATGCAAATTAGATAATTATATTATAGAGGCAGGTCTATTGTTATCTACAGACACCAAGTAAATTATCACAGGATTCAATGGCTGGAAATAGACAGTGGGTATGAAGATACGTAAAAGATTAACTAAGAAAAGCATTCTCATAAGCCACATATGAGGTCTAGTTTAGGTCTACTTCATACATTAAAATCCTGGGACAGGACTAAAGGAGCTGAAGGAGCTATGGCTACCAACAGTATGCCTTCTTCATACCTCAAGAAGGCTAGTAGAAACTCACCTTGGCTCAAAACTGGCACATTGTCCATTCTTCCACATTTCATTGACCAAAGTAAACCACTTAGCCAAGACCAACACCAGTAGGGTGGTGAGCCATGCCAAGAAAAATGAAAGGAGAACAAATCATGAGCAAATAATTCACCCTATCACTGTCAGAGGGACAACAGCCATTTTAGTAAAATGCTAAAGGCAAAAATAAGATTTAAGTGTGTTTTAGAAACAATGGGAAGAGAGGGAATTGGAAAGATTGAGAAGAAAATGTTGTCAATGACTTTTTCTCAAAGATAACAAAGAATGTGGGCAGGAGAAAAAGGAGGAATTTATTTTGTTTGGAGGAATGTCTTTTTATTTTACAGAATGTAGAAAATATTAGCTGCTTTTGTACTGATGAAAATAATTCTGAAAATAGTAAAAAATTAATGATTCAGGAGAGGAGTTGCAGAAGGATTAGGACAAATTTCTTGTGCTACACCCTTGACTAAGTAAGAAAGGAAAAGGGTTTCCATGAAAGAGGATAGCTGATCCATAGAGAAGAGGATAGAAAATGTATCTATGGTAATGTGAAGAAACTAATATGTGCCAAAACAGGCAGTTGGTTCAAAGTTGTGATGAAAGCTTATGAAAGATCTTTCCTGATTACTTCAGTTTTCTCAGTAAAACAGAAGCAAATGTCATTGGCTGAGAAAAAGGAGGGATATAAGATGCTGAAGATTCCAGAAGGCAGGAGAAGAGACAAAATTGTTATTCTAGAGAATGAGTGAATGAAGGAAGAGAGAAATAGAAAGAAATTGTCAATGTCTTTTGATAGTGAAACATTGTAAAAAACATATGCAATTAGAAGCTATTGGTTAAACAAAAGTTATGAGAGACTTTTAGGTTTAGTTGTAATACATAAAAACTTAGAAGTTATCACGCCCACATCTTTAAGACAATAAAGACTGAACAAGTTGAAAATCTATGGTTTTTGTTAGACCCATCAAAGAATTAAAGTCACAGGGCAAACTGCCACCCCTAAATCTGGAGAAAAAAGTGAATATAGAGATCACAGCCAAGATAAACTTACTTGGAGCAGAAGCCACTGTAGCTATAAACTAGTAGGAATACTTAAAAGGTAATTTGACCAATTGCTAGAGGTTGAGTATAGACTACCTTGAGAATAAGAATTCCTAGGGGATAGTCTTACGTGGTACTCATATATTTACGGATTTTACCTCCAGGGACACTACAGGACGTTCTCACAGTAAAGACTGAAAAACAAAAAAAAAAAACAAAAAAAAACAAAAAAAAAACAAACCTTGTTTTGATGACATGAGAAGAACATAATAATTCTGAAATACACCCAAAGCATTTACCATAAGAAATGCCTACTCTCTAAGGGAAAAGATGGCTTATAAAACTCATTTATTATCTAGGAAATGGGATATTATCCAACTCCAGGCCCTTCTAGCATTTCCATCTTACCTAAAGGGAGACTTAAAAAGTTAAGAAACAGACAACTTAAAAACACAATGATTTATATGTTAAGGGCTCTAAAGGAAAACATACAAGACAAATAGGTAATATATGAAAAGAGATGAAAACTCTTAAGAAATAATCAAAAGGAAATACCTGAAATAAAAAACACTGTAACACAAATGAAGAATGCCTTTGATGGGCTCATCAGTAGGCTGGACATGGCCAAAGAAAGAATTAGTAAGCCTGAAGATATAGCAATAGAAACTTCCCAAACTGACATGCAAAGAGAAAAAAAGAATGAAACAGAACAAAACATTCACAAACCATAAGACAATTTAAAATGGAGTAATATATGCTAATTTGAACACTAGAGATGAAAAAAAGAGATACAGAAGAAATATTTGAAGTAACAATGGTTGGGAATTTTCTAAAATTGGTGACAGACACCAAGCAAAGATACAGGAAGCTCAGCAAATGCCAAAGAAGATAAATACCAAGAAAAAAAATTACACCTAAGCTTGTCATATTCAAATTTCAGAAAACCTAAAACTGAAAGAAAATTTTTGAAATAAGCCAGAGGAAAAAAAAAGCACTTCACCTATAGAGGAACAAGGAGAACTACACTGGACCTTCCCAAATAGGTAAATCCAGAGACAGAAAACAATGGTGGTTTCCGGGGGCTGAGAAGAAGGGAGAATGGAGGAGTAAATGCTTAATGGATATGGGATTTCCTTCTGAGGTGATGATAACATTTGGAACTAGATTGAGGTGGTGGTTGCATAACATTTTGAATGTATTCAATGTCACTAAATTGTTCACTTGAAAATGATTAAGTGTATGTGAATTTCACCTCAATTAAAAAATGTACATTTGAGAAAAAGTAAAGGAATTAAAAAAGACATACCATACTAACACTAATCAAAATAAAGTTTTAGTAGCTACACTAATTTTCAACACAGCAGACATTAAAATAAAGAAAATTTTCAGGGAGAAAGAGGACATTTCATAATGATAAAGGGGTCAATTCTACAAAAGACATAATAATCCCTAAAATGCATGCACCTAACAACAAAGTATCCACATACGTGGTCTCAGCTGATACAGCCACAAAGGGAAGTAGACAAATTCACTATTACAGTTAGAGAAAACACCCTTTTTTTCAGAAATTGATAGATTCAACAGGCATAAAATCAGTGAGAACATACTTGAACTGAACAACATCAAATCATCTTGATCTAATTGGCATTTATAGAATACTTTACCCAACAGTAGCAGACTACTCATTCTTTCCAAGCTCACATGGAACATTCACTAAGATGTACCACCTTCTGAGCCAAAAAACATACCTTCACAATTTAAAAGAATAAAAATCTTACAAAATTATAAAAGGATCACCGCATTTGAAAATGATATTGGAAAGGACCCTTCATTGACATGAACTTGTTTATGATACCTGTTAAAAAAAAAAACAGGTATATCACTATTTAATTTTTGGACAGCATGGAAAAGCACAGAATATTAAAAAGATTTGTACTACATATCTCTGGTATTATGGCAATTTATCTTTTAAAATTTATTTATGTACATTTCCAGTTTCTTATAATTTACATGCATTAACCATATGATGTTCTAAATGTTTTAATGAAAACATAAAATGCCTTGACTTAGTAATTTCACTTCTTAAAACGTATTATAAAATAATCAGAAGGCTGAGGATTTATATATGAATTTATTTCATATCATTATAAAAGAAAAAATTGAATTAATTGAAGTGCAATAATAAAATTTGATGTTATATTTTGATATGTTATTTGAAATATAATTATAAAGTAATTTTTTGGGGAAATGGCATGGGAAAGCAATCATCATATAATAAAAAATGAAAGAAAAAGTTAAATGCAAAGTGTATCTGTATAAAGGAGGATCCCAATTTGTTACAGTGACCTTTGATAAAGGCTATTTCATGTAAGGTGAGATGGAGTAATTTGTTTTCTTCTTTATGGTGTTTGGTATTTTCTGAATTTTCTATAACTAGAAGATACTCTGATTGATAAATGGATTTTAAAATACTCAATAAAATAATAAAGTCAATATGATCAAGAAATTTAATTAACAATTCATCCAATGAGTACCATAAAAGCTTGAGAACAGAGGAGGTTTGATTTATTTCAAGGTGAAATGAGAGGTTATGTCACTATTTTTCAGATAAAGGGACCAGATTCCTCAAGCTGTGGAAACTCTGTTAGCCAAGAGGATCAATGTGTGGATTATGGTGCCTAATTACATGTGCTGTATCCTATACACTGTATTGAGAGTGCTCAATGGAAAATCGTCAAATTGTAAATTATTAAAATTATTGTAACACTCATTAAAATTATTGTCTCATTATTTGATCTTTAAGAATTTCAAAACTGTCACCAATGATGCTTATCAGCTGTAACTGGTTAATATTTTGATGAATATAAGTATGTTGACAAATATAGTCAAAGATAATAAAATGCCCAATAAGCATTTTTTACTTTGCCAAGTTTGGGTGAGTAGAAATAATAAATTATGTAAGGTAAATAAATCTAAAACATCTTTTTACTTTCTAAGGAGAAACAAAAATGGTAGAAAGACAAAATTAGTTCCCAGTTTCTCCATTCTTTAACCAAAAATTTCAGATCACCCTGAGCCACAGAAAGAAAAAGGAGAAAAAAATCCAGAGCCTTGTGCTGTAGCTCAAAACCCTAATCAACACTTGGGAGAGCAATGGCCCAGATCAAGGAATAGAGAGATCAAAGACCATCCTATAGCTACTCACAGTAGAAACCTTGCATCTCTACTAGAAAAATAAAAGCTACTTGAGCCCGAGTAAGCAGAAGCGCCTATAATCCTTCTGGGAGGCTGAGGGCAACAGGAGAATAAGCTGTCAGACAGGGCCAGACTTACAGTGAGCCTGAGACTAGGCGCCTGCCTCCAGCCTGGGTGACAGAGCGAGGACTCGTCTCAAAAAAAAGACAGGGATGGAGTGGGAGGGAGAAACAGGACAGGAAAAAAAGAAGAGGAGAGGCAGAGAAGGAAGAGAAAGATGAAAGCAAAGCAAGAGAGAAAAAGAGGAAGGAAGGAAGGAAGGAAGGGAAGGAAGGAAGGGTCATTTTGAAGCTCACAGCACCATTCTTGGCATTTTTTAATTTAATATTTAAATTTTCAAATACCCCAGAGTTATCCCTAAGATCCATACTGTGGAAGAGAGATAACAATACCTCTATCAGGGAGGAGTCTTTTATTTCTGTCTTCTTATTTCCGAGGAAGCTTAAACTCCTGTAACATGTGCAGCCTTCCTCCTTCACTCCTTGCTGTCCTCCTCAGCAGAGAGGACTAACTTACTGACTGCTAAACTTGGGGAAAACTTGGTCCAGGATACTGTATAGTCTAAGCTGTTTCCTTCCCTACACACGGACGACTGTTCCTTGCAAGCTTATTGGCTGCTTTCTCCATGTCTGGTTTGGTAAATTTAATTATTTAATTAAGAAACTTATTTGATAGAGTCTTAGACATGTCTCACAATAAAGAACTTAGGAAATGGTACTAATTGGCCTTTAGTGTGTGGCTACATGATTTTTCAACAAGCCATCTAAGGAAGAAAATTGGTGTGCAGGGATGACAACATAATAGCTTTGACTGATGAGCTCATGCAGGTGAAGTTTCTGAGGGAGATATGGTAAGTACATTATTATACTTCATTCAAATTCATATCTTCTAGGAGCAAGTATTTCCTATAAGAAGCAACTAATATTTTTTTTTCATGTCTGCTCCTGGTGTTGTTTCACATAGAAAAAGAAATATGCCTGCTCTCACTATGGTGTAACACATTAATTAAAACAGAAATTTTTACTGTCTTCTATTTTCTGCTGGTGATATAGGTAGACAGATGTGGTGAAGACAATCAAAGTGTTAACGCAAGCTAGTCTTCTCCAAAGGAGACAGTTTCATGGGCAATTCCTACACATTTCAAAGTTCCCCAAGGGAGCATCATGCTACCTGCTCATCCTCTGAAAGGCCTGCAGTAGGCTGAATATTGATTCCCAAAGACATCAAGATCCTAACTCCGGGAACCTGTGAATGTTACTTTATATGTGAAAACAGACTTTGCAAATGTAATTAAGTTGAGGATCCTGAGATGGGGAGAATATCCTGGCTTATCTGGGTGGTTCTTAAATGGAGTCACAAATTTACTTGTAAAAGGGAGGCGAGGGGAGATTTGACTATAGAGACAGAAGGCAATGTGAAGACTGAAGAAAGATGTTACACTGATAGCTTTGAAGACAGAGAAAAGAGCCATGAACCAAGGTATGCGGCTCTGAGGCCAGAAGAAGGAAGGAAGTGGATTTTCCTCTAGAGGCTCCAGAGAGAGGATAGCCCTACTGACACCTTGACTTCAGCCCAGTGAAACTGATTTTGAATCTCTGACCTTTCCCATTTTAAGAGAATACATGTATGTTGTTTTAAGCCACAAAGTCTGTGGTAATTTCTTACAGCAATCATAGGAAACTAATCCAGAGCCCATTGCTAATAATAAGTAACTGCAAATATGAAAGACACCACTCACCAACTCATGTCCCATCTCCAGCTCTTTCTCTACCTGCCCACCTCCCCTCCCACCTCTTTCTATTTTCTCGGCCCACAATGAGGACTTGAGAGAATAAATATAAAAAATTATTTTTAGGAATTTACCAAGCCTCAGGGTTTGTTAAAGCAAAAGAACTCAGTTAATTGACTAGATTTTTCTCAAACACAGAGCACTGATTTCTTAAATACAGGGCCAACAGTGCCAATGCCAGAGAATCCCTGGGCTGTTACCTCCAGGGAGACAGATTACAAGCTGACTCATGTTACAAGGCTAATTCCCCAGGGCTGGTTTTAAACCTCAATATCTAAATAGGACACCTACTTATATAATAAATATCATGCAGGAATTCATTTTTAAGAATAAAATATAGGATTATTTTTCTTCAGAACTTATGCCCTATTATGCCCTTTCTTCCTGCTTCATTATAGTTCCAGGAAGTAATCCCTATCCTTATAGGAATTCATTTGAAAGATAAAACATATTAAAAGCAAAACAAACATACAAATATCTCTCCTTCGCATTAAGAAGAGATTTTCCTCTAATAAACAATTGCCAAATCTTGAAAATCAGCCCACTTTAAAATACTTTTTAGAATAAATTATTATAAAATATTACAAATATAAAAATAAATTTTTGTAATAATTTTTGAAATGAAATAATTTTGATGCAACATTTATGATGCCAAAACTGAGTTCAATAGTGTTTTGGTAAATCAGCTTTCTGGAAAAAAGGAAGAGAAAGAGGAAGACTTCTGATTGCCAATTTCCATGGTGATGTAAACAGTCCTCCAATTTTGAGTCACTAATAGTTTAACATCCAGCTCATTAAATTCCGGAATATGTATTCATCAGCCCTTATGCCCAGTCAGTTCTAGCACACCACTGCAAAATGTCAAACTATATGTAATTATCAATGGTACTATGATTGGTTTCTCTTAATTGCTTTTTGGATATCAGAAGACAAAGAATAAAAATGAGGAAAAAATTAGTGAACTCTGACATGCATCTTCATTTTATTTTTGGTCCAATGTTTTTCAATACAAACAGAAAGGGAAAGAGAAGAGATAAGACACCAGATTCAGCCCCTGAATAAAACTTGAGGATAAAAGAACAACTTTAATTATCTTAATTACACTAATCCCTGCCTATGATCCACGAACCTAATGCATCACCTATCCTAACAAGAAATTAAAGAACTAGAAGAGAGAATGAAATGTAAATAATTAAGCAGATGAAGTTGAGTCCTAATTCATCACAGAGACAAGAGTCCTCTTACTGTGTATTGAGAAGGAACTCAAATATGCTAACTGGTGTTTAATCTATTTCACTTTTAGTACTATAATTTTCTGATTTTCTCTGGAGTCATTTATTAGAAGAAACCTATAGCTATCTTGGACAGAATCAAACTCCCATCCTTTAAGGATGGGAATTTTTTTTTTTAATCTCCAGATGGCAATGAGCAGCTAGATCTCAAGATCTCTACTTTTAGCTAGGGACAACATGACTCTAGAACCTTTCCATGCAGGAACTAGTTCTTTCCTTCAATCTCAGCAGCATAACTGGTTAAGAATTAACATTTAAACCAGACTTTACTAATGATTTAGGCTAACAAAGACAAATCCAGAAAGGTAAATATACTGCACTGATCGAAAAAGTAGATATGTATGTCTTCTCCCAGGGGCCCACTTCGTCCACTTTCACTGGGTCGAGCTCTCAGCAACCCTCACTTGGCAGAGACCATCTTTCACCACCTGAGCTCACCCTTGAACAAAACATAAATCTTTGGAATCCAGATACAAGAAAGGACTACTCTCTGAAAGGAGAGTACAATTGACCTTGGACAATGTGGGGGTTAAGGGTACCAACCCCTTGCATAATCAAAAGTCCGAATATAACATTTGACTCTCCAAAAACCCTATTGTTGACCAGAACCCTTACTGATAGCATAAACAGTCCATTAATACATATTTTTGTGTGCATGTATTATATGTTGTATTATTATAGTAAAGTAAGCTACAGAAAAGAAAATGTTATTAAGACAATCATAAGGAGTAGAAAATACATTCATAGTACTATTCTGTATTTGTTGATAGGGTAAGTCTATGTGGTCTGTTTACAAGACGAATCATCTGTCTGAAATGGTGGGCAACCACAGCTGCAGACATCAATCTACTGTGCATATCAAGTAATACAACTTTTTCTTGCAATATAATGACTTTTCTCTGCTTCTTGGTAGCACTTCCAGGATCACTAGTGGCACTTTGGATGGGTCCCATGGTATTATGTAAGGTTTACGGTACTGCATTCAACATGATGAAAAACATGCAAGAACTGGAAGAGATCACTTGTTACTGCCACCTTCAATTTAGGGAGAAAATTAACATCACACGATGTTTTAAGCAGATACAATACTTGAGCTCACTGCAATGACAATTAGAGGTAGCTACAAAATTATTATAGTAGTGCAGCATATAATACAGTTAATTTTATGCAGCTATAATTGAATACTACAATTTTGTGTTTGTTTACATTTCTCACAACTGCTAATATCCCCATGTACACTTTGTGTTTGTGGGCAAAGTTTTGATACATTTAGCTTTTTATAACAGATGTGTATATACCTTATGATAGTAAATCATAAAATAGATTTGTGTCTATGTATGTTTTATACATTCATGAAATAACTTTTTCTTATTTTTTTCAAAATTTCTAGGCTACACAGTTTGTCCCTGAGTTTTTTTTTTTTCCAAATTGCTGCAAATCTCCAAAAAAAAATCTTTATTTATTGAAAAACAATCTACATATAAGTTGACCCATGCAGGTCAACCTGTGTTGTTCAGGGGACAACTATATATACTCCTCTCTCCTGTTTGAGTCTTACCTCCCAAGTCTTTTGTGTTCTATCCTAGGGCTCAACTCTTCCTAGGACCACTGAAATCAGGAATATCTCCTCCTTTATGTGAAGGCTTTACTCCTTAACTACGGGAGTATGCCTCAGACCTGGTTCCTACCAGAATAACCACATCAGATCTGTAATATATAGCTTTATCATGTCCTCAGTGGGTGCCTCAATAAGTTTGAGATATTCTTTTTTCCTTTGTGGCTACTTCCTTTTGGCCATACACTCTTGGTTCTGGATCACTTCCAAAAGCTTTAAAACATACTTAATGAATGTGTTCCCTAAAATGCCTCTCCTATCCAGCTGTCCATTTTGGGAAAAATAAAGGAAAATCTTGATTAGCATTATTGTGAGAGGTTTTGGAGAGTGAAGGTCTTAACAATTGCACTTGTTTCTTTGGTTTAATTTGGAATATTCAAACTCTACTAGATGTATTAAAGACCAGTGTATTAGTCTGTTTTCATGCTGCCAATGAAAACATACCCAAGACTGGGTAATTTATAAAGAAAGAGAGGTTTAATGGATTCACAGTTCCACGTGACTGGGGAGGCCTCACAATCATGGTGGAAGGCAAAAGGCATGTCTTACACGGCAGCAGACAAGAAAGAGAATGAGAACCAAGCGAAAGGGGTTTCCCCTTACAAAACCATCAGATCTCATGAGACTTATTCACTAGGATGAGACTAGTACAGGGGAAACCACCCCCATGATTTAATTATCTCCCACAAGATCCCTCCCATAATACGTGGGAGTTATGACAGCTACAATTCAAGATGAGATTTGGGTGGGGACACAGCCAAACCATATCAGCCAGAAACAGGGAAGAGGGTGCAGGAGGCACCTCTAAAGACTCATAGAAGGCTCTACATTCTCAATTTATATATCAAAGGGAAAATGGCCTGAAATTGACTTGGGTAGGGGAAGAGGATTATAAATTCAGATTGGTTGGGAAAAAAATGACATGCTCTTTAGTGATTCTCTTCTCCTAAAGTAATACTAAGCAACTCAGTTGGGTCTTTTTCTCTGATTCTTTATGAAAAGGGAAATATCAATTTTGATTTCACCTGAAGGAACAACATTATAATTATACCAAGGAGAAACATACAGGCGAAAGGAAGCAAAAGGACCATAAGAAGAAATTAAATCTTTTCAAAGCTAAGGGGAAAAATGGAGTGTCAGTGCCAAGAATGGTAACACCTCCACACGCTCAGGAACTTCAGTGGTAAATTAATGGGTAATATATGACTATTCCAACACAGTCTTCATTTATTATGTTTGCCTTGTGGGCAAAGTAGAGAAACACCTTGCCTCATCAATATGAAACTGCTCAAAATCTCAGAAGCCACAGCCAATAGTAATATGTTTATGAAATATATATATTTTTAAAACCTCATTACTTACAGATCAAAGCTACAACTGCACATAGTGTCACCAACTGCCAATTCATACGGATATCTACCCTCTGATGTTGCAAAAAGAAGCTCTAACTGTTCATTTTGTATCTGTATGTGGCTATCTCCTTGCAATTTTCCAATCAATCAAATTAAAATATGGATATCAATCACAATCTAAAGTAGAACACACAACTTTTAAATGTGTTTTAATGATATAGTAACATGCAATACTATGCAAACTATGAGTAAGAGCTTTCCCAAGGAACTTTGTGAGAAGATTCAGATAGTCTCACTATTATTTAAAATCAACATTCACTTCTTGGAGGTATCAAAAACCTGTCTATCATTAAAACCTCCTTTCAGACATTAAGTGCATCAATCTATGTAATGTATCCAGTATTATGCTGACCCCATAGTAGTACCTCTTATGCAAACCTTGGGAACAGATGGTGCGATGTTTAGGGACAGATGATGTTCTAAGGAAGTTATCCTAAACTTTCCAAATAATGTTCATTTTTGTCTAAGTTTCCTACATGGTTATAAGGGAAAATATCTCAGCAGAATCGAGCAGTGATATACTTGCATTTCTTAATGGCAGTTCTAGAACATTAGGTATGTAGCCTCATTCTCATTATGAGCACAACCTCCTTTCATCTTTCATCTGCCTAAGAAACCCATATTAGTGTGATGACTGAGTAATGTAATACTAAATCCTCTTGGCCAGTGAAATTTACTTCCACTGTTCTTAAATACTTGTTTCATACTCTAGTTTAAAATCAAAATTAAAGTTTAATGTGAATGTGTTTTAGCAGAAAGTTCTATGTGTATGTATGTGTACATGTGTTTTAGATGGAGATATATATAGAGAGAAATGATGAGATCGATATTAGAATGATAGATTGGCACATGATAGACAAAGAGAAAATTATTTATCAGAGCTAGAAGCAAGCAGTCTTACAAAGCTATGGGATATTGAGTCCCACACCTTTGTATTGGTTAAATCATTACCATCTTTTATCATATTTGGAACACTAAAATGTATAGATTGTAACTATTTTCCCAAGATAAAAGTGATAGTAGAAAGTAGATTAGCAATAGAAACCCAGATCTCCTGCTTCTTAATACAATATGGTTTTGTTTTTAACTTTTACATTTGTTGTGTTTTAAATTTTTTATAAAATGTTTAAATGTTTTATTTAAAGAAAAGTTGCAAAAATAATGCAGAAAGTTCCCATATACCCTTCAGGTACTGTCCCCTAATGTGGACATCTTGCATAACTATCACATAATTATCAAAACTAAGACATTAACATTGGAAACATATTATGAAATAAAACACTCATATCAGCAGCTTTTCCACTAATGTGTTTTTCTGCTCCAAGATCGAATCTAAGATTCCACGATACATTTGGTTTTTATGTCCCCTGGGTCTCTGTAATTTGTGTGATGAAAGAACTACTTAATGAAGGAAATTTGACATCTTAAAAGAAATGATTATCAAACACTGAGCCCAGAAATGAACTAAAGTATTAATTAATGATAATATCTTGGAGCCTTCATATTCATTCTCATTTTATACTTCATAATGACCATTATACTTTGATACCTTTTTTTTCTATATTCTAAACTGGAACTATCTGAAATTTTCCCTCTTCCTTTTTCATAATTTGCTATTTTTGCAACTGAGAATGTTAAGATTCAGTAGCTCTGTCTCTGTGTCAAAAGAATAATCAGATGGGCAACGTAGTAAGGAAAACATGTTGATCATTTACTATGTAATCTTAGGAAAATTATTTAATCTTTCTGGATTTCCATTTCTTTTTAAAACAGAAAGCAATAATACCTACATTTTAGAGTTGTTGTAAGGATCAAATGTAAAGCTCCAAGCCCAACGTTTGAAATATAATTAGTACTCACTAAATGTAGATTCATTAATTATTCTTCTAAATCAGTGTTTCTCCCCTGGGAATGATTATGCCCCCCAGGAGACATCTAACGATGTCTGGAGACACTTTTGGCTGTCACAGTTTTGGAGAGGTGCTACTGGCATCTACTGAGAGGCCAGAAATGAAGCTAAACATCCCTCAATGTAGAGGTGAGTCCTCCAGAACAAAGAATTACCTGGCTCAAAATGTCAACAGTGTTAAGTTTTAAAAAACTGTGTTTTAAAGGATGAGATCAGTTTTTCTGCATCCTGGCTCTGGAACATGGATACAATGGAATGAACTGAGATGGCAAAACATATTTCATAAAGTCCAGCCACTTAACATTGACCAACCAAAGGCTTATTGTCACAATTTAAAACATTAAATGGATGTCTGAAGCTGAAATCTCAAATGCTCTGCCTGGAAACTAAGGTCTTCGTAATTGATATTGCTCTGTCATATATGTCTTCCTTCCCTGACTTTACCCGATCTCAGACCACAAAGAAAAAGAGTAAGAAAATTTACACATAAAGCTTTCCTTTGTTTAAGGGCAGGAAATGTAAAAGTTTGCTTTCATTCTCACTTAACTGCAATAGATAGCTGAAGGTAGAGGCTGCTAAACCGTTTAGGCTTCCACCATATTTTTCTTTAAGAAACTCTTATTAACAGTGTTACCTTACCCAGGTTCCTGTCTCTAGGAATATGACTTGCTTGGAGCTCAGTCTTCTCCTTGTCAGAAAGCCATATATTTTTCAACTCCCTGGAAAAGAAATGAATAAACAGAAGATTTGGTAATCAGAACAGAAACAGTTTTCTCAGATTTAAGAAAGATAAAATATATATACTTATTACCTCTAGTTTAAAAGAACATCATGGAAAAAAGTGATCATCAGGATATATTTACTTTATTTTCACTGTAGGCTCATGTGACAGCCCAAACACTGCAGTGAACTTTAAGCCTGACAACTTGAGTTGTAATCAGATGCTAGGTATATTAACATAAATACTTTATATAAATACATAGAAATATAGATATATATACTATATAGCTTATATATGCATATGTATATACACATATATACACATTTTATATATATACACACACACACACACGTACACTGAAAAAGAAAGCTTCTGACATTGTTAACTTCCAAAAACAGATAACTTTGCTACTCCATGGGAGTCGGCAGAAGAGGGAATTAAATCAAAACCTCAGACATTAATATTAATAACTATGATTACAGCAACTAATACAAAATAACAAGAATTTTTGTCCAGGCATGGTGGCTCATGCCTGTAATCCCAGCACTTTGGGAGGCTGAGGCAGGTGGATTGCTTGAGGCCAGGAGTTCAAGACCAGCCTGGCCAAAATGGCAAAACTCAATCTCTACCAAAAATACAAAAGTTAGCTAGGCATGGTGGCCTGTGTCTGTAATTCCAGCTACTCAGGAGGCTGAGGCAGGAGAATTGCTTGAGCCTGGGAGGCAGAGGTGGCAGTGAGTGGAGACTGTACCTGTGCACTCCAGCCTGGGCAACAGAGGAAGACTCTGTCTCAAAGAAAAAAAAGATTTTTTGAGAATTCAACACAAACCAAGCATTAAGCTCAAGAGCTTTGCACACCTTACCCTATTTCATTCAAATAATAACTGACTCAGTTCCTTATGAATTATCACTATCTGCATATTAACAATAAGGAAACTAAGTTACAACATACAGAACTAATAAATGGTAGATTCAGGATTTGACACCACAGCTATTAGTCAGTACATCATATTACACACTATAATTAAATCATAGGTACAATTAAACCAAAGTTATATTTTATTAATTTAACTTGATTTTTGTGCTAAGGTTATTTGTGCTTGGCAAACCACATCCTCATAAATAGGGCAAGGTAATTTATTCCCTCATTTGATAAACATTTATGAGTGCTTAGTGTGTGTAAGCCACTCTCTTGGAACTTGTTAGAGACATGAAGATAAATCAAATATATAGTATAGCCTCACACACCTTATAATACGAAATAATAAAGAGAGAATGAGATGTTTCCAGGAAGCTTGTAGGGAGAGATATTGCCTCCTTTAGAGCTGTCTCTGTAGTTTCTACAATTGTGCATGATTCATAACACGCAATGAATGCATTAACACATGCATAAATGTAAGTGTAAACAAGTAAAGGTAGCATATGAACTGGAACATAAACATCTCTAGGATTCCCATGCAAAAATAGAGGGAAAAACACATTCAGACAGAGCTAGTGGAGAAAACGACAGTATACACAAGACTGAGTTTATCAGTCTATTAAGTATGAATGAAAGAAATGTTTTCATTTACACAAAGATAATAGACTTTCTTTGTTAAAAATTCAAACAACAAAGTAAGATATTAAAAAAATCAGAGAAGCCAGAGAGGGCCATCTGTAAGTAATAAGTGGATGGACAAGTCTGAACTAATCAATTTTTTCTCATCCCATATCCATCTATTAAAAATTATGAGATTTTATTGCTCTGTTGTCATCATATATTTTCAGGGAGACACTCAGGCTTGTCACACAGATGAGAGCAAAGATATTTGTTAGATCTTAGAACCATATAATAAACTACTGACAAAAACAAGTAAAAAAGCAGTAAAAAAGCAAATATTTGCAAAACTGATATAAGTGGCCTCAAGTGAAAAAATTAATTTTAATTCTCATCAGTTACTTAGGAATAAAGATATGGCCTCAAAAACTAGAACTTTGGCTGTAGTTAGCCAACATCATGGTGTTATCATTTTAAATAAGAGTTATTCAGAAAAAAAAATACTTTTCTTCTATACAAATTGGAATGCTGAAAAAAGTATTCACACATCTTAAACCCTTCTTTATATATCACCTCGCCCAACAAAATACGAAACTATTTTCCATCCTGCTTATTCAACTTTAATTTCAATTTCAACAATTTTTGATGAAGATACAAAGATTTGTAGAGATTTTATCATTGTATTACAAGTTTTTAAGATTCCCTCATCCTCAAAATTAAACTCTCAATTCTGTTTACATTTTAAAGTAAAAGGTTACGAAATAAAATATTTTCAAGCAAAATTTAAGGGGAGATGATACAGACAGAAACTATGGTTGCCTAAACCACCAGCTGATTGACCCTTTGCGAGTGTCACCTTCAGTGTCTTGACCATAGCTGTCAGACATAGTTAAGTAATTGGTTCCAGGATAAAACATCCAATATGCATCAAACCAAGAGTCTGCTTAGTGCTGTATGTTTTCTCAACAAGTATATGAAGAGCAATACCTTTTACTTTCTTCCTAGGGGGTTCAAAAGTAGTTATCATCACTTTCACTGTTTACAATGTGGTCATAGTCAAGCAAACAGGGTGACACACAAAACTTAAATAAGGTGAGATTCCATCAACCCCACACTATCCACAATTCTCACATTCCACTTGATGAAACACTCTGACAATCGGATGGAAATGAAGCAGTGTGTATACTTTTACAGCCAATGCATCTAAGCCCATATCCAAAAAGAACATCCACACCTAACATTACTTGAACTCCACAACTCCTCGCTGCCCCGATTTTCCTGATGCTCTGAAGGTCTAAGAACAAACTGTGAAGTTATATATAAGCCAATTGGTAGCTGCTGTGTAAATCATATTAAAATAAATAGAATTCATGGCTAAGATTAAACAGCCCATGGCAAGGCTCTTGTGTAAATAAACTCATTGTTCCTTTGTATATTAAAACTGTATTTATCAAAAGAAAAAAAGAATGAACACGAATTGCATGAAAAAGGCAACTCATTTAGGACAAAATGATGATATGTAATAAAAAGATTCATTATGTGACTAAAACGAAAATTAAATTCCTGTTAAAATATTTATGTAGATGTGGCTGAAATATTCTGCTGGGAAATAAATCAGGGTGGCCTTTGGCATTTCACAGGCATAACTTCTCTATTCTTCTGCTGCAAATTTAGAGCTTACAAGATGCTAATGGCACCTCGCTTTCCAGGACAGTCTCCGCAGACTGCTTTCACTCAGCAGGTGGTAAGAATTTGCATCCATATTTCAAATACACTTCTGTCTCATTACTGGCTTCTTATTTCTTTGTGATTTATATCTCTATAAAATTGAAGCTAGTGCAATGGGGAATGGGATTTCAAAAAGGCAAAAACCTCATAATATGGACATTTATCACTTTCTTCCTTCTTTACTTTTTTCTTCATCTCCAGAGAGACAGGGTGAATGATAGGTAGCACTTAAAGTGAAGGTGTACTTTTCTTAAAATAATGCCACTTGCAAGCTTTCAAAATTAGGACTACTTCTCCAAACATCAATAGCTAGTGAGTGGCAGTAGCACTTGCACCCTTACCTACATTTAACTGAACTGCGATCTTTAAATAACATATATACATTAGAAAGTAATTCACTTGATAACTATTAATTTGTAAGAGTCTTCATCATTTAAAATTCAGGAAGAGCTTTTTGTAATAACTCTGAACATAACAAATCTATTTGGTATTCATGCAGATGTCACAAGCAATTTCAGAGTTGTTACACTATAATTCTGTGCTACTTAATAGATATTAGGGTGGTAGCAGTTGTGTCACTGTAGATAAGACTCTTTCACAGTTCCTTTGTCAAATTCACCTCTTTCTGGTGTTTAGAATTTAGCTAAAGTAAAATTACACGCTTGTGAAATTTGACAGGTTCAGGGATTTAGAGGCATTTTCCAGGGGCAAGAAAGAGCAAGCTATAGTGAAATAAAAGGCAGCAAGGAGGGATGTAGGCAAGGTAGTTGAATATTGTTAGGATTAAACTTAGATGTGCAAATTTTTAATTTGTATGGTAAATTAAAGAATATAAACCCACATATTTCCTTCTAGGTCTTATTTTTTTCATATTCCATTCCAGAAGAGAAATTAAAACACTTAGGGAGATTTTATAGGCCATATGCTAGAATACCAGGTGCTAGGATGTCTATCCTATTTTTTAAAATCACTGATATTTTAAATAATTTTCTGAATTAAATTAAAAACATTTTGCCATTTGACTTAAAATAAATTACATTTAGTGAAGGTATTTTACATTGAGGTACACAGAATTTTTTTCTTGGATATAACAAAAAAATGAAATCAATAGGCCTAAATAATAAAGAGAATGTATTGATTCATTTAATTAACATATTCACAGAAGAGATTTGGTCCAGCAGCTCATAATATCACCAAAGACTGAATTCGATTCTTTCTCTCCCTTTGTTTCTCAGGTTTCCTTTCATGATGGCTGCC
The DNA here is from genome assembly GCF_008728515.1 of Papio anubis. Taxonomy (NCBI): domain Eukaryota; kingdom Metazoa; phylum Chordata; class Mammalia; order Primates; family Cercopithecidae; genus Papio; species Papio anubis. Next base: position 96,443,061 of record NC_044987.1, on the reverse strand, counting down.
AGTAACAGCTACCCCTCATTTACATCCAGCAGAGACGAGGGGTATCTCTCTGGGGAGTTCATGCAAAAGAGCAAGAAATCTTCATTCTTGAAGCCCACAGAAAATGTCCGCTCATTGTCTCATTGTCTAAAACTGTGCCATGTGCCATCTTTAAATCAATCTCTGAGTTCCAGCAAAACAGAATACTCTAAATTGCTTGAGCTAACTAGGGCCAACCTCTGCCCCTGGAAGTAGATGTCAAACCTATCAAAACAGAGTGGCTAGGAAATCCACGGAGGCCCTATGAGGAATGCAACCAGGAAGCGGAAGTCATTGAGGCTACCAACAATGTGTGCTGTGGACACTGTGCACTTTATCTCCAGGATTTCATTTATTCCTCAGAGCAATTTTATGTTCTGAATATTAAAGACTCCAAGTTTCCAAGGCATGAAGAAATTGAAAAAGTTTGAAATTTATTTTGATATCAAGAATGGAGGAAAACTTGAAACACACGTTATTTAGGATCCAGATAAATATGATTTCTCCAGATTCTGTGATTTAACCATTTGATTGTGGGCTTTCGTGACCTGATCGTGTACCTTTCTGTCAGGACTTTAGATGACACAACTTTAGATGAGAGGACTTTAGATGAGAACCATGTATGTATTTATTTAGAACTAATGATCTAGTTTAGCGTATGAAGCCAGAAGCAGATGTTGTTTGGTTGTTTTGTTTTTTCCTTTGTTTCCAAACAAGAGTCTTTCACATAGACTTTGAAGGGAAGCTTTCATGCTGCTTTCTGTCCTCCTGAGATGCAGTGAGGAATAACAGGAAGGCTCCCTGACAACAGGAAAAGCTCCATGGAGCCAGGAATTCTTTTAAAAAATGTTTTTGTAATGTATATAATGCTATTTTTAAGAAAAGTTCTTGAGGCAAAGAAAGGACTTGATAAACACTTGTTGAATAAATAAATGAATGAGGGAATGAATGAATGAAGATAAAGCAACTTAAAGCCTTGCTCTCTCATGAGTCTAGGCAAAATTGATGATTGTTGATAGTGGGAACGAAAAGATCATGGGACCTTAGTTTTTCAATAGCGTGCAAGGTTTTTCTTTGTGTACCGCGAAGGAGCGAAACTTCAGTAACTGGGTCTCAGCAGGTGCAAACAAAGAAGCATAGACTAGGTACGTGCTCTGTATCCCCAAACTATTCAAGAAAATCAGACATCTGTCCCCCCAGCATAAGCCAGCCAGAGCATACTCCTAGCTCCTTCCAAGGAGAGCCACATTTAAAAGTTGGACAACCACACACTAGGGGGGTAGGACCTCCTCAGCACAAGTAGTATCTACAGTCTTGAAAATATTCTTAGTTAAAAGACTATCATAAAACAATATTTTGAACAAAACATTACAACTTAAATTTGATTTCATGAAGCAGCTTTATATTAAGGCCTGAGGCTCTACCTTATTTAAGAGACAGTCTTATAACTATGGAAAACTTAGTTTCAGGGTGGTTTATTCTTAAGCAAGTTTTAAGACCCATCGATTTTTCCGGGATACACTTGCTTAGATAGATGAGTTCCAGACATCTCATAAACGTGTGCAACCCAGTTAAATCTGGTAGCATAGTTCTTCCTGACATAGTCTCATTTTTAAAGTGCATTCTAATAGTCAAAGGTAGTTAAAGCTAACCATCTAAGCTAATACTACCTCAGTATAGAAATAGAAATATTTCATTCTCCAGAAGTCTCCTGTATATTCTTAGTCATAACCTCTCTCTATCAAAAACAAACACTATCTTGAATTTTATGCTAATCAGTTACTTTTCCTTAGTTTTAAACCTATGTGCACATTTTTAAAACAGCTCAGTTTATGCTTTGTCTATGATGAATTGACTACATATGTAGCTATGTATCTATTACTGTAATATATACGTGTGTGTGTGTGTGTGTGTATATATATAGCTACGTATGTTCTTTAGTGTCTTACTTCTTCCCCTCAGATAGATATTATTCAATCATGTTGTGGTATCTAGAGCTATAGTTCATTTGTTTTCAGTATTTGTATATGTAGTTGTTATCTGATTAGTCGATATTTATATTTATTTAGATTTACAGTTGGAGATTTTACAAATCATACCATTGTGAACATTGGCATATGCATCCTGATCTAAATGTATACAAATTTCTCTAAGGACTATAATGAGTATTGTAATTCCTGGATTATAAGTATATTTTCCCCCAGCTTTAGTAGATGTTGTGCATTAGTTTCCCCACAAGGCAAATTCTGAGACAGAGATTTACATGTAGGAAGTTGACTGGGGAGTGTTTGCAGACTCGACATCCATGGAAGACAACAAGGTAACAAGTTTAAGCGAAAGCCAGCTACAGTTAGCTGCAGAGATCCTTGAAGCTGTGATGACGCTTCAGAGCTACTGTTAAGTTGAGGCAATGAGGCTAAAAGATTATGTTCCCCACTGAACAGTAATTAGAGCAGGCTTTGCCCTAGAAGAAACGACCATACATGAAAAGTCACTCTTCACCTGAAGGCAACTTCCAGAGAGGGCTAAAAGCTAAAGGCTATTCCAGCAGCAACTCTCAGTGCAGCTGGAAAAATAAATCCTTCAATTCAGAATATAAATCTGGGTCATGTAGCAAAAGTGGCCACTAGAACAGGTAATGCCAATGGGCTTTCCAAAGTGGCCATCCAATTCAACTTTTTACGCTGTCTCTTAAAGTGTATAAAATGGAATGAAATGCCTTCTTAATGCAAACATCTTCAATTTTCTTATTTCCTTGACACTGTAACCTAAGCCACATGAAGTAGAGATACTCCCCAAAACTATTTCTCCTTCACTCTTCAAACAAGATCCTTCGTGAAAGAAAGGAGGAACAGAGTTTGAGACGAGTGATGGAGCTGTCCTGATACAAGAAGAAATGCGGAATTTTTACCACCAGCAGAGAGGTTTGGAAAGTAAGTGAGTTTACCAGGAGAGGGACTCAAGAGGTAGAAGACCCATTGACAAGCACCTGGTGAAGGTCCACTGGGAGGTACATAATTTTCACACTTGCTCTTATGTTTAGTCATTGTTTACAAAACCCCTCCCCACACCTTTACTCAAGGTCAAACTTCAAACCACATGAGTCTAGAGCCATGTCATAAACATCTTCTGATCAGCTTTCAGCACCTCACCTGTTGATGTCCAAGCAGGAGTGAGGTCTGTTTGTATTATATTTTGTCTGACTTCCCCTTCACACCTGTCATCCCAAGAAAATGATTTGGGACCTATACACCGTGTAGAGTAATAGCAGAAAAGCCCTGGCATTTAGGAAAAGAGCCGATCTTAACAATTTAAAAACAAACAACCTGAACTGTGAAAGTAACGAATGACACTCCTCTTTACACCATCGTTTTGTACTTTCCTGCCTTCTAAACATTGCCGGCTAAATCTTCATGCCATACCCTGAATATTACTTTGACATCAAAAGTAAACCTTATTTACCCCTTGCAGGGGCAAAGAGAATTATGCAATTGAGTCATTGTTGTCAGGATGCAAACTGGGGCATCTCTGGTCTGCCGGAATTTTCAAGTTTGCTATTTTAATAATGAAAGTATCAAAGTGTCTTTTCAAGTAATTTGTTAATTAAGGGATTACTGTACCTCTGACACTCCCATAATTGATCTGAGAGGCACGTAGAAAACTGATATTCATTTCCTCATTTTTTTTCCCAATTAAGAAAGAGCAAGTGAGTTCAGATGGCTTTCTAGGGTCACAGAGCAAGTCAGTGGTGAGCCCCTGTGTCCATTAATTCCAGTCAGACAGGGTGCATTGAGCACTGCTAGGAGGCTTTGCTCATTCAGTGACCACTGAATGGACGGAAGTCAGATATTTGCTACTGAGATATTTTCAAGGTGAGACCCACTGACCTGCAGAGGATTGATTGAGTCGTCAACATTGCTGTAGCCCAATGAGGCCAGCTCACAAGTAAATTAAATCACTTATGGTTTTGCCCTCAGTTCTAAGCAACACCTTGGGATGAATCAGGAATACACCACATTTTCAAATACAGTAAAACTAATTATTACACATATTTTATCAGCCACATTTTGCTTGATTTCTGCAACCAGGAAGTGGACTGAAAATTATGGCATTATTCATTTAATTACTCATAAGAATACCTGTGACATACATTCATATAACCATGAAGACCCTGTATGAAATTGATTCACCCAAGAACATCAGACGTGGAGTGTTCTTTTTTCAATTGCAATGTAATTAATAAAAACAAATGTGTTATAAGCAAGTCTATCCATATGGAAGGATGCAAAATAAAATAATGAAAGCTCATTTTCATTTCTTTGTGATTATACCCTCTAGAGGTAACAGAAGATGTAATCAAGAGAATAATCAAGGTGACATATATTATTTCAGATATTTTACTGTGAGTTGTCATACTTCTTCCTACAGCTATCCTTGATTCTCATTTACTGGAACTCAAACCCTCCCATGCTCAGATTTAAAATCTTTTAAGTCATTCTCAATTTCTCTCACACCCAAACTGGCCCGTCAGCAAATCTTGTTGATTCTACCCTATATACACATCAGGAAACCATCCCAAGCCACCACCCTATTATAAATGATTATTGTACCTTATCTGGATAATCAGAGTAGCCTCTCAAGTGCTGTTCAGATCCTTCCCTTTTCCACATCAGTCAGTTCTGAAGACAGCAACCCAAGAGATCTTGTTATAATGTAAAGCACAACCTGCAACTTCTTTTGCTCAAAACCTCTAAGGAGTTTAGCATCTCACTCAAACTAAAAGTCAGCATATGCTAATCAAGAACTTCAGGGCCCTACATGATGTGATCCCCTTCCCATTGCCATTCCTTCTCTGCCTCCATGGCGTTCTGCTCTTCCCTCTCTCAGGTACAATCCCAACAGCCCCCTTTCTGTTGCTGGAACACCAGACACAATCCCACCTTAGAGCTTTTGCCCTTGTGGTTCTCTTCTCCAAGAATGCCCTTCTGCCAATTATCAGCATGGTTAGCATCCTCCAGGTCTCAATCCTCAAGTCATCATCATAAGGAAGCCTTCCCTGGACAATGTATCTAAAATTTCAACGTCCACTAATGTGTCACAGTCCATTCCAAACTCTCATTTATTCTTAGCAGGCTTCATTCCCTAATATATTATAGTATTAATTTATTTGGTTTATTATGTCTCTTCCAAGAGAATGTAAGCTATGAGAGAAGCAATTTTGTTTTTCACTATTGTAGCTCTAGTGCCTAGGGTTACATTCAATTTTTGAACACATAATTTTTAAAAATACAGATTTTTAAAACTTAACAATTTCAAGTCTATATTTCCATGATATTGTATATGGAATTTATATGGCTACATGTATTTCCATTATGTGGATACATCATTTTTATTTAAGCATTTCCCTCTTGATAAATGTTTATTTTCCATTTCTATTTGTTATTAGGAACAATAATAAACATACATCTTTCTGTAATGTACAATTCTATGTTATTTTCCTCATGTTTAACAGAGTAAGAGCTAAAGTCCAAGTGTACCGTGGGGTTTGCTTGTGATTAGGAAGAAAATGGCAGAGTTTACATCCCATTTTTAGGCCCCAGGTCTAGCACTTGTTTCCATATTTGATGTATTTTATCATCACCATTTTTTTTAGGGTGTCACTCTTCTGTCCGTTTCATTTAAAAACGGATTTATTGCAGTCTTTATTGATTACTAGTGGTAAAGAAAAATACAAAAATAGCCAGAAGAGATAAAAGAGAAGATTAACAATGAATCCATCAATAGCAAGAAAGAAGGAGGAAACTGATAGAAATAGGCCTTATAACTCAGGAAAGAATGAAAGGTAGTCAATAATTCATATAAATATGTAAGTACAGTGGATGTAAAAAGGAGACACAAAGAGGGAGTGGCTATAAAATTAAAACAAGCAAATGAGAAAATGATGGTTGTTCTGGGAAGGGGAAAGTATCTGGACACTAATAAAGGTTGAATTATGAGACTCTGTGTGCCTAACAAGGATGTTCTCATCAAAGTGCAAGCATTCAGCTGGGTACAGTGGCTCACGCCTGTCATCCCAGCACTTTAGGAAGCCAAGGCGGGCAGATCATTTGAGGTCAGGATTTGGGACCATCCTAGTCAACATGGTAAAACCTCGTCTCTACTAAAATTACAAAAATTAGCCAGGCATGGTGTGCACATCTGTAATCCCAGCTACTCGGGAGTCTGAGGCAGGAGAATCGCTTGAACCCAGGAGGAGAAAATTCCCAACCTGGGCCACAGAGTGCACAGAGTTAGCCTTCTTCTCAAAAAAAAAAAAAAAAAAAAAAAAAAAGCAAGTATTCCACAGTTCCAACTAGGTGTTCCAAGGAAACCGTGATAATTATGTGAAGTTTGTGTCTATAAAGAGACATTATGATTTATCAAACAGCACAAAATATTTGACAGGCCTAAATTCTGAATGTTCACTCTCATTTACCTTGAATGTGGAAGAAGTCAAGATTAGGGCTCAGCTCTCACGTGGTTTATAATTGAGAAATTCTACCTGTAATAGAGGAGACTGTTGCTTTCAATGGTTCATGCCCCCCTTGCTTTAGAGTTATACATCTGCATCCTTTGCCATTTGTCTTTCCAGTTTCTCCTGCAATGGCAGGCATCCTTGCCCTCTCTGCTGCACCAGTATTGGAGCTTGGTTATAAAACTTGCATTTGTCAATGTAAAGTATGTGAGGGAGTGACGGTGCACCAGCTTTAGGTCAAGGGCTTAAGAGACATCATGTGAATCTGTCCATAGCTTAAATTCCTTTGATCACCATGAGGAAAGCAAGCCCCAGAAAGGCACTAACTTTTCAAAATGGAACCCAGAAGGATACACATGGAGGAGACCTGAATTTGACTGACTTTTAAGCTGGAGCTGAGCTGAGCCTACCAGCTTCATTGTAGACCAATTAGCAATAAAAATAAATGCTGGGTGTTTTAAGCCATGAGTTTGGGGATGATTGTTGTACAGCATTGTTGCTGCAGTAGCTGACTATCCAAAAGACTTTCCTGGCTCTTACTCTCCATACCTATATGATAGTAAAGACAAATGCTATATAACTGGCTGACATCAAATCTCAGTTTCATCACTTTCTGTCTGTGTGACCATGAATGAAATCTGAGATTTGGCCTTTTCATTGTATAAGCTTGGAGTAGTAAAGTTATGGGGGGACTAAAATAATAATTCATGAAAAACACTTGGTACACTGTAAATCTTCAAATAAATATTCATTGTTTTTGTTGCTGGTGGTGGCATTATTATTCCCACCACTGCTCAGATTTCCACCACCCAAAGAGGGCTCAATCCTTGGCCATGTTCCTATTCATAGTTTTGACCTTTCTGAAAAGAATCATTCACACCAGCTCCCTTACGCTGATCTTCCCCCATCTCAAAAGTCTTCCTGAAATCTGGGCTTCAGAGCAACATCCAAAAATACGTCCTACCAGGCTCTTGCCACCATCAATAGCTAGAAAAGCAAAGAATTCAGAAGGAGAAAAAGAATAGCTGTAACTTGACTTTTAGATCTAAACACAACACATTCCCAGATAAGCAACCTGCCTGCATTCAGATCTCTTAATTTTCAGTTTTTATTTACCACTGAAACCCTGCCACACAGAGATACTCTTTCGGGAATCTCTAGAACTTCTATGAAACTGATTAGCTATTAACCTAAGTCAGTTCACATACATGAGTGAATGAAGCTTTAGCCAAGATGAAGGGTCCTGACGGGGTAAGAATAATTTCTGAGGAAACTTCTTTATCCCCAACAACAGACGTTCAAATGAGCATGTGGCCATAAACATTATTGAATGCAACTTCCACATGGTACAGAGTAAAATGCAGAGTCTTGTGAGGTCAGATTGCTCTGTGGGGCTGTAAGTCTTCCTAACTCTGGCTCAGAGTCATTTTTACTGCTGCAGTGCTCTCCATGTGGAAAGTTATTTGTAGTGCTCTTCTTACTTCTCCAACTAGAGGTCAGGCGCCTTAGGAAAAAAAAGAGGAAGACCCTCTGGAAGATGTTTAGAGGACCTCTGAGACTCAGGGTCACACAACTCTGCTGAATTCTTAGATACACATTTGGAGAGATGCCCCTTTACCTGTTTTACTTCTCCAACTCTAAAGAAAATGCCAGTGAAAATTAATTCACATAAATGTTTTAAGAAACACAAATTGCCTTTGTAGAAACATCGAGCCTACAGAGACTCCTTAGAGGACAATGAGGTGCAAAACCTTTGACTTTTGGCTGCATTATTTTGAGTTTTAAAATTTGGCACACATTTCAGCCTTTTTATTATTAGTCCTGTAAGGAACCTTTTTCTACTTTTAAAATTGTTCCCTCATTCCCTCCCCCAGCCCCTGAAACATTAACACCACATATATATTGCATATATACTGAATTTATAGCTGTGATTTATATTTAAAAAACAGTTTTAATTTTCACCCTCTCAAAAACAAGTGTTTACCCTCTTAAAGGTGACATAGCCCCCACTGAAGATTCCTGCTATAAATAAAGTACAATGCAGGGGACACAAACTGAAACCATGTCAGGTAACAAGTATGATCCAGTTGTAATACACACCTTATATTAGGGTTCCCCAACCCCTGGGCCACGGACCACTGCTGCACAGCAGGAGCTGAGTGACGGGGCGAGCCAATGAAGTTTCATCTGTATTTACAGCCGCTTCCCATACCTGGCATTATTGCCTGGCTCTGCCTCCTGTCAGATCAGTGGCAACATTAGATTCTCATAGGAGCGTGAACCCTATTGTAAATTCCACACGTGAGGTGTCTAGATTGTGGGCTCCTTAAGAGAATCTAATGCCTGATGATCTGTCACTGTCTTCTATTATGCCAAAATGGGACAGTCTGCTTGTAGGAAATCAAGCTCAGGGCTCCCACCGATTCCACATTATGGTGAGTAGTATATTTCATTGCATATTATATAATAGAAATAAAGTGCATGATAAATGTAATGGGCTTTGAATTATCCTGAAACCATTCCCCGCACCCTAGTCCATGAAAAAATTGTCTTTCACAAAACTGGTCCCTAGTGCCAAAAACAGTGAGGACTGCTGCATTATTTTGGAGTCCATTAAAAGCAATTTCTGAACAATTTGTATGTACTGTTATTTATAGTATAATAATCTATAAACTTTCCATAACTCACTAATCATTTTGTTGGTAGACTTCAAGCATAAGGATAAAATCTCTTCATCTCTAAAATGAGGTCAATCATGGGTAGTGATGCTTGTCAACTTACCATAATTCAGTAATTTCCCAGAATAATCAACATTGGGGGAATATTGAATGCCTTCACTTAGATAACTTTTATTCATCTTAATGAAGCTGTCTCATTAACCAAGGTATAGAGACATTTGTCGGTTTGAGAGTATCCAGCATTTATTCATCTTTCTAATAACATCATCATTTCTTTGTGAAAAGCTGTTTCTGCCCTATTGCATGCAGGATAGGTGGAATGGTGAATGTAGATGGCTAATATGTATGCCTTGTTCTTTCCGCAGAAGCAAGAAAAGCTGAAATCTTCTCACTTCAAAGGAATGGCACATGACAGTACTTAGCCAATAAAGCATTCTCTTCTGGGACTTTGCAATGCAAGCAAATGAAACCAGGAACATATGGCATTTATTCACCCCAGGGAGCTGTCCAAAGCAGACTATTACAGCTAGTCTGCAGTGAGACCACTGCTGAGGAAACTACTTTCTAGCATACTGGAGTTGTCTCAATCTTTCCTCATTTCTCAATCCCACCTGTTACTTCTTTTAATTCCATTATCCCTCTGTTCCTTTCCAGCACTTTTTCTTTTTTTTTTTTTTTGTCTTTGCTTAAAATTATCCAGAATTAGTTTTTGCTTCTAAAAACCAAGAAATTTTAAATTATCAGAAATCTGATACAAGATGACTGACTCAGTTACTTTGATAAGTCTCAAGAGATTTTAAAGCTATTATGTCCAATATGGCAACCACTAACCTCACGTAACTATTTAAATTCAATTCAATTAAAATTAAGTAAGACAAAAATTTAGTCTCTTGGTCACACTGGCTATAGTTCAAGTGGTCAATAGCTGCATGTAACTTATTGTCACTTTATTGGACAGCACAGATATAGAATATTCCCTTCACTGCAGAAAGTTCTGTTGGATAATTGCACTGTTCCGAAGTATCCAAGAGTCCATGATAGAAAATGAGAGGTATTATGAAGAAATCCTCAGGGAAAAATAAAAGTTGGTTTGTGAAAATAGAATCTGTTACTTCCCAGATTTACTAGCTATGATGAAATCTCTGGAATAAATAGGAATTCTGATTCCAGGACAGTACATGTTACATGTTAGTATGTAATTGATATGCACTGAATTAATGGTTGCAGTGTCAGATGCTACCGAAGCTGAGCAGATTAATAAACCTTCCACCTGTGCTGTGTCTGGGCTGTTTTGTTATTTACTTTCCACAGCTTCCCTTGGAAGAAATTAAGCAAACAGATACTACTTCTTAGGTTTCTATTATAGGAAAAATCTAGAAATGAGATTGTAAATATGAATGTTCTGGAAAGCATGATGGTCGCAGACAGCAATGTTCAGAGTGTGTTGCATAGATGTTCAAAGGTGTTCACTTACTTTTAATAGATTAAGAATCTTGGAAAATAAATTTATGTTAAACAAATGTAGCTGGATAATATTTTTTATATATACACCAATGTCTTTTTTTTTTTTTTCTCCAGAGATTTGGCTTGCTTCTCCAAACTACTTGCAACGCCTCAATTAAAGCCACTGTACTTTTCTATGTGCAGTGCCTTAGGGAGGGCTGTAACACAGTGGAAAGCAGAGAAAACAGCTGCCATCCTACATTTTGTTTCCAAAAGTCTCAGTCCTCAGAGGAAAAGACAGCACTGGAGGCAGAGACAAATGATTTGGGAGAAATATTAGTAGTGAGAGCAGTACTTAAAATCCTCCCTCCACCCACACCCCAAAAAAGTTTATTTTCTGGACTGGAGAAAAAAGAAGGAAAAAAAAATAGAAATAAATTTCTGACACTTGCAGTTTCTGGATGGTGGTATAGTCACTTGTGGTTTCTGGAAAGAGGAGCTCTGGGTCTCACCCTGAAAGGTGCGATTCCCATAGAAAAAATATGTGTGTAGTTTGTGTAGAAGGTCTGTCACAGCAGAGGAGAGCTGAGACAGCCTCATGGAGAGCTCTGTCCCAGTGCGGGAAAACTGCATCAAAATGGTTCCTGTGCAGCCACATTCGGCCTGGAATTGAAAGAGAGAACATGGGACTCAAAGGGGCAAAGCAGAAAGAAAAATTAATAAACATTGTTCAGCTGTTTACTTAGTTGTGACCTGCCTTGACAAAATATGCAGGGCAGCCAGATGGGATGAAGGGGATGTCAGAAGATATTTGGTATGGATATATTTCTAATAGAGTAAATATCTTTGCCCTTGAGGAAGACAAGCCTCAAGCAAACAGAGCCCAATGTTGAGTGTTACTGTCCAGCTAATGGTTTGGGAAAACATCACTTATTGCAAACTAGAACTAACAGACATTTGGCAGCTGCTGGAGTCAAGCGGTTCCCTCATCTTCTCAGCATCACATGGAGACGTGTGCTTGGGTGGGCACAGCTGGGCACATCATGGATCATGGTTCAGAGAGGGATCTTGCTCTTACTGCTGTCGCTTTTATGTAGGACTCCCATGTGAGCAGCCTTGGGTGCTAGTTATTTAGGAAAGAATCAGGACAGTGCTAGGGACCTGTTTCCTTGGAGCATCTTGGAATACAGAAAAATGTTTGTTCAATCGAAGTATTATATTAAAAGATTAATAACAGTTACCTTTGGATGGCAGGTGGCACTAGTTTTAATTTTTCTATGCCTCTAGATTTTCCGAAATTTCCATGATAATTATGTATTCATTTCTTTTGATCTTTATTTATTTAGCTGGCTGGCTATACATTACTTTCATAATGCAAAATGAACTTTACTTGAAACACTATCTACACCCTTAGCAGTTTTGGAATTAAGACATTAATTAAGCAGCAGTTTAACTAGGTCTGACATAATTAAATTTTAATTTTTGAATAATGATCCATTTACTATCCAGGTCATATATTAATTATACTCAGTTCATTCACTTCTTTATTCAGCCATCCATTTCTCACTTATTCTTCCATTCGATTATTTATTTTTGAAGAATGTTTCATGACAGAGGTCAGCAAACAATACAGTCCGAGGACCAACTTCAGCCTACCACCTGGTTTCCTATGGCTTGCCAGCCAACAATGGTTTCTACATTTTCAAATGGTTGAGAAAAAAATCAGAAGGAGAACATTTCATGACATGTGAAAATTAAATGACCTTCAAGTTGTATTCCAGGTCATAGTTTCCTCATTTCTAAAAGGAGGAGATTGGTCCACAACATTATTTTGTTTTACTTTCTTGATTCGTGTTTCAGAGAACATGAAGGCAGCAAATGCAGGTCAGAAATGGCACATGGTGGTTCTAGGGTTTGCTGTACTGTCTAGAATGGTGATGACTCCTCTGGCCACCTCAAGGGAAATAAAATACTCTATCATTAATTCTAAGCCTTACTCCTAAAATCATCTACTTCATGATTTGATATAACTGGAATATCCCTGGTTTGCTATACCAAAATCAAATCAGGAGCTTAATTGATCGCAGAGCTTCAGGAAACTGAGACAGGAGGATTTCTGGAGGCCAAGAGATTGACACCAGCCTGGCCAACACAGTGAGATCCCCTTCTCTCTAAAAAAAAAAAAAAAACTTAATTTAATCAGACATGGTGGTATACATCTGTAGTCCCAGCGACTCTGGAGGGTGAGGCAAGGGAGCTTGGGAGTTCAAGGCTGCAGTGAGCTGTGATTGAGCCACTGCACACCAGCCAGGACAATAAAGTGAGATCCTAGCTCTTAAAATAAAAAAAAGCATAACCAAGGTTACATTTATAAATTTCAGACATAGTGCTGCAAATCTTAATGAACTCACCTGGAACTGCTTTCTACCATAACTACACATACATTCAGTTCAAAACTTTAATTATCTGGAAACAGACCAGGCCAATAATCTTTAGGCAAATCCCTACTGTCAGACACTTAGAACAATGAGAATTTTCTAATGCCTCCAGCTGCCTAATACATTTCGAAGAGCTTTTTGGTGTGTTTTAATGACTCAAATAGAGGCTTTAAGCACAAAGTTTGACAGTTTTTATAGTTTCTTTCTGGTTATATTATCTCTAATAGTATTTTGGGGCACTGATAAAAAGAAATCTTGGTTGAAAATCAGGTGCTGGAAGAAATCTGACATACTGGTGGTGGATACAAGTTGGCACACTTAGGTTTATCAGAGATATGTGTGGATGTATGCATTTAGATAGAAATATTCCACTACATAGGTCTGGTTAAAAAAAACACTTCAATACTTGTTCTTAGTGAAAAACAGACATAGGTTTCATGGATAGCAAGCTGAATACATGTTCACTTGCAAGTTCCTTGAATTATACTAGAGGGGAAAAATAATTCCCTTCCTTTCTCTTAACCTTAAATCCTTGCTTTTCATACAATGTGGGCTCCACCGGTGCAGGCAGACAAGGAACAAGATCAGAACCTTACAAGGGCCCCATGCTTGGTTTAATGCCATGTTTCTGCCCTCCTGATATGCTTAATAATTTGGGGGTAAATTATTAAGCATTTTACTTTTGCACTGGGTTCCACAGTCCTGGTCCCAACCCTCATGAAACATAAGAATTAAGACTATTGATAGGAGCTTAGTGTTTACAATGTTAAGAGTTTATAAATCCATGTGCTGGTTATTCTCTATTTGACAGGGAAAATGCAAGAACTGTTTTTAAAACACTCCTTTAAACTCATTCTGATTCACCCTGACCTCTGCTCTAGGAGTCATGCAGTTGGAGGGAGGAATGAACATTAAAAATAGAATTTCAGAAATTACTGAATATACAGTTGGCCTTTCTCTTTCAGAAATATATTATGAACATTTCAGCATGTATTTGTATGTTCTTTGAGAATATAACTTTTTAATGTCTATGTAAATTTTTAAATAGTGGAAGTACTAGAATTTACTTAATGACTTCCCTGTAGTTGGATACTTGTTTCCAGTATTTCTTGCTATTAATATAAATATAGTTTGCTATGCATGTTTCCCTTTGATTTCTTAAATTAATACTTCTACAAGTGAAATTGCAGAGTCAGTTTTATAAAATTTTAATGACAGTTGATGCATATTGTCAAAGATAGGTAGCTCAAGTTACCTATCTTTTTTAAATGAGAGCTTCACTAGATGTGGGATGGGAGTGGAGTGGGGATGGAATGTAAATCAGTGAAGAAAAGAATGATTTATACTCCCATCAGTTGGGCGTCACCTTTACCAACAATATTTTTTAAATGGTTATCAATTGATAAATAAAAATGACGTTTTTGTTTTGAGTTCATTTGAATAATATTAAAGTTAAGCATTTTATATGTATATTGGCCATACAGTTTCATTCTCTATCTGCCTGTGTATGGTCTATTTCTCTTTAGAGAAACTGGCATTTTCTTTTGTCTTGTATGAGCTTTTGTAGAGGAATAACAATTTTTCTATCGTATTTGTTTTAGGTTATCACTTCAGGAAATCATTTTAGGTAGTATGATGAGGCATATATTATATATGAGATAGATAATCTCATATATATGATGAGATAGTGATTTATTTACAGTGGAAATATAAGAATTATTTTTAAACCACTTCTTATTAAACCTCCTCCCTTGCTTGATACTTTGTTGACTGAAGATTCTGAAAAAGCAAGAAGGGAAATATTAAATATCAGGAACATGGCTCAGGAGGGAAAGAAATAGTCATTTAAATAGAATGTGTTGTTTGGGTACAGTGTAGATATAGTTCTCAATTCCTGAAGGGCCACTTCACTGCTGCACATCACTTGGTCACTTGTTCACATCAGACCATATTGCTTCCTGTTCCTGAACTTCCTCTCTCTTAACCTTAAACCCTTGCTTTCTAGTAATGTTCAAAAATTGTTAAATAAATTCAAAAGAATTAACCTCGCTTAAAAATTCAGGTCGCAAGAATTATATTTAAATCTGTATAATTTCCTATATCCTCTAGCTCAAGCTACCTATCTTTTCTAAATGAGAGCTTCACTAGATGTGGGATGGGAGTGGAATGGGGATGGAATGTAAATCAGTGAAGAAAAGAATCACCAAGGTCCCATCTGCCCATTACCCAGCATTCCATGTTATGTACATACCCATGGGAGATATTTAGAATGTACCATAAAATACAAAATTAATGATTGGTCCCTTGGGACAGTTATTCTAATTAATGATATGGTCTACGGATCCAGTCTGCACAACAGGAAGATCATATAAGCATATGAAAAATATTACTGAAAAAAAATTGCCTTCTTTTTTCACTCAAAGAGGAATGATGATTTAAAGCATCACAGTGGACTAAAAAAAAAAAAAGGTTGATGTAGTCTATTTAATCACAAATTAAACCAGACTTTGGGAAGGATGGAGGGGTCTTGGGGAAAGAAGAGAATGAACAAAGAAGGCAGGATTTTACTTTTCCTAAATACTAGTCACATTGTTTGCCAAGTAGGATCACACAAGGGCTCAGCAATGTATCTAACACTTGGCAGACAACAGAAAGATCTGAATCATTTCAAATATATTTACATTTCACCTATCTTTTCAGGGACAATTTGTATTTGTAATTAATTACCAATCACACTATACAAGTGAAGAAATAATTATTTTGTTAATAAGAAACTACCTTTTGGTTCTTTGAGAATTAAGATTCCGTAAGATAATACATAAATGGACAATCTGCAGTTAATGTAAATTTTGGGGTTTTTTCTTTTCAATTTATAGTAGAAAACACAAGAGTTCATGGGCAATGACACCTTTTCTTCTTTTTTTTTTTTTTTTTTTTTTTTGAGACGGAGTCTCGCTCTGTCGCCCAGGCTGGAGTGCAGTGGCGCGATCTCGGCTCACTGCAAGCTCCGCCTCCCGGGTTCACGCCATTCTCCCGCCTCAGCCTCCGAGTAGCTGGGACTACAGGCGCCCGCCACCACGCCCGGCTAGTTTTTTGTATTTTTAGTAGAGACGGGGTTTCACCATGTTAGCCAGGATGGTCTTGATCTCCTGACCTCGTGATCCACCCGCCTCGGCCTCCCAAAGTGCTGGGATTACAGGCTTGAGCCACCGCGCCCGGCCGACACCTTTTCTTCTAATTAATATTGATAGGTAACTGATGGTGAGTTATCATATAAAATGGAGCCATGGTAATATGCAAAGTGTTCACAGAAAGCTAATAACTTTCTAAAATACCAGGCAATTCAGACACCCCTGAAGTCTGAAATAATATGGGGAAATTACAGGATAATAGTATTTAATAGCTGGTTGTGACCTTACCAATTATCTAGTGCAATCACCTCAAATGACAAATGAGAAAAAACAATGACCCAAATATGTTAAGTGACTAGGTCATGGGCATGCAGCTAATTAGCAGCAAAGATTGAAATTAAATTTGGATCTCCTAATAATTCATCCAGTCTCTTACCCATTGCACCTGTTAATAATCCTCCAAAGACCAGAATAAAAATCTATATATTCAAAATACATTTTTATGGAATAAGAGTCATTCTAACATTAAGTTAAAAGGGAATGAAACAAAAGCATATATAAACAGAGTGCAACCTCAATAAAAAAGAAATACGTAAAATGATAATAGTAATAATCTCTAGATGGGATAATAAGAGATAATTTTTGCTATCTTCTTTATGACTGTATTTTTTGCAACTTACAATTAGAAAATATTAATTGTATATGTAAGTAATGTCTAAATATTATTGTATAGAAGAAAGAGTTACACTATTATATGAGAGGATAATATACAATATATTATTGTATGAAATACATATTACAAGATATGTATTACATATACTGTATTATGCTTATATTCTAATAAGAGGCTTACATCAGAATTACCCAAAACATTCTCTGTTTAACCCAAGTCTGTTAGGATGACTCTCAAAAAGAGAACTAGGTGGGGAAATTCATTTTGGAAAATGCATACTCTATCTCCAACTTAAGGATTCACAACTTGTATTAGCATACTAATAGTTTTGAAACATACTGCAGTAAAGAAAATTACTTAAGTTTGTATAAGCCTGTACTTCCCCAACTTACTTGACCACAATACACTTTGTAGACTTACTGAATAAGGTTTTATAGAACACACTTGGGGAAACCTCAAACCTCTTTAAAATTCCAACTCATCCACTCAAAAGAAGGTCAGTAATTTAAGGCTCATAACTGAGCGTTGCTTACAAATATTTTTATGGTACACTGGTAAAATGAACCGTGTGTTTGAAATGTGTAAATAATTGGGCCTATATCTAAAAGGCACATTTTTTAAGACCTGTAAGTATGTAGTGAAATGGGTAAGGAGAAGGTGATTTCTATGAATTATTACTGCAAGTCTACACATGGTTTTGCCTATTGATTTTAATGTTGAAGATGATTAATTTTAATTTTGCTTTTGCCTCTAGGCTTTCTTACAGAACATCAATAATATTATAATTAAGAATATCAGTTGAAGTAATGCTAGAGCCATGTCACTTTCTTTCTTTTGGTCTGGGCCCTACTGCTTAAAATATGATTAGTGCAATGACTATTTTCATACACAGGGCATCAAATCAGCATACTGACTTCAAAAATCCATACAAATAACTTGAAATGTAATTTGAATGTGCATATCCTCTCCATCTCTCTTCTTTCTAAACACTCGCCCTGCATTTAAACTAGCCCCTCTCGAATCTTTCCATTTACCTCAACTGTATACATTGTTTAGTCTCTTTTTTTTTTCATTTTTCAGCTATAAAAAAAGCAAAACAATGACACCTACCATCATATTTATGTACAAATTGAATAAGAGACTGCATGAAGTATGTTTAGAACAGTGCCTGACGTATAGTATGTTCTCAGTGAGTGTTACGTATGAATCTGAAATGAGAAATAATTATTTCTCTCCCTTTGTTCTTTTTTTTTTTTTTTTTGAGATGGAGTCTTGCTCTGTCGCCCAGGCTGGAGTGTAGTGGTGCGATCTCAGCTTACTACAAGCTCCGCCTCCTGGTTGATGCCATTCTCCTGCCTCAGCCTCCCGAGTAGCTGGGACTACAGGCACCCGCCACCTCGCCCGGCTAATTTTTTGTATTTTTAGTAGAGACGGGGTTTCACTGTGTTAGCCAGGATGGTCTCGATCTCCTGACCTCGTGATCCGCCCACCTCGGCCTCCCAAAGTGCTGGGATTACAGGCGTGAGCCACCGCGCCCGGCCCCCTTCATTCTTTTATGGGCAGCATTGCTTCCTCTCAGTTATGCAACTTGAAAATTGTAGTCATGTTGGGTTTCTCTTTCTCTTCTCTAACCTACACACACACAGACACACATCATGAAAGATGTACACTATGTGATCTATTTCAAAGTCCTTTGAGTTCCTCCTTTGTAATCACTGTTAAATCTATCCTTTTAATTCAATTTTGTATCCTCACAACTATATTAAGTTTCTTTACAACTGGACTAATGTAATGGAGAATTATATATTATATTATATATTGGGCTACATAGAATTGGCCCTTCATACACATGGGTTCTGCATTTGTAGATCCAACCAATCATGAAATGAAAATATATTTAAAAAACAAAAAATAATACAACGATAAAAAATAATGCAAATAAAAAATACAGTATAACAACTATTTTTGTATCATTTACATTGTTAGGTATTATGAGTATACAGGAGGATGTGCAAAGGATATATGCAAATGGTCCTCCATCTTGTGTAACAGACTTGCAGATCTACAGATTTTGGTATCTACTAGGGGTCCAGGTACCAATCCCCCATGGATACTTAGGGACAACTGTACTTGAAAATGATTTCATCCCCAACATATTTTATAAACAATATGCTCTAAAAGTCTCCTTTGGTCCAGTCAGTTCCCATCTCACAAGCTATCAACAACCTTATTTCTAACAGGATCAAGTCTTAACTTCAAGACCATTACAGGCATTCTACAAATGGGCCACAAATTCTTTTCCACAGTCCTCAAATAAAGTCTCCATTCTAACTTTCATTTGTGCTGTGCCACTGGTATGAAATAACAAACAGAACTCTCTTCTCCATCTTTCTATGTGACATTTCCTGGTCTTAAAGACTCAGCTTCAGTAACATTTCTTTATTAATGATCTCTGAATACTTTCATTCTGATGTAAACTTTTACCATCTTGTAAATCTCTGGCAATTCCTAAAAATTACTTATTTAACATAGACCATATGTTTGGGGGAGAGGTATATGCTATTTTGAATATATGTATTGAATCTCTGTATGTTTGGGCAGAAGTGTTTAGGAAAGGCAGGTCCATATCCAGAGTAAGTTTCTATTCTTGTAAGAACAAAGCACTGCCTCTTGCATGATAGAAGAGATTCACTAATCAACTAGTTTGCTGTTGGATCTACCTGGAGAATTATGCCATCGTGGGGACTCAGGATTGGTATCTGCTGCTGAAAAACTGGGAATTCAACCACGGCTGTATCTGCTTACATAGTGAGTGAAGTCTTTGCTGCAGAGCTCATGCACTCCAGAGCTCATGACTCCTATCCCTGCCACTGTGGCTGTGAGCTTTCCCCAGCCACCCTTGTCCCCAGAGCTCACGCGCTGCAGAGCTCATGACTCCTATCCCTGCCACTGTGGCTGTGAGCCTCTTTCCCCAGCCACCCTTGTCATTACCCAGTGGGCTTTGTCATGAGTCCACTGAGTAATGGCAAGGGTGGCTTGGAAAAGAGGCTGACCAGTATCCACAGAAAAGGCCATTCTAACTATTTAATTTATAACATTATTCTCTACTATGTCACCAACTGGTGAATATTCACATGGGACACGAACATTTGAAAACATTTAAATATGTTGTTTGCCCAGTATGAGAGCACTATCCATACTCCTCTTCCTCAGATCTCTATGTCAGTAACTCTCTAACCATATTCCTTCCAAGTCCCTGATGATTTCTCATTCCAGGGAAAATAAACAGGTCTTTTATTTGCTTCAAGTTTTATATGCTTGAAGTTAGACCCACTAGAAAGATTTCTCTTCACCACTGTACTCCAGAGATATCTCAGAAAGCAGCTGAAGTTTACAGCTGTCCACTTTCAGTTGGTTTCTATATATCATACAAAACCACCTGTAAACCAGGCCTGAAATTTCTCTTCCTCATTCAATTGGTAATAGTGAATTCCTCATAAAACCAAAAGCATAGGCTGGGAGAGAGAAGGTAATGTAGCAAGAGTAGGGGGCATGGACATTTGAGTTACTTCTCACATAACTGACTTGTATCTTGAGGGCCGTTTGAGTCCTATTTCACATAGGTCACTTTCATCTGATAATGGAGTGCTGTTATATGATCTCAACCTCATGCTCTACTGAATCAGACAGCATCCAGTGCATGACAGGCAGCACAGGTCACATGTTAACTTAATAGGTGAATAGGTCTTATAATAAATCCGCTTTAACGTTTCAATCTTCCTAAGACTTCGGATACCTTCCTCTTCAGCATACCAAGGCAGTTAATCTTTCTCTCAGCCTTTCTCCTGACCTTCCCCAAAGGGATCTGCAATGAGAAGTGCCACTATCAAGCTGGGATTCCAAAATTAAACAGGCATAATGGGATTGTAGGTGTCAGGGAACAGGTGAGAACACTTAATCTCCATAAATAAGATGGAAGTGAACATGATTACCACAATGGGCAATGGAGTCAAAGCAGTAACCAGAACAGTTTGACTTACAGAGACCTATGGCATTGGCTAGTTGATGGTGGTGTCCTTAGAAGAGAAAAAGATGAACAGTCTACTACATTTTTGCTTCATCTGTATAATTGGAACAGTTCTAACTCTACTGAACAGAAGTCCAGCTTGAATTACCAAAGCAGTCACAACTCCTCAATCAATTCCCAGACTTAAGCAACTGTACAACACTTAACTTTTTGAATAAAAGAAGAGCCTGGTGCTTTGAGGAAGAACCTCATTATATTATCAAAATGAAGTCATGAAGGCCAGGACAAGCCAAGGTGATTCATACTTGATATCCTGTAAAGTGCTAAATGGCCCATAAGTATTTCTAAAAAGGGTATAACATTGATTTTAATAGTTTTATTATCCATCTTAAAATAATTGCAGAAATTCTTGGGTACTACTACATCAGGCATCATTTATCAGGTACTTTGCAAAATACTTCTAAAATAATTTTTAATAAAAGATTAACTCTACAACAGAAATTCTGTATTTAGTCACAAATGAAAATAGCTCTGTGAACCTTGTTATCACTTAGATTAACACAACACTTCAAGATAACAAAGCTTTCCAGGGTCTGGAGCGCAACATTGAATAGCCATACAAGATAAAGTCAAATTATGTCATGTGTACACCTGTGCACATATGCATAAGTATCTGCACACACTGCATCTGCACTTATTTTTTCTTCTTAGAATCAGATGTTATTTTAAGCACAGGTGATTTAAGCTATGAAAGACCTTGAAATAATTACAAGAAAAGATAAAATGTCCTGATTTTTCTTTGAGGCATTAGACTTTAATGCCTTAAAATAATTTTACATTCTTTTACATTTTTTGAAAGTAAACTGGTTGCAAAATAAAACTACCTAATTTACATAATTAAGAAAAGTAGACAAAACTTGGATGGTCTGAGAAAACTTTTATTGCACTTAAAGTGTGATTTATATACTACTTTGTCTAGTGCATGGTTATCAGCTTAGCCAGCTGAGTACCAACTATCCAGGTTTCCTAAAGGAGACTCAAGTCTGCTTCCTCCCTGCTTGAAATGAGACAGAGGGACCTATCTGTAGCCCCAGCAAAGCTATCATAGTCTGTAACAACTAGTTCTAAAAAGACAAGGACTGATTAAAAGGTCAGTGATGTTATTGACCATAGAGTAAGAAATATCTTGCTTTCTTACTCATTTACATGGGAACATTTGCACCTTACCATGCATGTATGCACACAGATATATTAATGTATCTGTCTGTCTTCCCTACTAGCCTGTGAGGTAGCATGAACTTCTTCCAGTCCAGTTTAAATCCTATGATTCATCATTATCATCACTGTCCTGCATGAACCTTTGGTTTACTGGCCCTTCTGGATTCATTGTAATCATTTTCAGCAAAGCTACAATGCACCCATGCAGCCGAGTGAACGTAAAGAAAACCATTCCACCATACAGATCAGTTTCACTTTAACTTAATGACAATGAAGCTTAGTGGGGTGCTTGATGCTGCCAGGTAATTACACCATTTTTCACTAATTCATGCATTCGCTCACTCTCCAATTTAATGCATTTGTCTATTGTACTGGTCTGCTTTGCATTGCTGTAAAGAAATACTTAAGGCTGGACAATTTATTTTTTAAAAGAGATTTGTTTGGCTCATGGGTCTGCAGGCTGTACCAGCAGCATGAGGCTGACATCTGCTCAGTTTTCAGTGAGGCCTCAGGCAACTTTTACTCATGATGGAACGCAAGGATAGCTGGTGTGTCAGATGGTGAAGGAGCGAAGAAAAAGGTGAAGAGGTATCAGGCTCTTTTCAACAACCAATTCTCTCATGAACTAATAGAAATGAAACTCACTCATTGTCACAGGGAGGGCACAAAGCCATTCATGAGGGATCTGTCCCCATGACCAAACACCTCCTACTCAGCCTCACTCCCAAGATTGGAGGTCACATTTGAGTATGAGATTTGGAGGGGACAAATATCCAAACCATAGCACCTCTCTATTCAAACCCTCAACACATCCTCTTCCAACCTCATACTCAGCTGATGATCTTCCTTCCTATTTGACTGAAAAAAAAACTATTTCCACCACCACAGCTACTCAAATCCTGGCCTTTGTGTTCCCCAAATCTGTATTCCCTGTCATCCCCACAAATGAACCATTCATCCTCTTATCAAAGCTGATGTTTCTGCTTGTGTACAAGTTCCCATCCTGCTCACTGATTCAAGGAATCCTCCAGCAATTTTCTTGCTCTTGCGTTTATCATCAAATTTTCAGAATCTACAAGATTGTAACTATCAGTATAGAAACATGCTGCTATTGCTTTTGTCTTAAAATGTTTCTCTGTACCTTTCAAGCAACTGCACAGTGTCTTAGCAATCCTTTCAGGAAAACTTTTTGAAAGAAATCTCTCTACTTGCCTTTCCAATTATTATTCTGTCATTCACTCTTAAGCCCATTTTACTGCAGCTTTCACCCGACTACTGCGCTGAAACTGCTCATGTCAACGTCCCCAGTGGTATCCATTTTGATTGGCAGCTCTTGACATGGTCACTCATTCCTTCTTACTTGAAATTCATTCTTCACTGGCTTCCAGAATGCCAAGCTCTTCTGGAATTTTCCTCTTCTCTCACTGGTTTATCCTTGTCAGTCTCTTTCCTTATTTCTCCTCTTATCCTCACCTTTGTAATTTGTGAGCGTCCAAGGGTTTAGTCTGTAGTCTTCATCTCTTCTCTATCTATAGTGTCTTTTTTTGGTAACTCTGGCTTTAAATCCCTGGGGTCATTCTTGATGCCTCAGTCTGTATTAGGTGGATGAGTCAGAAATCTCTTGGCTCTACTTTTTAAATATATGCTCAGTCTATTGCCTCTTACTCCTGCACTTATAACTGTCATTGTCTGAGTCCTCGTGATGTCTTGATGTCATGAGTCTTACCTGAATTATTGTCAGATTCCTAAATTGCAGCCCTACTTACATTTTTGTCCCTAGAGTCAATTCTCAACACAGTAGCCTAGGGGATCCTATTAAAACAGAAGTCAGATAAAGTATTTTCTTTGATCAAAACCCTCCAGTGACTCATGATCTCAGAGTAAAACAAAGTCCCTGCAATGACCTAAGAGTCTATTTATGACTTCAACTCTCTACACTCATCTCCTACTTACTTTTCCCTTCACTCTCCACTCTAGCCTAGTTTTTTTCAACCATACCAGGAATGTTATCATCTGTGGATATTTGCACTGGCTGTGCCTTATACCCAAACCATTTCGATCCCAATACCCTCATTGCTAACTTTTTCACCACCTTCAAATCTTTGTTCGAATTGATCTTTCTCAGTGGGGCCTTCCCTCATCACCCTATTTTAAATTGTAACTTAACTCCTCACTGCCCCCACCATGCTCACATTCCTGACCTTCCTTACCCTGCCTTAATGTTTATATCCATAGCACTAATCATGTACTATTTTTTTTTTTTTTTTGCCTATTTATGTTATTGTTTATTGTCTGTCTTCTTCACTAGAGTTTCAGTTTCAAGAACAGGGATCTTTGTTTTGTCCATTGTTGCATCTCTATCACCAAAAACAAGACCTAACATACACTAAGTCCTTATGTTGCTTGATTATTAAGTGAACAAGACAGTAAGAAAACCACTTTCCTGATCTCTTCCTCTTCCCCAGTAGATCACTCTTTTTTGGGGGCTATCACTGTACCTGCATATGTCTTGCTAGTACATTCCATTCTTAGTGTTTTTATTATTTATGTAACTGTCTGCCTTCTCCTCCAGAATATAAACAGCTACAAGGCGAGATCTGTCACCCATCTCTCTCTCTGCCTTAGCACAAGGCCTGTCACACATCTGCATTCAATTAACATTAGTGAAAATAAAATTTTAAGAAGGGATTTTTTTATTTTGAGAACTTTCTAGGGACATGATAGAAAGTTAGCAAAATTCAGAAGAGTAGAGAAAAGGATTAAAACAAAAAAATACCCCCATAATCAAAGGTCAACATTTTGGTACACAGTCTTCCAATTGCTTTCTCAGGCAAATGTTTTGATGTTTGCTTAAAAGACTTTTTACTTAGCTAAATTCATACTTCTACATATTTCTATGCCCTATTTCTTAGCCTCCTTATAATAAGGATGAATGTGAAAGTTTAACAATACTTTTAATGGACTTATTATATTTCATCAAGTGAGTGAAACAGAATGCCCACTGTACTGTGATTAAGTGGTTAGGTTATTTCCAGCCTTTTAAGCAATTTTTAAAGGGCTCCACTCAAGTTATTCAACAGATAGGCAACTTTCTCAACTATGATGGGCTACACGAGAGAGGTGCCAAAGTTTCCAGTTAATTAAATAGATGGCACTATCCCAGTTTCGCAGCATGAGAATATGGATTTAATTTGATGCCAAATGAACCAAGGGAGAAGGTGCCCCCTTCTCTTAAACAAACGGAAGTTTTAGTTTAAGGCTACAGACATCATTTTTACATTTTTCACATTTCTTTTAGTAAATTTCCATCTGCCATCCAAAAAGACCTCAAATATTTGCAAGGGCACAGGTTGCTTTACATTTAAGAAAATAAGCTTCTAAGGGCCTTTGTTCTCCTCTGCCAGGTCTTTCTAAGCCAGGAGGAGTAAGTGACTCCTAACCTTTGCTTTTTGACACAAGAGTCAGATTTATAACAGATTCAGACTCTTGGGGTAGCTGCTAACTGAAGTTCCTGCAGAAATAGTGCTGACACACCTCAGTGCCCCGAGGCTGTTACATCTATAGGTCTGGGTGAGAAAGGGTGAGCTAGATGGAATTTCTTTTCTTTTTTCTTATCCTTAAATTTTAATCCTACTAATCCTGCAACAGGAAACTCAAATTAAAGTGCAAATTCAGTATTGTATTGTGATACTTTTGCTTACTTTAGCCTTCCTACAGACATATGTAAACAATAAATATACAATTTCACTTCACACTTCCAAAAACAATTGTTTCAATTAGCGAATACAATGTAAATTTTAATTACTGAATTGAAAATGTTCATGTAGGTTTGTCTGCTAAATCATTGGGTTGTTTTCGTGAGTTAAACCTAAGAAAGGTTGTTTTGATTTCCTGGAAACGAGACATCCATGATTTTTTATTCTATCTTCTAGGAGACTGCTAAGAACTGATACGTTAATTTATTACTAGAGTTACAAGAAACATTACCAGGTTTTAGGAGTTTTGACACAACATTCAAAACAGTTACAAAACTGAAGATGTTAGGAAATTAAAATTTTGTTCCAGTTCCAAGTGATGTATCTTTAATTTTAATGTAAAATCGCATATTAGTAGCTACCACTTATTTAAAACTTTCTACATATCTAGTATCATGATACATGTTTTAAATATTGTTATTTAATTTCCCTAAATCTCTGTGAGGTAGGTATTACTTCACCCATTTTACGGATCAAAAAATTATGACAAAAATTTAATCTGCCCAAAATCACACTGACAAGAAATGGTAAAATTAATCAACTTAGAGTCTACATACTGACAATGTTCTTCCCCTCATTTCTGTCTCTCTCATTCTTTATCTTGTTTCATCCTTTTGTACTTTTTTCTGAATATATATCTCTGTCTTTTGATCACTGTATTAAAACATTGACATTTAACAGGATTATTGATACAGTTGAATTAATATCTACCTATTTGCAATTGTTTTCTATTAGTTGCATTTGTTCCCCATTTCTTTCTTTCCCCTGCCTCCACCTGTCTGCCTTCTTTGGTTTGGTTTGATTTCATTTTTCTCAGCATAACAATCATATTTTTAAAAAATTATTAACAGTTGTCCTAAAGTTAACAGTATGCATTTTTTTAACTAATCTAAGTGTCTTTTTTCAAATAATATTATACTGCGTCACATGCAGTGCAGGTACCTTATAACAGACTATCTCCAATCCCTCCCTCTGTTCCTTGCGACATTGCTATTGTTCATTTCACTTATCTATATGCTCTACATTGTATTACATTGTATTATTATTACTTAAATACACTAACATTTTAGGACAATTAATAATTTTTAAAAGATTTTTTTTATCTTTACTTATTTCTTATGTGATGCATTTCCTTTCCTTATATAGATCCAAGTTTATGACTTGGATAATTTTCTTTCTGTCTGAGAACTTCCTTTAAAAATGTTTCTAACAGGGCAGATCTGTGGGCAATGAAATCCTTTCATTGTAGTTTGAGAAAGAATTTCTTCTTTACCTTTGAAAGATAAGTTCACTAGCTATAGAATTCCAGGTTTCTTTTTAACACTTTACATATTTTACTTCACTCTCCTTGCTTTCATAATTTTTGATGAGAACACTGATATAATTCTTTTTATTTTGTTTTGTTTTAATCCAGCTTTTATTGGTGTGGTTCACATTTTCAAACACTCAATGTTTACAATTAATTTTGGAATATCTAGTGGGTATATGTGTCGTTGAGTATGTGCATGGAGTATGCGTATGTATGTTTGTGTGTAGATATGTGCACACATTCCTGGATAAACATACACGTAGGTTGGTGTGTATGTGTGCATATGCCTATATATATGTGTACATGTGTATGTATGTGTATGTTACCAGGTATGTTTGTGGTTTGTGTTTATATGTGTATATTCATGTTCATGTATATGTATGTGTATACTGTGCGCATATGATACTATTTGTTCTGCAATCTATGCCCAAACATCACAAATGTGACAAATGTCACAGTGACCACAGGAAAGAAGAGTTCATGCAAGTTACATTTTCAGAAAACAAAAATCTCACCTTTCTGCACAGGGTCAATTGGAAGACACACAGTTACAAAACAAATGATCTGGTTAGTACATTGACTAACAATATTCATATACTGACAGCTTTTATTAAATTGGACGTCAGTTTTTCTTGGTTTTATATCAGTTCAGTGATGTCAAAGACAATTTCTGTTTTAAAACCCATACTAATTTGAATAACATTTTTTATTAGGTTTGAAAAATATACTTTTATACCCATGCACTTTATTAGTATACTGACTTCCTATTTTTTCCGTAATTATTATTTTAATTGTCTTTTCATTCCTTTTTTAACTTTTATTTGAGATTCAGGGTTACATGTGCAGGTTCGTTATATAGGTAAATTGCAAGTCATGGAGGCTTGGTGTACAGATTGTCACTGAGGTGAAATATCATACCCAGTTTTTCTATCCTCTCCCTTGTCCCACATTCCACCCTCAAGTAGGCCCTAGTGTCTGACCCTTTTTTGTGTCCATGTGTTCTCAATTTTAGCTCCCACTTATAAGTAAGAATGTGAAGTATTTGCTTTTCTGTTCCTGTGTTCGTTCACTTAGGATAATAGCCTCCAGCTCCATCCATGTTGCTGCAGAGGACATTATTTTTACGGCTGCATAATATTCTATGGTGTGTATGTACCATATTTTCTTTATCCA
This sequence comes from Papio anubis, assembly GCF_008728515.1. Taxonomy (NCBI): domain Eukaryota; kingdom Metazoa; phylum Chordata; class Mammalia; order Primates; family Cercopithecidae; genus Papio; species Papio anubis. The sequence goes on along the minus strand of NC_044987.1, from coordinate 96,414,684 downwards.
GTCTACTGTTAATGGGCATCTACGTTGACTCCACACCTTTGCTGTTGTGAAAAATGCTGCAATGAACATCCATGTGCATGTATCTTTATGGTAAAATGATTTATATTATTTTGGGTATATACCCCAAAATGGCATTTCTGGGTTGAACAGTAATTCTAAATTCTTTGAGGAATCACCAAACTGCTTTCCTCAATGACTGAACCAATTTACATGAGTTCAATTTACATGAGTTCAGTGTAAAAGCATTCCCATTCCAGCAGTGTATATGTGTTCCCTTTTCTCCACAGCCTTGCCAGTATCTATTATTTCTTGACTTTTTAATAATAGCCATTTTAACTGGAGTGAGATGGTATCTCACTGTAGTTTTGATTTGCATTTCTCTAGTGATTAGTGATGTTGAGCATTTTTTCATATGCCTGTTGACTGTGTGTATGCCTTCTTTTGAAAACTATCTGTTCTTGTCTTTTACCCACTTTATAATGGGGTTGTTTTCTGCTTGTTAATTTGTTTAAGGGCTGTTTGTTTCCTGATTGTTAACTTATTTAACTTCCTTATAGATTCTGGATATTAGTCCTTTGTCAGATGCATAGTTTGTGAATATTTTCTCCCTTTCTGTAGGCTGTTTACTCTGTTGATAGTTTATTTTGCTGTGCAGAAGTTCTTAAGTTTAATTAGATCCTATTTGTCAATTTTTGTTTTTGTTGCAATTGCTTTTGACATCTCCATCAGAAAATCTTTACCAGGGTCTATGACTATCCAAATGGGAATACAGGAAGTCCATCTATCCCTGTTTACTGACAGTATGATTCTCTACCTAGAAAAAGCCCATAGTGTCTCCCGCAAAGCCCCTTGAGCTGATAACTTCAGCAAAGTTTCAGGATTAAAAAAAAAAAAATCAATGTACAAAAATCAGTAGCATTCTTATATATCAACAACATCCGAGGCTGAGAGTCAAATCAAGAACACAATTCCACTCACAGTAGCCAAGAAAAGAATACCCAGAAATACAGCTAACAGGGAGGTAAAAGATCTCTACAACAAGAATTACAAAACACCGCTCAAAGAAATCAGAGATGACACAAACTAATGGAAAAACATTCCATGCTCATGGATAGGAAGAATCAATATCATTAAAATGACCATACTGACCAAAGCGATTTATATATTCAATGCTATTCCTATCAAATAGCCAAGGCAGTCCTAAGCAAAAACAACAAAGCTAAAGGCATCATATTATCCAACTTCAAACTATACTACAAGGTTGCAGTAACCAAAACAGCATGATACTGGTACAAAAACATACACATAGACCAGTGGAACACCACAGAGTGCACAGAAATAATGCCACACAATCATCTGATCTTTGACAAAATTGACAAATACAAGCAATGGGGAACAGACTCCCTATTAAACAAACGGTGCTGGGATAACTGGCTAGCCATATGCAGATTGAAATGAACCCCTTCCTTAGACCAAGCACAAACATCAATTCAACATGGATTAAAGATTTAAGTGTAAAACCCAAAATTATTAAAACTGTTGAAACTATAACCTAGGAAATACCATTCTGGACAAAGTCTAGTGTATTCCTTATCCTTGTAAAGATTTTTATTTTGCTCTTCTGGCTTCTTTCAAGATTTTTTGTTTTTCTCCCCCTTTTTACTCTGAGCACTCTTCCTCAGAGAGTCTGCAGATAGCAGCTTTTTCAGCTATAATCCATTGCTATTATACTACAGCCTGTCATGCTGGTAAACTGTGAGGGAGAAAAGGTGTTTTACAATTTATGATTCAAACCCAGTCTTTTAGTATGTCTGTGCCTTCAGCAAGTTTCCTTCACAAGTCCCACCACTCTTAGGTGAGAAAAAAATAACTAGAGGGGGAGCAATGTCATTACCTGAGGTGGGATAATGCCTGGTAATGTCTGTTAGTTGAGTATAGGTCATTGTTGAGGAAACGCTCTGGATTATTTAATAATAACTACTCTTCCCCTTCCCCCACCAGAGCTATGAAGGGATTTCTCAGATCTTCACAAGAGCCTTGTATTACTCCGTTTTCACGTTGCTGATGAAGACATATCCAAGACCGAGTAATTTATAAAGAAAAAGAGGTTTAATGAACTCACAGTTCCATGTGGCTGGGGATGCCTCACAATCATGGCAGAAGGCAAAAGACACATCTTACATGACGACAGGCAAGAGAGAATGAGGACCAAGGGAAAGGTGAAACCCCTTATAAAGCCATCAGATCTCATGAGACTTAGTCATTACCAGGAGAACAGTGTGAGGGAAACCGCCCCCATGATTCAATTATCTCCCGCTGGGTCCCTCCCACAACACGTGGGAATTATTAGAGCTACAATTCAAGATGAGATTTAGGTGGGGACACAGCCAAACCATATCAAGCCTGGTAGGGATCCTTGAAGTAAATTCTAGGACAGTGTGCCCCCTACTACCAATACCATGACCCCCAAGAGTATTATAATCGCATGCTAGTCCACACACAGCCCCCAGCAATTAATCAATATTATCATTTAAGTGTTTCTATCAGCTTCTGCTCCAGGAAAACAGGTCTCACCTGTGACTGTGGATTCATCTGTTTCTTTAGATTTTCAGGTGGTAGTATGACCTGTAACCTCAGTTATCTAATGGGTGAAAGAAAGCTGTTGGTTTTAAACTTTTCCAGCCTTTTCTCATAAAGATAATGAGAGCAGTGATTTCCAGACTCTTTAAATCAATAGATTGGAACTAAAACCAGAAGTCCTTCACAAAATATATATTTTTTATTGAACTAAACATTTTAAAATTGAAATAGAGATAAATAGAAGATTTTTTTTATTTTTGTTCCACTTAACTATTATTTAACAACAATCAGAAATCTATCACAAATAAATCAAATATCCAGGGAGAGACGCACCTAAACTACCTGGAATCTACATAGCCATCAGTTATAGAGTCTCTATAGCTTCGATGAAGGAGATAAATGTAGAACTGATTGCATTAAATATTATATCTTTTCATGACTCTAGGTTATTTTGCTAATAGAGGCATTTAGACACATTGTATTGGAAAATATTGTAGTAACCTCTCTTAAGGTTATCCTCAAAGTGATATATCCAAAGCATGCCTTCCTCTTGACAGTCTACTTTGGGCACGTTAATTATTTTATCTTCAATGTTGATAAAAAGCAACTGGCTATAATAATAAAATGAGGATATCTTTGAATTTCCTAATTTTCCTTGTTGAACATTTCTGTTCAAGATATAAGTTACTATGGAACCTTTTCTGGACTGAACTCTGATCAACAATGAACAGTTAACTAGGAAGTAGAAGTCATGGGAACCGTATAGTTAAGTTTTACTCTGCATTTTAAAGTCAGAATGGAGAAGGTTCTGCAGAAATAGATGTTTATATAGGACTACAGAAAAAGTAAATTTTTAAAGGTTTAAACAAAGAGTGGGCTAGATTATATGGTATATTCAAATGGGGCTGACAGCTTAACAGAATTGAGACACTCTAAAAAGGCAAGAGAACAAATGAGAAAATGGCCAGCAAGGCTATAATAGAACATGACTCCAAGTTTTATGAAAAATATCTAAGAAACAAAGATTGTTTAACCTAGAGAAAAGAAACTTGGGCAATAGGAAAGCTGTTTTAAATATTAAAGACAAGGACTGAAGTGTAAGACAGAGATTTTGCACATTGAGTATGGCCCCATATAACAAGTGATAACAATAGTACCAATACTTAGAAATTACAGGAGTTATAGGAAGTGATCAAGAAAAACATCCTAATAATCAGAAAAGCTCAAAGATGGAATAGGTTCCCTCTGCCTTATCATCAGAGGTATTAAAATCAAGGCAGATAATTACATGTCCTTTTTTTCTTTTGGAGTTACTTTAAATCATTCCTGAAAAAGGAAGGCAAAGCAATAATAAATATTAAAAATGTAATTTTGTCTTTGTATCCCTAATTGGTACCAAGTTGCCTAGAACATGCTAGGTGCCAAAATCACATTTATTGAACCAATTCAATTAATAGACAAAAAACTACCTGAAGAAGGGGATTCAGGTTTTGAAAGGATGGTTAGATTGATTAACTTGGAATCTTTTCCCTCTGACCAAAAGATTCCATGATTGTGCATGTTTATGCAAATATTCTTCCAGTAATAAAATAACAGTGGGCACTCTGTATTTCTGTCAGATAGTTTCAAGTTAACCAAGCTCTTTTACATACATAGCCCATTTTATCTCCCATACTAACACTTAAAGGCATAGAAGGTGAGGCAGCCACAGCCAGACCATTTGGTTATTTTGTCAATACTCTATTTGACAAACAGCAGAGGCAGGATTTAGACCTATGATTCAAAGGATATTCAACTTCCTCTTTATGAGATGAAATTCAGAATAATTAAAATAGTAGCTAAAACTTACTGAAAATGTAAATGTGACTGACCTGTCTAGGTCTTTTACATGTATTATCTGAGTTGATCCTCATATAATTACATAACAAAGATAACAGTAGTATCCCAGTTTTACCAATGAAGTCAAGAAAACAGAGAAAGAGTAATTTGCACAAAATTACATAAATTAATGTCAGAGTAGAAATTCCAACTCAAGGCAGTCTGACATTAAGAACTGTGCTCTTAAACACTGCGTTATCTTAAGCTGCTGTGACGATCTCGGGTGTCTCTCCCATCAAAGTCACTGTTTAACTGATTAACTAGAATACTAAGTCTCCAGATCTCAATATGGGCCTAGTGTCATCACTGAACATATATTGGGTAGCATACGGGCATCATTGCTTATTCAGTGGTAATACTACTGTGGGATTCCATTATTCACTGTTCCACCTTTTACTTGTCTTTCCTCAGCTTTTCAAAACATGCTGCCTACCACAAACTCTTTGCACAAAGTAATTTACAAGTTCAATCTGCCTAGTCCATTTGGGTACCAGATATTACCCCATCAGCTCTACTGGATCTTGAAACCAACTCTAGTTAATGGAGGCAATGTTACTGCCATATTATCAAATCTAATATATGAGAATGGTAACTAAAATAACATAGAGAAAATGAGGAGCTGTTCAATTATATCTTGGTATTCACAGCTTTCTTTCCTTTCCATTGTAATCCTTCTAAAATTAAAATCCTGGAAAGAGAATATTGTCAGCACTTCTCCTCTAATAAAAACAATGTTAGCACCAACTGAACCTGTCTTAAAGAGCATCCTCTCTCCCAATATATATTTATTGTTAATGGCCTTCCCACAGGTCATGGAAGAAAACAAAAGTTATTTTTAAAACAATGGCAAAGTTATGCCCTAAAATATTAGCCACAGTTATTTTGACTTGTAAAGTTGTAAGCAATTTTGTTTTGTTTGTTTGTTTGTTTTTTGTTTGTTTGTTTTTTGTCTTGTACCCCTCTTTGTGTTTTAACTTTGTCAGTAATCCTATATCACTCTTGTAGCCAGATATATAAATGTTCTTAACAGGAAAATAAGAAAGCATCTACCTTAATCATTCAGTACATTGTGCAAACCTGTCAAAGAAGAAGAATATTCTTTAAGGTTAGAAACTGTATAATATAATACATACTGAGAACGAAGCATGAATTATGCACCACTATGACCTAAAGATAACAAGATATAAACAAAATCTCTAATCTTAAAAACCCAAGTCTAGTAATTCTCATCTAATTTTACTCCTACTGTTTCTTCTATTTCTATTAATACCACACCATTCACTAATTTGCCAAACTTCTAAACTACAATTATTTCTGATATTGCTTTCAACCTTTCCCATGAATCTAATCAGAGATCATGTCATATTTATTCCACCTTCATAATGTTTCAAATACCTCCTTTCTACTTTGTTCCTAGTTCACCAGTACCCCCATTAATTATTGCTATAATTTTTCAATCATAGAATATTTTAACTAAAAATATCTAAGAGAATTTTAAATAACTATTTCAATATCTTTCAGGAAAAAATAGAACTTACCAAAATTAACCTTCTTGACTCCAACTAATAAGTGGTAAAACTAGGTCTTGAACCATTCTTCATGACTCTGGATTTAATGAACTTTACACCACACCTGTCTTAGCTCATTTTTTGTTGCTATAAAGGAATATCTGAGGCTGTGTAATTTATAAGGAAACAAAGGTATACATTATATAATAACACACACTTCAGCAGATTGTACAAGAAGCATGGCGCCAGCAGCTGCTTGGTTTCTGGGATGGGGCCCAGGCTACTTGGGAAAAGGCAAAAGGAAATTGCCAGGCAGAGATCACATGGTGAAAGAGGAAATGAGAGAGAGAGTGAGGAAGGTGCCAGGCTCTTTTTAACAACCAGCTCTCTTGGGAACTAATAGAGCAAGAACTTACCGCCAAGGGAGGGCATTTATCTATTCATGAATGATCCTCCCTCATGACCAAAACAGCTCCCATTAGGCCCATCTCCAACACTGGAGATCACATTTTACCATGAGGTTGTGATGGGACAAACATAAAAACTACAGTGACACCATAATATCTAGTTTACAGAATAATTATAGATGATTTATGGATTTTCTCTGGGTTATACTGAGATGGGACTACTTTTCAAATCATACCTAGTGTTTTTCCACTTTTACTTTTATAACTTGCTTAGACTATTCTATCTAATATGAATGTCTTTGAAGCCACCCTGATTCTTCAGCTGGACAGTCTTGGTTATATTCAAGGGATTATGTTTATGATGTGTCACCTATCTACATACAGATTCGTTGCATCATTTATCCACGGGTCTGACATTAAATTATGTAATTTTGTGCAAATTACTTTTTCTCTATTTTCTTGACTTCAGTGGTGAAACTAAGATAATACTGTTATCTTCGTTATCTAATTATGTGAGGATCAACTCAGATAAAACATGTAAAAGATGCCATTTTAAGCCTCTTTAAGAATCCATGATGAAAAAAAGGTGCTTCCTTTTCTCATCACATGTCTTCTCATTGCAATTTGTTAAGAAATTTGAAGATCTCAGAAGGAAAAAATATTTGGCCGTAAAACGTCTTCCAGATGAACTTTATTATAAGCATGTGGAAATTTAAAAAAACTAACAATTGTGTTTCTACTGAAGAGGACTGTGCAGTACAGATAGTTCCCTGACTTGACATGCATATGAGTCAGCAACCCTACAACCCAAATTTACCTTTCCTTCCCATGCTACTATGTACGGAGTCTTTGACAAGGAATTCGAAGTTTGAGGTCGCATTTTATCTTTCTCTGTCATTCAGCCAATGTATGAAACATCCATTTCACCTCTTGGTTTGCATCTACATAAAGAACTCCCCTATTAGAAGTTTCTATGGATGGTTGGAAATGGGGATCTAAAAAAAAAAAAAAAAAACGGCTAGAGAGAGTCTAAGTGAGCAAGCCCTGATTGCTTCATGCAATTTAGGTTCAGTAGCAGAAAACAAAAATCTAGCTTTATACCGTAATAGTGTGTATACTACCTGAACACTCTGGAACTTGTAGCATAATTTGATTTAATATGGTAATGAGAAATGTCAGAATTTAGATAGAAACAAATAGAGTCAATTATTCATTGGAGGAAGGAAAACTTTTTAAATATAGAAAGTTGCTTATTAGATATTCCCTTTGGTAAAATCCAAACTTTAGATTTGCCTAAAGAAGATAGTTATGGCTTTGGGGCCATAATATCCCATTTGATAGATTTTGATTAATAAATGTGACTTAAAGGAAGATTTAAAATATTCTATCTTTGAGAAGTGTTCAATCAGATGAACAAAAGGTCTTCAAAGATTTAAATTCACTGGCGGAGATTTTATACAAACTTACCCAAAGCACTGCTTTAATCCCAACTTTTTTTTTCCTAATAAAATAAAAGAACTTGCTGTGCTCAAAGGCACAGATCAAAACCCAAGGATTAAGATTTAAATGAGAAAGCAATTAAAATAAGCCTTCTGACAGAGCTTAAGATGGTATGGTAAAGGAGTTGGACACATTGCCATTGAAAAAGATAGAAAATTAGCTTTTAAAAATATTAATAGTTGATTTTCCTCCAAAGTAACGGTTCTGAATGTATAAGGCTATAAAAGTCTCTGTGAGAATAAAGTAATCACTGTGCCACCTGAACCACACATTGAAATGTCAGTAAGAAAAGCATACTGCAAACTGCACTCTTGGTTTGCTTTCACTCACTGTATTACAAGCATGATCCTCAGAATACAGTAAAACTGGTATGTAGGAGGGCATGGGTATTAGTAAATTAAATTCCATGGCTAATATAAAAAATGCTTGACTAACGTGTTTGATACTTTTTACAAGAAATACTGCAAAAAAAGTAAAAATAGCTTATTTCACAGCCTCATTAAAAGGGCAAAACAATCCTGCAGCTACTGCTGCTGCTGCTGCTGCTGCTGTTCATCATGGTAAGGGTAATAAGCCTAATTATTCTTGGATGTCTTTGTGTTAGCAGCAGAATGATGTATCTCAGTTACGTAGCACCAAAGTATGTTACCAGCAATGAATCCGTATGGGTCTGTAGTAACTTCAGTTATTGCCTCCTCAAAAGAAAATTCTACTGAGGGGCATAGGCAGAAGGAGAGAAGAAGGTAAGTTTCAGAGCAGGAGTGAAAGTTCATTAAAAAGCTTTAGAGCCAGAATGAAAGAAGTAAACTACACTTGGAAGAGGGCCAAGCAGGCAACTGGAGAGATCAAGTGCATGGTTTGATCTTTTGACTTGGGGTTTTATATGTTGGCACACTTCTGGGGTCTTGTGTTCCTTCTCCCCTGATTTTTCCCTTGGGGTGGGCGGTCCACGTGCACAGTGGCCTGTTAGCAATTGGGAAGGGAGCACGCACAGAGTGTTTACTGGAATTATACGCATGCCCACTTGAGGAGTTTTTCCATTTTCCCTTCCTCTAGGAGTGTTCCCAGAGGAAGATCCGCTGCCATTTTGCCTCTGAGTGTGCATGCTTGAGACCACTCGCCCAACTCCTGAAATCTCCCTGGGAAGCCGCTCATCACCAGTTTCAAGTTTATTTCTATCTGGTGGAAGATCTAGTGGATCTATCTCATGGAAGATCATCTTTCCCCGGAGCTGGCTGCAACCAATTTTTATTTTAGAGGAATACTTAACACCACCAGACTACCACCTGATGGTTGCCTGACATTCCACGTTGAGGGCAGGGGCAGCCCTCTCCTGCCCTGCTCATGGCTGACTAGCTACCAACTGTAACCCTTGGGTAGAGATAGCTCATATCAACTTAATTTTGTGTTCTAGAAATGTAATGTTGGACATAGAAAACATAGAATATTCATCTTTTTCTGTTTTATATAAGGCTTCCCCCTAGGAATATTTTGTAAAACAAATTTCTTATATCGGTTTATTTTCTTGTTTTTATTTTGTTATTACTAGAATTTAGTAGTTAGAGTTCTGGATATTTGACTTTCCATAAACCAAAGTCTATGATATAATTCCCTGGAACTGATAAAGATATAATACAATCAGTAGCATTAACAAAGAAATTAGAAACTATCAGAAAGTGTTCTATTTCAAATAATCTAAAGCTGACCTTGAATTGAATCCTTCTGCTTTTATTAGGCATGAATTTAGATTAGGTACAAAGTAGATCCTGAAAGTATTATTCCATTGTTATTAGGTTTAAAAAAATGAGGAAGGAGTATGTAATAAAAATCAAATATTTGCTGTCTTCTATCTTGAAAAATGTGAATAAGTCAAGAAAAAATCAGTTAAAAAGGGGTTTATGTTTGTAGTATTACAATTCTAGAATATATAAGACAATAGAGATCTAAAATGTCATTTTATACTGCCAGCGATGTCAAATTTGAGACAAGACAGATGAAAATGCAGAGTGTAGTGTCCTGATAGAAGCAACATAGTAATCTTAACACAGTGTATGTCAGGAAGGAGGCAAGGGTAATTGAAAATGCTGCATCTGAAGTGGAAGTCCTTGTATCCACCTATTTACCTTTGTTCAGGAACAACTGAGTTTTATTTAGGGAAACCACATCTTTCTCCTTTTCAATCTTTGTGGAGCTAACTTCACCCCAAGCCTCCAGGGAAGATATGATTGGTCCCAATTACAGCATCAATGCACTGAAAGCAATGAATGACACCATGAAGGGTAACTATGTATAACTTGAATTTGTGGTTACTAAAAGATTGCCTGGTGCTGGTCTTCCACTGACTCTTGTGGAGCTGGTATTCAGTAATATATCATGTGTGTATCTGTCCATCTGATTCATGTAGTCTTCTCCAGACTGCTATTAGAAAGAAATCTTGAAATTGGAAATTCTGGCCTGAGAAAAAAGATGTCCTTTCCTGATGTATAGAGAGGGGATTCAAAGCAATCTAGGAGGCTTGGTATTTAATATGCCCCTAACTTCACCCTGGATGGTTGGATCCAAAAGAAAGGATAGTAAAACCTGTAGTCCACAAGTACAGCAAAACACTCTTGAAAGAAACTAATGACATCTTTAGAAGTCTTCACTTTTGTATCAGGGGCAATACAGTAATGTCCATTATCAGTGCTTCTAGTTAGCATTGTACTTGAGGTGTTGGCAAATAGAGCGTGACCAGAAAAAAAATAAGGAAAATATATATTTGGAAAGGAAGAAACAAAACTATAACCTATCTTGGGTCGCATTGTCTACATAGAAAATTCAAATACACAAGTTATTGAACTAGTAAGATAAGTCAGTAGGATTGCTGAACATAGATTTAGTGTACAAAATCAATAGCATTTCTATAAATCAACAATTAGAAATGTATCACTTTAAAATGCCACTCACAGTACTAATGAAAACTATAAAATATCTAGCATCTAACAAAAGATATGTAAGCCCTTTGCAAATATATATATATATGTTTATGTATATATGCTTTATTAAAAAGCATAAAATAAGACCTAAATAACTAGAGAAATATGCTACATATTTTAGACCGCAAAAAGCAACTACATGAAGATGTATTAATTCTTGACAAATTCAAAGCAATTAAAATCAAAATACCTCCACAATTTCTCCTGGAGATGATGAAGGGATTCTAAAATTACTACAAAAAAAAAAAAAAAAAAAAAAAAAAAAAATTGCAATAAAAAAACTCCTAAAAAAAAAAAAGGAAATAAAAAATAAAAAAAAAAAAAAAAAAAAAAAAAAAAAAAAAAGATTGCAATCAAAACACTCCTAAAAATCAGTATGAAAATAGTTCCTATGATTAATGCAGGTAGCTTGTCTTCTTAGCTATCAGAAGATATTACAAAGCTATAGTAATTATGTTAGCATACCATTGGGCCAGGAATAGACAAATAGAACAATGGAAGAGAAGAGGGAATATATATGATAGACAATGCTAGAACAAGCGATTATTCTTAATGTATATACTCCCTACCTCATGCCACATACACAAATGAATTCCACATCAATTAAAAACTTAAATTTTAAAAGCAACTTCAATGCAATTTAAACTTTTAGAAGAGAATTTAGACCTAGAGTAGAAGAGAATCTCTTTTAAAAACACAAAAATTTATAAGAAAAATACTTGATAAATTTGACTACTTTTGAATTTAAAAATATCTGTATAAAACATTATCAAAACATTAAAACTCAAGCAGAAAGAGGGAAGATATCTGCAATGCTAATAATCATAAGCAAATAGTCTCTAGAATATATTAAAAATTCTTAAAATCTATATAAAATAAAAATAATAGAAGGATGAATAAAAACATTAAAGTGTATATAAAAATAAAAATAATAGAAAGATAGATAAAATGTATTTTCCTTTTTAGTAACTAAAAAGGAAAGCTAAAATCACCAAAGTATAGAAAGGTGTTTCACCTAATAAACAGGAAAATTCAAAATAATAAACAATAAAATAAAACCATAATGATACTACTCCACATCCAATACAGTAACAAAAATTAATGCCTGTTGACAAAAATGCTGGAAAGCAAGAACTCATTCATTTCTGATGGGACTATAATGTGGAAAGTAATTTGGAAATATCCACTCAACTTGAAGAATATAGTCTGTGATCCACAACTCCATGTCTAGAAATTTACCCTAAATAAACATTTACACACTTTCAGTAGGAGACACATTCAGAAACAATAATTATAGAGCTGGTTGTAACTGTGAACCAAGTGAAGAAAGGACCGTATACAGTTAGATTCATTTATTTATGAATAATATCAACAATGAAAATGAGCCACATTTCCATGAATAAACAAATACAAACTTCAAAAACATTAGGTTGCATGAAAAAGCCGATTTCAAAAGATAAAAGTCAGAGTAATATAATCTGTATAAAATTTAAAACGTACAGGCCGGACGCGATGGCTCACGCCTGTAATCCCAGCACTTTGGGAGGCCGAGGCAGGCAGATCATAAGGTCAGGAGATAGAGACCATCCTGGCTAACACGGTGAAACCCTGTCTGTACCAAAAAATAGAAAAAAATAGCCAGGCGTAGTGGCGGGTGCCTGTAGTCTGTAGTCCCAGCTACTCGGGAGGCTGAGGCAGGAGAATGGCCTGAACCCAGGAGGCGGACCTTGCAGTGAACCAAGATCGTGCCACTGCACTCCAACCTGGGTGACAGAGCGAGACTCTGTCTCAAAAAAAAAAAAAAAAATTTAAAACACACAAGTCATGTAATTTTTTATATATATATATATTGTATATATATAGACATTGTTATTTGCCTGCCCAACATTTATTTTCTCTTTCTTGATTACTAAAGTATTCCATTTTGTTCAGGGTGGTGGTGTGTTCACTTAAAAATACTCATACACCAAACTCCTTGCAACTAGGGATGGCCGTGGCCCAAGTCTAGCCAATAAGAGGTCAAAGGAGCCTATTAGTAGAGCTTCTGGTTTAGATTATTATTATTCCGGTCAATTGGAGCAGCCTCACCTACCACATGACTTTTGCCTAACCTCCCCACCTCCATGTTTCTCTCCAACACAGATGCAATGCCCAAAAGTAATCTTCTGACCATTAGCATAAATGCTGAGTGATAAAATGATACAGTAGGAAGCTAGACAGTGTGTCTGATTTACAACGTGAAGTCACTGATTTGCATCAGATTCCCTTCAGTGACTTCTAACCCATGTTTCTCATACGTACTGTCAGAGATAATCACACGTGACTGCTTTGTTGGTTTTATTCCTAACAAATATGAGAACAGTAGAAATAAGAAATAAAGAGAAGATAGACACCAAGATTTAAGGGATAGGGGGCTTTTGTTCTCACTATAATCTGTAACTCTTTTCCTCCACAAATTATAAAACCAATGAAAATTCACTCTTCCCTTTCCTTTCTGCCAGAGTGCTAGCCCTAGGCACTTTTGATTCAGAAAGTCTAAAACTACTCTGAAGCTGAGGAAGGGAGGTGGAGAACATGGGAAAGTGACAAGGAGCAGTCAAGAGGCGTGCAAAAAGAAATGTCAAGTAACCTATGGATTCTGTGAGTGAGAAAAATTCTAACTTATGGTAAGTAACAACAAATCAATCTGGGAAATGAGCAAAAGAAGTGTATAGGCTGCTTGCTAGCCGATATAGAAGATGACCTGAAACCTGATTTCTACCCCTTTCCTTCTCTATGCCTCAGCAACTGTAACTCACCCAATTATACACTTAAACTCCTTGATTGCTGTCTGTTTCTCATACAGATTTGGAATATTTTGAAGTTGCAAAATTACTGGTTTTAAATTTGCTTTACATTGTTTTAAAAACAGTAACAATATTAGAACTTAGATCCTTGCCAAAGATTGTAGTCTCTAGAATCAGATGTTGCAGCCAGGCACAGTGGCTTATGCTTATAAGCTCTTTGGAAGGCTGTGGTGGGGGGATCCCTTGAGCCAGGAGTCTGAGGCTACAGTAAACCATGGTGCAGAATCAGACGCTTAGAAAAAGTTTGGTGTGCAGAATATTTACTAGGGATCAAAGCCTGTGAAATGGAAGGAGAAAGAGGGGAGATAGGATTGGACAGAGAGAGAAAATGAAATGTAGTACAGAGCCAACTAAGCCTTTCTGGCTCATCAGGGAATTCTGGAGGTATATGGTTCATCAGTGTCAACTCACAGGGGCCAGATAATGGCTGACTTCTGCAGTCTATCTCCTTCCAGTCATTGATGTGATCATCCTGGGAAAGACATGCTTTTGGATAAGGGGAATCTCTAAAGCTGAGGTGAACCCTAAAGGAGCTGAAAACTGGGGGATCTCAACAGATTGTACTCTCGGCAGCTGGGAAGATACACCCTTCATTGAAAAGGGATGAAGGCAGTACATCTCAGGCCCCCACAATTCTTATCTGAGCTCTACTATAAATATCTATGAGCACTTGGATAAGCCACTTAATAATCTGTGCCTCAATTTCTTCATTTATTAAATGAAGTAGCTGGACTGGGTGATTTATTAGGTTCATAAAAGCTTTAAAATCATTTTGTTCTCTACTTTTTGAAGTAGGAAAACCACTTTTTCATTTCCTTTTTTTTTTTTTTTAACCCCACCTTTGCCTAAAAGCAACTACAGTGAATTTTGACTTTTTCTAAAGGATTCATCATTGTATACCTTTAAAACCACAGAATTAGGAAATAATTTAAAGATAACAATCATAGTAATCATATTAATAGCAACAGCAATAATGGCTATAATTTATTAAGCCTTTTCTACATGCCTGGTATTGTGCTAATCATTCCAATTATGTCATTTCATTTAATCCGCACAAGGCTACTACACAGTATTGTCAATCTGACTTCGCAGATAACAATGAGTTTTGCAGTGGTAAGACACTGGACAAGTCATACATTCTACACATTAAAGAAGCAAAACTGGAACTTAGGCCTGGCTGTTCCAGAACTTACAGGTCTCACAACTATACCATTCCATGAGTCCATTTCCCTTCTTAATAGTGGGATATTTTCATATAAGTGTCTAGGTTATTTTTAAAGACCTCCAGAAAACTGTAATCTCAAAAGATATTCCAAACCCCTATCAAAAAACCATCGTGATTTTTATACTGCGATGATTAACTCCCCTCTCCTAGTTATTCTTCTCAGCATATTTGATATAGTCCGTTATGCTGAGCAGGCAACTTCTGTACTTCCTCTTTTTATCTCATCCCTGTCAAGCAATATCAATACGAGTTTATAAAGAGAGATTTGATTAAAACTGCATCTGTATGCTGACCATTAAATTCTGCAGCTTGCATGTTAAAAATCTCAACTGGCAAGCCAAAAACATTAAAGGATCTCTCAGCATCAGATATGATTATTGATGGAAGCAGCGGTCTTCCTCTCTTGGCTTCCTTTCTGAAGCCCCTGTAATAATCTTTGCTTCCTGCTTTCTGCTATAGTGGATACCCTTGGGATTGTGTCTGGTTTAAATGTATCCCCTCTATTCAAAGATGTCAGCTCCCAGCAGCCATGCTGAACTTTTACCCTGTGACTCTGGCCACGGCAAATTGGTCTAAGATGGATTCAGATTCAAGTTGGACTAATAAGACTCTGGCCCCCCTGAATTTAGAATTTAAAAGGAAGTGTCACAAAGACTGCTACATATTTGCAATTGAACTATTTTAATGGAAACAATTTAGAAACAAGGCCTACATACTACCACGGTCATAGAACCAATGTGGCTTCAGGCCTTTCTGAAGTTTTCAGTCAGTTTTCCCCTATGCTTAATTTAATCAAAGTTCAACAATTATTATCTTCCTTTCTATCCTTCACTTCCCTTCAAAAAAGCCAGACAAGTATTAAAAAATACTTTTATATGTATTATCTTATTTGATGCTTGCAACAAGTCAAGTAGGTTGGAATGAGTAGGATTTACCCCATTACATAGATAAGTAAACTGAAGTTGGAGGGGTCTCCCCCTTCACAAACAGCAGGCATTAATAAGGTTAAAAATTCATTATGGACAATCTGCAACTTGAATATTGCCCATTCTTGCAGATAATCAAGCTTAATTTTTCCCAGTGGTTTTCACAATAAAATTCACAGTGCTTAGACTTTCATGATCTGGTTCTTACATTCCCTAACTTACACCCTGCATGAAGCTATTCCTAACTATTCCCGGGTACCCAAGTACATACTATGCTCATTTCTCTGCTTAAAATACCCTCTCTACATCTCTTTCTCTGGTGCCTATTTTTTTAAAGACTAAACTTGTGTTTCACCTTCTCCAGGAAGCCCTCTCAGATGTCACCTTTATGGGTTGGATTTTGTCTTCTCTTTTCTATAAACATAGAATGCTTACCTGTGTGATTATATTTCCAAATGATAGACAGACAGATCTACTTACTCTTATCATACTATATTAAAATATTATATTTGCTTGCCTGTATTCCTCATGCTGTTGTAAGTTATTTGAGCCAATAAATCATATATTACTAAACCTTGAATTCCAAGGACTATGTGCCTAAAAAAAAAAAAAAAAAGGCAAATAGGTGCATCATAATATTTGTTGAAACAAGAAAAAAAAATCTACTTCATTAAACAAAATTATAGGCCAGGCAATGGGCTAGACGCTATAGATAAAGAAATGAATGAAACAGATACATGTCCCTTAACCTCATGGAGTGTATAATCTAACTGGGAAAATAAATAATAAATATTTTTATCCAGAATGTGTTGGTTATTTGAAAGGAGATGGCTGGGGTACTATGGCAACAGGCGTAAAGGAAATTAACTAAGTCTATGGACATGATTCTCCAACTTTATAGCTCATAAGAATCACCAAAGATGTTCATTCAAAATATAGACACCTGGCCCCTACTTCCTAGTTCAACAGGATTAGAGAAAAGCTCTGAAATTCAACTTGTAATACATACTCCCAAATAATGCTAATACAGGGAACCCGAAAAGCAACACTTACATGGGAATCAAGATTTTTGTCTCTGAGGAAGGCAATTTTAATTTTAATTTGAGACTTAAATAGGGAGTATGATTTAGCTAAGCTGGAAGGGATGCGGGAAAAAAGGTAGGGGTTTTGGTCCCATGAAAATTACGTGACCTAAAGGAAAGACAGAAAAATAAAATCATATCCCTCATAGGGAGGATGAGTGACAAATGAAAGACTAGAGGAGAATGAAGAGGTCATTGGGAAGGTCTGAGTCGCCCTGTTAAGAATATAGACCATTAACCTAAGGGCAATGGAAAACCACAGAAAGGCTTTAGACCTGACAACCTCTCTGTGCCTCGGCTACTTCATCTATCATTACACCTACATCACAGACTCTTTGTAAGAATTAACTGAGAACAGTGCCTGACATATAGAAAGCATTTAATATGTATTCTAGATTATCATGAGGATAATGTTTGCACCTGGATTGTTTTAAAAATCTCCAACAGAGCTGAGAATGGAGTTCAAATTGAATGAAATACTGAACAAATTGAATGAAATACTGAACAAATTGTAGGGCCAGCAATACAAGCAACTCAATGAGTCTGGGGAAGGAGGGTGTGAGGCAGTAGTGCAAATGCTAAGAAAATAAGCACTACTTAAAGAGACAGAAGGTTTCAGGGGATGAGCAGAAGTTTATCAGACCATAGTACATGAGACACATCGGATCAGAAATGATTTACTACTGACACTGGCAGCTGGGCACTTTTTAATTAGTAGAATTAGAAGAGTGCTTAAAGCTGGTTTTGTGAGAAGAATTTAATTAGTGTCTTTGAAAGTATAACCCTTAAGTCAGAAAGAGGCAGCTCAGTAAAAAGGTGGCTCGTAGTCTGGGCCTAATGCTCAGCTAGGGTGAGTTAAACTGTTATAATACCAGCTACCAGCTAATCCTAGAATATGCGCTAAAATCTCTCATCATCACTTCTCCTCTGGTGAATCCCAGGAGAAGGCAACTTAGGATTTCTGGCCACCTGCAGCATCTCACTCATCAGCTAGTTCCTCTCCCTTCCCAATGCTCTGCTTAAGAACAAGTAAGCACTATTAAGGCCAAGCAGAGGTATCCAGCCTTTGGCAGCTCTTACCCAAAAGCATCTTAAAACACTTCCAGGGGCAGCCAGAGATGCTTAGGTTGGAGAAAGCTGGCCTATTTGCATGAATTTTGTGCATCAGAAGGAAACAGGAATTTTGTGCATCTGAATTAAAGGGTATATCTTTTCTGTTTCCCATCTTCAAGTCTATGACTGGTTTTTAACTACGTTCATTTGTATTTGGAGAAGATGTTTGTGTTTTGTATTTTCTTGTTTACTAAGATGAAAATGTTCCAGACATCAAAGATGACCAAGGAGAATGATATTCATAGGTTCTCATTTGATAACTATGAGGACTAGTCCAAGAATCTATTTTTGAAGGCTTGCAGATGATTCTAATATTCAGCCAGGACTTACAAACCAGGGAATTATACAAAGTTTGTTTAAGGCTCTCCTCATAGTCGCAAGTACAGAAATGCACTCATAGCAGGACAGTGACACAAACTTGAATTCCCAAGATGCTGAAAGAGAAGATGATAACCAGAAAAACAGATATGGATTGGAGGCTCAGCACATACTCAGCTACAGCCAATTGTTAAGATGTGGAAATGCTTGCCCAGTATTGTCAGATCATCTCATTTTTCCAGAGCAGCTAAAATTCTAGATGTTTGTGGTATGTAAAAATCCTGAGATTCAAACACTGAATTTTTAAAACTCTCATGAAATTTACTAAAATAAAAATTTTAACAAGATCTCAATTTCAAAGAGACTCTTACAGCCCTCCTAGGATCAGGTCTCTAGCCCCAGTCATATTGATTATAACCAATGGGTAATGTCTTATAATAAATCAACATCACCCCTCTTTGGAACTGAATAAGTAACCAGTTACAAACAAATGGGAGAGGGCTTAAATTATCCACGAGTATCCATTCTAAAGAATCAGAAAAATAGAATAGAGAGACATTTCTCAAAGGAGAAACCTAGAGGTGAGTGAGGAAAAGTTATAGAAAGAGAGATTTTGATTCATTTGAGTTCTTTACCAATTGAATAGCCTTCTTTGTGAAGTGATGAGTCTTCAGTCACTGCAGCATTCATGCAGTGTTTGAAAAATCACCCAGTGAGACTCTCTTCATGTACACATCCAATGACCACTCATGCCTCTTCCATGCTAATATTGAATTCACATATATCATTCTGCTGGTTTAAACTCTGAAAATTCCTCACCTCATCTTGTGAAATTTAATAAAACTTATCAAGATCATTGGTTTGGACTTCTCCCACACTAGACCCAATAGACCAAACCGAAATCGAATTCCTCGTACGATGTTGCATGCCACCAAGCCAAAACTAAGCTATTTATCTGACCTTCCAAGAAATCAGGAGAGAGAAGAAAATAGCCAAATCCCCAAAATAGGCCAGTTTAAGCCAGCAAGATAAGGCACTCCCCTCTGCTTTAGCCTTTACAAGAAAAGTAACTGAAATGACCAATCTGCTTTTTGTTCTGTTTCTGGTTTCCTCAGCCCTTTTCTGTCTATAAAACTAACCTCCTCTGCTCAACTTATCGGGACATTCATTCTATTTTGGAGAATGGGGTGTTGCCTGTTTCTATAACTGCAAATTAAAGCCTATTAAGATCTTTAAACTTAACTTGTTGTAATTTTATCTTCTGACAAATTGAATGTATCCCAAAATAATATACAGATTAGTTTTCCAATCAGAAGAGACTTACAGTAAAAGAAGCCTATAGGAATATGTTCTGGTATATGCAAAAGAAAACTTGTTATCAACGTAACGGTCTTCACATTTCATCATGTGTTAATTTTTCCTTAGCACTTCTTTTTAAAACTTGGCAAGTTCCTTCACCAAAGGAGATTACTAATCTTTCTTTTACAGAATCAGTATCTCAGTGTCAGGCCTTTCCAGACTCCATGAGAATTAAGTCAGCTGCAAAGTTTCCAGAGAAAGAATGCAGCTGGCCAAGAACACCTGGAAGTCTGAGGGTAAAATCATAATTAAACTTATAATGGCTTATTGACTGAATATGTCCTCATACATTATCTTGTCTAATCTTTGATCCAACCCTTGAAAGTAAGTATGATCATCCCCATTTTATACATGACTAAAATGAAGTTTATAGAGACTTTAATGAAAGGGTGGCCATGAGGCAGAGACCTGAGTTTATGTCCTAAATTTTCCAGTTACTAACTACATGGTGTAGGATTTTTTTTGTGGACATTAAATAATATTATCTTAGCACATAGAAAACTCTTGACAAATATTAGTTGCAATTGTAACAGCCAGTGAATGGCAAAATTAAAACTCTTAACTGATGCCTAAATCAGTTGTCTTGAACTTAAATCAACTTCAATACGGGTTCAGACTCTGCCAGGACAACTTTTCTACAGGGAGAAGTTATGACTTGCTTTATTGGCTCCATCTGAAACTCATTGACCCAGTCAATGAACCAGACACCACTATCTTTGGGACTGACTTACTGTTGCTACCTACTTAATAGGATTTTTATACAAATCTTGGCACCTTCCTCATGAATGACTTGTTCTCATCTCTGTCCTACACTTACCACCTGGCTGTATGAGTTATATCTCACCATCATAATACTGTGCAACACATAACCACAAAACCTCAGTGGCACACAACCATCAAGTGTTTTTTTAATGCTCACAAGCAAGCATGGCTGGCTGGCTAATTCTACGGTTCCGGGCCAAACCTGTCTGGATTGTTCATGGGTCTATGGTCAGCTGGCATGTCAGCTGGTGCCTTACTGGTCCAGGATGGCTTTACCAGCAACCATTTGTGTCCACTCCAAATGTACAGTACTCTAATCATCAGCAGGCTAGCCTGGGCTTGGTCTCATGCAAAGGCTCAGGTTAAAGAGGGAACAAAAGCACAACAGGCCTTTTGAGACCCAGGTTTAGAATTGGCATATTATGTCGCCTGTAATCTGTTGACCAAATAAGTCATCAAACCAAGCCAATGTGTACGGGTGGGCAAACAGGCTCTGCTTTTTAATAATAGGAACTGTTAAGTCACATTGCAAAAAACATTACAAGGATAGAGCCATTTCTGAAATCTACCACACTGCTCTTCTATCATTGCTTGAGGTTACAAGTTCAGTGACAAGGCCTTATTACCAAATGAAAAAGAAGACCCATTATGAATTTGTAAAAGACATTAAAAATATTTTTTCTTATGAATTTCAAAACAACACATGCAATGAATTTGTTATATGCTTACCTCAAGGCTATTTGCTCTTCTAAAAGGAATATCAAGGTACATTTTGATACCTAGTTAGTACTAGTAATTAGTTAGTACCACAATCATTATAAGAATCACCTTTAATTTGGGGGGCAATGGGAAGATGTTATAATGGCTTCTGACCTTTTTATTCTTATCAATGTGTCCATTATTCTGAGACTTCTATTCTCATTCAATACAGAGTAGAAGTATGGTTTTTTTTTTTTTTTTTTTTTTTTTTTTTACTCTTAGTCACCTAGTCCAGGAAAAATAAAAATCTTATTATTCTGCAATTTCAGGAATAACTAATACAACTCTGTTGGTTTAAGATTCTTTTTGAACCAAATACCAACCTTACACCAACACATTTAATATAAAATAGCTCTGTCATATGTCAATCCAGAACTTGGAATACATTTCAGTTATGAAACTTTTTAACAGCGAAGCAGTTTGAGTCCTGAAATAGTCTTCCACATGAAAATTCTCTAGTTTTTTTCATTTCTAAGCAAAATTGCATAAGATCTATAATCTCAGCTGTAGATCAAAATCTGCTTTAACTTAATGGGGAACAAGCAAAATTATGCAATCCTCTTGAAGGCTTTTCTTACACCAGTATAAAGCTCAATTTTATTTAGCAAATATTAACAACACCCCTTAATAAATGCTTAGAACTGTGCAGCATACAAAAAATAAGGTGCAGCATGTGACTTCAAGAAGTCATATGTCCTATAGATTTTATTTTCTCATAATTTGTCATAGCTCTACCTGTATCTGCATCCTCATTAGTGCATATTCTAACTATCTTTCACTTGGACCATTACAGGAGTCTTTCTTTCTTTTTCATGGCTCATCATCGTCTAGCCTACACACCATTGCCTAATTAATCATAGAAAACACAAATCTAACTACGTTTCTCCAGCACACAGAAAACCACAATGGCCTCCATTGCCCACATATTAAGTCCAACCTTCTCTCCATGATGCAAAAAACCTCCTGTGATCTCTCCAACCCCATTCTTGTTCACCTGACTCCTGTTTCATTTCACAATCTATGGTTTTTTCTACTCAAAACTTCTTGTCCTTCTATATCCCCACATTCACATTGTAATATTTATATCAACCCCTCTTTCTGCAATACTCTTCCTTACATCATCCACTTTCCTCTCCACCCCTCTCTGTTCTCTATCACTTAATAAACATCTTCTTTGGCTCACTGGAACTCTCCCCTCAGGCCTCTCTTCTTCTCAGTAATACTGATCACTCCTCCTTTGTGGATGCAATGTGATCTGCTTGCATTTCTATCATAGCACCTGTCTGACTGTACTCATTCCCATCCCCTACTCAATTATAAATAGGATTTCATTCATTCATGTGTCTTTGGCATCTTCTATATTATGTGGTATGGAACATACACTCTAGGAATGTTTCATCAATCAATCAGTGGGTAAAAGAGTGAATAAATGAGTATGTGTTGGGATCATGAGACATTTATGGATATTTGTCTTAAATGTGTTGCCTATATACTTAATGCCAAATAAGCAATGTGGTCAGTAATATGGAGAAGCAATATGGCCACATGAAGGGAAGGTGGCTATGGGTCACTGCCATATAAGGTTTAAGACTTCAAGTATGTCTTGAAAAGTAAGTCGGCTCTCATATATGTAGACAGAAGTAGGAAGGGCAGGAAAGCAGAAGAGAGAAAGTCAGAGCAAAGTAGAAAGGAGAAGTAGAAAGGTGGAAAGTGTTTTGAGAATAGAATTGTTGCCATTCTTCCTGTGGGGTTCCTGTGAGACACTAGTGACATGTAATGGGAAGATAAGTTAGAGTAGTGTTTAGGATGTTGAGCCTTTAAAATTGGAAAATAAACATATATTTGCATGAATAAGCCACGCCAATGCTCTATTTCAATTTATTTTTCTACTATGTTCCTTTTTGTATGCTGCAATTCTTTCACACTGGCTGTGCATGAAAACCAAAAAGGCCTCTAGATTACAGCCTTTGGAGTTTAATGAGAATGGAGGAAATTGATAACATTATTCCTTTCTCATTAAGATCCTTTACTTGTAGGGGATTAATGTGGGGGGAGGCCATATAGTATTCCTCTCAGATTGTTAGCCACCAAATGAGATATCGGGCTGATAATGGGTTTTATGCTCTCCCTCAGATAGCCTGTACATCACTGACCTTTCAAAGTTTGGTAACATAATTGGTTGGCAATGTTTTCTGTTTCCCCCAGGGTTAGTGAAACTCTCAAAGACAAATAAGAAAAAGGGAAAGTTAAACATTTGCTGAATGAGAGAGAGAGAGAGAGAGAGAGAGAGAGAGAGAGAAGCCAATCACAAAAGATCAGGATGGATCAGAATAGAACAAATCCATCACTACTGCCAGAAAAGCGAGTATATTCTCAGCTGACTGCAAGTCCATCTTATGATTTGCAAAGCCTTGAAAACATGATCCATATATCACTTGACATCTATACATTAATAAATGATGCATTTCAGTAAAACATTAATTCAAGGACTAAAAAATGGAGGATTAGGGTAATAACATTTCCAGATTACCTAGGTAATCAGAAGGCTTCTTTCATTTCAACCATTTTGAAAAGTATTGTAAGCGTCATTAGAGTATAAAACACTCAGTTACCTCATTTGTCAAATCAGTACTATTTTTCTGATGTCTAGAGAAAATACGTTCATGTTTTGCTGGTGGTGAGTGAAGGTTTCATTAATACAGTATAGAATGATGCTCTGAAGAATAAAAACCATTTCCCATGATTATACTTACAAAAAATAGAGATGAAACTTTACAGTCTGCCTTGCTTCTAGTAAAAAACATACTAACAGGTGTGCTTAAATGACATCATTTAGAATCAAGCACATGCATTAATGGCTTGTGTTAGATACTATTCAGTTGCTTAACATTAAACTTTATAAAGAGGAAAGAAAAAGGGGAACATGATGGGATCACGCAATTCACCAAGCAAACCCCAACAACCAACCCAGTGTGGCTTCTACAAAAAGCACAACTATTGGGAGGCTGAGGCGGGTGGATCATGAGGTCAAGAGATCGAGACCATTCTGGCCAACATGACGAAACCCCATCCCTACTAAAAATACAAAAGTTAGCTGGGTGTAGTGGTGCACACCTGTAGTCCCAGCTACTTGGCAGGCTGAGGCAGGAGAATCGCTTGAACCCAGGAGGTGGAGGTTGCAGTGAGCCAAGATCATGCCACTGCACCCCAGCCTGGTGACAGAGTGAGACTCCATCTCAAAAAAAGTGAAATAAATTAATAAATAAATAGCACAACTAAAGGGGAATGGAGATTTATAGGGTTTTATTTCAGAAGGAAATACAACCACTTCCCCTAGATGGTATGTTCACTAATATTTATATGGAAATATTTAACATTTGACTTTGTTTTAACACACTTTCAAACCACATAGAAATGTATATACTTGCAATAACACAGAGTCATCTATCTATTTTAGGATGTATATATTACAAAGCTAATGTTCTATTTCAAATGAGACTTTTAAAAATTTATGTATTAGTTTGAGGTTCACAGAATTCTGGGGCAGAAATAAAGAATCTTTCATACTCAGACTTCTGTTTTTTACTCTCTCATAAAAGACTAAAATCTGGGACAATTGTATTAAGTTACGTATGTACCTGTGGAAGATTGTGCAGTTCATACTACTATAAAGAACTGCTCGAGACCGGGTAATTTTCAAAGGAAAGAGATTTAACTGACTCACAGTTCAGCATGGCTGGGGAGGCCTCAGGAAACTTACCATCATGGCAGATGGTGAAGAAGAAGCAAGGCACCTTCTCCACAAGGTGCCAGGAAGGAGAAGTGCAAGCAGGAGAAATGCCAGATGCTCATACAACCATCAGATCTCATAAGAACTCATTCATTATCATGAGAACAGCATGGGGGAAACTGCTCACATGATCGAATTACCTCTACCTGGTGCTGCCTTTGACACGTGGGGGTTATAGGGATTCTAATTCAAGATGAGGTTTTGTTGCATTTTCCATAGTTGGCTCAAATATCCTCTCCCATCTCACAGTCTCTTCTTATAATACAACTTTGACTCTCCCATCCAGTGACAAGATCTATATCCCCTCCACTTGGACCCAAGCAAAGCTTTGCACCTGCTCAATCAAGAGGCTGTAATAGAAATGAAGCTCTGTGACTTTCAATGTTACAAAATAACATGCCCTGAATCATTTTTCTCATAGGACTTTTTTCTTTTGAAAACCAGCTTCCATGCTGTGAAGTAGCCCAAACTATCTTCCGTGGAGACACTACACAGAAAGGCTTCATGGAGAGGCAATATTTAGGTGTTCTGGCAAATAGATGACCTAAAGTCCCGGCCAACATTCCACACCACCGTACACGTAAGTAAAAATATTTCTTTGGTTGGTAGGCTATTAATTACTGCCTCAATTTCAGAACTTGTTATTGGTCTATTCAGGTATTTGTCTTCTTTCTGGTTTAGTCTTGGGAGGGTGTATGTGTCCAGGAATGTTTCCATTTCTTCTAGATTTTCTAGTTTATTTGCATAGAGGTGTTTATAGTATTCTCTGATGGTAGTTTGTATTTCTGTGGGATCAGCGGTGATATCCCCTTCATAATTTTTTATTGTGTCTATTTGATTCTTCTCTCTATTCTTCTTTATTAGTCTGGCTAGCAGTCTATCTCTTTTGTTAATCTTTTCAAAAAGCCAGCTCCTGGTGTCACTGATTTTTTTGAAGGGTTTTTCATGTCTCTATCTCCTTCAGTTCTGCTCTGATCTTAGTTATTTCTTGTCTTCTGCTAACTTTTGAGTTTGTTTTCTCTTACTTCTCTAGTTCTTTTAATTGTGATATTAAGGTGTCGATTTTAGAACTTTCCTGCTTTCTCCTGTGGGCATTTAGTGCTATAAATGTCCCTCTAAACACTGCTTTAACTGTGTCCCAGAAATTCTTATATGTTGTGTCTTTGACTCATTGGTTTCAATTAACTTATTTATTTCTACCTTAATTTTGTTATTTACTCAGTAGTCATTCAGGAGCAGGTTGATCAGTTTCCATGTAGTTGTGCAGTTTTGAGTGAGTTCACACCGAAATTCTACCAGAGGTACAAAAAGGAGCTGGTGTCATTTTTTTCCGAAACTATTCCAAACAATAGAAAAAGAGGGACTCCTCTCTAATTCATTTTATGAGACCAGCATCATCCTGATACCAAAATGTGTCAGAGACACAACAAAAAAAGAAAATTTCAGGCCAGTATCCCTGATGAACATCAATGCGAAAATCCTCAATAAAGTACTGGCAAACCGAATCCAGCAGCTCATCCAACACAATCAAATTGGCTTCATCCCTGGGATGCAAGGGTGATTCAACATACGCAAATCAATAAATGTAATCCATCACATAAACAGAACCAAAGACAAAAACCACATGGTTATCTCAATAGATGCAGAAAAGGCCTTCAATGAAATTCAACACCTCTTCATGCTAAAAATACTCAATAAACTAGGTATTGATGGAACATTTCTCAAAATAATAAGAGCTATGTATATGTACAACAGACCCACAGTCAATATCATACTGAATGGGCAAATAATGGAAGCATTCTCTTTGAAAACCAGCACAAGACAAGAATGTCCTCTCTCACCACTCATATTCAACATAGGATTGGAAGTTCTGGCCAGAGCAATCTGGCAAGAGAAAGAAATAAAGGGTATTCAAATAGGAAGAGAGGAAGTCAAATTATCTGTGTTTGCAGATGACATGATTGTATATTTAGAAAACCCCAACGTCTCAGCCCAAAAACTCCTTAAGCTGATAAGCAACTTCTGCAGGCTCAGGATACAAAATCAGTGTACAAAAATCACAAGCATTCTTATACACCAATAACAGACAAACAGAGAGTCAAATCATGAGTGAACTCCCATTCGCAATTGCTACAAAGAGAATAAAATAGCTAGGAACACAACTTACAAGGGATGTGAAGGACCTCTTCAAAACTACAAACCACTGCTCAAGGAAATAAGAGAGGACACAAACAAATGGAAAATCATTCCATGCTCATGGATAGGAAGAATCAATATCATGAAAATGGCCATACTGCCCATAGTAATATACAGATTCAATACTATTCCCATCAAGCTACCACTGACTTTCTTCACGGAATTGGAAAAAACTACTTCAAATTTCATATGGAACCAAAAAAGAGCCTGTAGAGTCAAGACAATCCTAAGCAAAGAGAACAAAGCTGGAGGCATCAAGCTACCTGATTTCAAACTATACTACAAGGCTACAGTAACCAAAACAGCATGGTTCTGGTACCAAAACAGAGATATAGACCAATGGAACAGAACACAGGCCTCAGAAATAACACCACACATCCACAACCATCTGATCTTTGACAAACCTAATAAAAACAAGAAATGGGGAAAGGATTCGCTATTTAATAAATGGTTTTGGGAAAACTGGCTAGTCATATGCAGAAAACTGAAACTGGACCTCTCCCTTATACCTTGTACAAAAAATAACTTGAGATGGATTAAAGACTTAAATGTAAGACCTAAAACCATAAAATCTCTAAAAGAAAACCTAGGCAATACCATTCAGGACATAGGCATGGGCAAATACTTCATGACTAAAACACCAAAAGCAATGGCAACAAAAGCCAAAATTGACAAATGGGATCTAATTAAACTAAAGACATTCTGCACAGCAAAAGAAACTGTCATCAGGGTAAACAGGCAACCTACAGAATGGGAGAAAATTTTGCAATCTATCCATCTGACAAAGGGCTAATATCCAGAATCTACAAAGAATTTAAACAAATTTACAAGAAAAAAACAACCCCATCAAAAAGTGGGTGAAGGATGTGAACAGACACTTCTCAAAAGAAACATTTATGCAACCAACAAACATATGAAAAAAAGCTCATCATTACTGGTCATTAGAGAAATGCAAATCAAAACCACAATGAGATACTTCTCACACTAGTTAGAATGGCAGTCATTAAAAAGTCAGGAAACAACAGATGCTGGAGAGGATGTGGAGAAATAGAAATGCTTTTACACTGTTAGTGGTTGTGCAAATTAGTTCAACCATTGTGGAGGAAGACAGTGTGGCGATTCCTCAAGGATCTAGAACCAGATATATCATTTGACCCAGCAATCGCATTACTGTGTTTAAATCCAAAGGTTTATAAGTCATTCTACTATAAAGACACATGCACACATATGTATATTGCAGCATTATTCACAATAGCAAAGACTTGGAACCAACTCAAATGTCCATCAATGACAGACTGGATAGAGAAAATGTGATACATATACATTATGGAATAGTATGCAGCCAAAAAAAATGAGTTCACGTCCTTTGCAGGAACATGGATGAAGCTGGAAACCATCATTCTCAGCAAACTAACACAGGAACAGAAAACCAAGCACTGCGTGTTCTCACTCATAAGTGGGAGTTGAACAATGAGAACACATGGACACAGGGAGGGGAACATCACACACTGGAGCCTGTCGGGGGGTGGGGGGCTAGGGGAGGTATAGCATTAGGAGAAATACCTAATGTAGATGACAGGTTGATGGGTGCAGCAAACCACCATGGCACATGTATACGTATGTATCATACTTGCACGTTCCACACATGTATCCCAGAACTTAAAGTATAATAATTTAAAAAAAAATGTTTCCAGATAATTCTGGATCCCAATCTTGAATACTCCTACTTTCATTGAGGAAAGATAACCTCTCATTGCTGTTCCCTATCTAAATCTCTGACCCAAAGGATCTGTAAGTATAATAAAATGGTTTGATTCCTCACTAACTTTGGGGTGAAGTGGTCTATTATGCAATAGTTAAGTAGAGTAATTTTAAATATTAAGCTCATTTTTAAAAACTTTTTTCTGTAAAGACATATTAAATAACTACCATGGACCAGGCACCATGCTAGGCACTGGAGGTGAAGAAGACAGAAAAGACAGATGTGATGTATGCTCTTGTCAAAATTACAAGCCAACTGGGGGAGACAGACGAACACAAAAAGGTAATTACAAACTGTGTAAGTACAATAAAGGAAATAGCAGACTAAAGTGTTAGAGAGCTTCCTGGTAGAAGGGATACTTAGAGGTTTTAGAGGAGATAATATTTTAGCTGAGACCTTGACTCTGTTTTATAGATACAGAATATGTGGCCCACACTATGGAGGGGACAGATAGGACCCAGACCTCCTGACTCCTATTTTAATGTTCTCTGTCTGTCCAGCCTCTTCCAGAGAAGGGAACACTAACATATAAAGATATCTTTTTTTTTCTCATGCAAGAAGATACAAAAGCATGAGATCTATTTCAATTATTCTTTGTAGTGAGACAAAAATTACTTGGGAAGGAGAATAGTAATAATGATGGCTAACATGTATTGCATAATTCTGCTCCAGGTGTTGCAATAAGCAATTTATATTGCTCAATGTGAATCCTTCAAAGAAGAATGTCAGATATGAGTTATTGGAGGCAAAAGTGCACCAATGCTGAGGGAAGGGGACCCAGAAATGGAAAAGGAAATCTGAGAGATCTGGGTGGAGCACCAACAGCAACCACTTTTAGTACACCCTTTGCACCACTCAGTGGACTCACATTTTATCTTCCTGTCATGGTTTCTTCAAGATGGCAGTTGTCATAATTTCTAGAGAAAACTAGCAATAGGAGGGTAGTAATATGAACTACAGTCTCTACTACTGCATTTAGCTCTGTAACCTTAACTGATATTTATCATCTCCCTCCTCTACCATCCATTTGAGATTATTTTCAGAGTTGGTGAACACTTGCACTGGTTTAGGTTGCTTGACAGGTGCAATGACCCAGATTTTTATCTCTGAGGGGTCAGGGTCCCTGGTTATGATGTCATCTATTCATAGTTAAAATGAGCAGAAGGGATGAGAAACACAAAAGACATTCAATATTTTCAAAATATTATTTTCATTACATTATTAAATTTCTAGGAATGAAATGAAGATGAGATAAAAATAAGAAGTGTATCTTTTTGCCTCTATGACTTTCATTATTAAACTTCTATGACTTTACTATACATTTTCACAGGAAGGGGGAATTAGAACTGCTCTGTTTACTTCCCTAGAGGCAGAAATAAAACCATGAAGTTGAAGACGCAGGAAGTGGATTCCATACAAAGGTTTATAAAATTTGAAATAAATTGACACGAGAAGATATGAGTTTCTTATTCTCTTATGTTAATGTATCTCAGGAGAGAAGAAAACCCACTTAAAACACTTCTAACCCATAAGTCCAAGACTTTAAGAATTACTACTTCGTTTAACTTCATGTGCAAAGCCAAGGAAATCTAGGTAGATGGAAGGAAAATGAATATGACATTTATGTTCTATATCTAGTTTTTCCCAAACCAGAAATATACAAGAGGAACTCATCATAAAATGAAGTTAAAGCAAAAAAGATTTAAGTTAGTTCAATTTTGTACTTAGATGTCTTTCAACTACCAACTCGGAAACCTTGCCATTTCGAGATAAAAAAGTATAATCAGATACTATGTAAGATAAATACATAAGATTTATAAGATATAACATAAACTGTTAAAGAAATGCAAACATTAATCTTACAACACAGGCCACTTGCAGTGGCTCAAGCCTGTAATCCCAACACATTGGGATTGCTTGAGCCCAGGAGTTCGAGAGCACCTAAACAACAGAGTGAGGCCCCTCTCCAAAACACAAACATTTAAAAAAAATTAGCTGAGCACAGTGGCATGAGCCTATAGTCCCAGCTACTTGGGCGGCTGAGGTAGGAGGATCGCTTGAGCTCAAAAGTTCGAGGCTGCAGTGAGCCGTGATCACACCACCACTGCACTCCAGCCCAAGTGACAGAGCGAGACCCTGTCTCACAATAAAAAAATAAAATAAATAAAATAAAATAAAAGAGTTATCACACTGGATTGTCTAAGAAACCAGAAACATTTCCTAACAGCTCTGTCCAGGGTTTGATCTACCCCATGAAAAACAAACACTTCTCATTGAATAGAGTGAAAGAAGGTTCCTGGAAAATGGAAAAGACACCTAGGTGTGTAGTGGAAATGAACAGGAAGTCAAGAAACAAAGTCCAGACACTGCCACTGTGTAGTGATTTGAACTTACACAAACATCTTACCTCTCGGGATTTGGACAATATGATCTCTAGCTTCTCTATAAGTTTTAATATTCTGTGTTTCTACGTGCAGCTTCAGATAAGTCTTGTGATATAATGTAATTGCAGAAATCTATACCTAAGCTGTCAGTTCTTGAAAAAATGCCCAATTATAAACAGTCCTAAATTATTAGGCTACCTCAATCGAGAATTCTGCCCTATTTTTAGCACCGGAAGAGAAACAGTGCTTCTAATATTTATAATTTATTTCATAAGAACCTTTAAGCTTTAAAATGGTCAGACCTCTGTCATCATGATAAACACTCATTTCATTCATACACATAAAATTAGCATTTATTCTGGCTTCTGAGCAAACTCCAATCATTTTAATTGTTAGGGAATCACAGTTATCTCCCCTACATACATTGCATTTCTCAATTCTGTAAAATCTTCTTTTGTATTATCAATGAAAAGAGTTAAACTCTAAAATATTTGAAGGGATTTATTGTGAGTGAGATAGGAGTGACCACGGCTCATGACACAGCCCTCAAGAGACCCTAAGAACATGTGCCCAAGGTATTCTGGCTGCAGCGTGATTTCATACATTTTAAGGAGACATGAGACATCAATCAAATACATTTAAGTGATTGGTTCAGTCCAGAAAATCAAGACAACTCGGCATGGGGGAACTGCGGGGCCTTCCTGGTTATAGGTAGATTTTTCAAATTTTCTAATTGGCAATTGGTTGAAAAAAGTTATTATCAATAGAAAGGAGTATCTGGGTTTTGATAAGAGGTTGTGGAAACCAAAGTTTTATCATGCAGATGAAGTCTCCAGTTGCCGGGCTTCAGAAAGAATAGATTGTAAATGCTTCATACCAGACTTAAGGTCTGTGCTGCTGTTGAATGCTGGTTGGCTTTTCCTGAATTCCAGAAGGGAGGATGGCATAAGGAGGCATGTCCAATCCCCTCTTCCCATCATGACCTGAACCAGTCTTTCAGGTTAACTTTGGAGTGCCCTGGAGGCATTTCCAGGAGGAGGGAGTCCATTCAGACAGTTGTGGGTTGGGGGTGGGACTTTGAATTTTATTTCTGGTTTACAGTAAGTATACTGAGTAGGAAGGACCATATTTGAACATTTTTCATTCCATATCAGGTTCACATGGACCTATTTCTCTTTGAAAAAAAGGTTGTTCCTTTTTAGTACAAAAAGATTAGATGAATATCCAAATACAGTAGACTGCAAATTGACTGCTGTTGATCAAGCAGGTCTCAGCTTAGACATCACTTCTTGCCAGAAGCCTGCAAAGGCACCTTCATTTAACACAATAGTTCCCACCTGTATGCAATTTTGCTCCTTTCCCCAGGGGACATTTGGAAATGTGTAGAGACATTTTTATTTGTCAAAATGTGGGAGGAGGGTACTACTGGCAACTGGTGTGTAGAGTCCAGGGGCACTGCTAAATATCTTACAATGCACAGGGCAGCCATCCCAACAAAGAATTATCTGTCCCAAATGTCAGTAGGGCTGCTATTGAAAAACTTCAATTTAACCCATGGTAGCACTTATCATACTGTATTAGCTTTATATGGTTCCTGCTCCTGTACAACAAGAACATGCTTTGTTTTTCATTATGTTTCCTGTGTACCTTGTATGCATTAGGTAGATGATAAAAATGAAATGACTGGCTGGCTGAGTGAACAAATGAAGTTACTAACTATACACAAATGAAGGAAACAGAAACAAGACCACACCATTTTCATTGTTAATAAAATGTTTTTAGATTGTCTAGTTAAAATGTTCACAGTTTACAAAGCACTTTAAAATTATTGTGCATGACCCAACAAGGCAGCTAAGCAAGTAGAGCATAAATTAACCCGATTTTTACAAAGAAGATGCTGATTCTCAGAGGAGTTAAGAGGCTTGCCAAATGTAAACGATAAGAAGTGATCCAGCTTTGGAGGTTTTTCACAAAGCCCTTATTGATTTGTAACAACATTTAGGCACTTGGCAATAATCACTTAGCTATGGAGTGGATGTTACATGATCTCTTTAGTACTTCCAAAGAGGAGAAGTTTTACCTTTGGGCTATCAGAACTTAATAAACCACTCAACTTCAGCTGACAAAAGCAAGCAAGTGTCATTAAGAAAAAGATAGCTACTGGCTTTTAAAAGAGTTGGCCTAATAATACAGTACAATTATAGGATAATGTGTCAATTAGGAATTCCCTTACAGGTAGCTTTAAGATGCCAAGGAAATGGCTTAAGTCATGACTAAAACAAACCATTCCTTGTTAAACCCCAAATCAGCCAGATTTCCTGCGTATTTAGAACACAGAACATGTAGAAGGTGGATTTCAAAAACAGATGCCCTAGATTTGAAACCCGACTCTTCAACTTATTAACTGTATTTCTTTGGGCAAATACCTTAACATCTACGCGTGTACATTCATTTACTTAACTGTAAAGTGAGTAGTATAACCATCTCATAGGATTGTTGAGAGGGTAAACAGTGTTTATATACATGAAGCATTTAGAACAGTGCCTGACATGGAGCAACTGCCCAATAACTAAATTTCTTCCTTGTCTTTCTCTCTTTCTATCATTTTTTTCTTCTGTTTCTCCTTCTTTCTTTCTTTCTCCTCCTCGCCCCCGCCTCTCCTCCTTCTCCTCCTCCTCCGCCTCCTCTTCCTTTTTCTTCTTCATTTCTGTACATTTTTCCACGTAAAGAATTTCCTTGGAGATAGATAAGCCACCTCAACACACTATATGTTTCTTGCATATTTCAAATATGTGTTTCAGAATCTACAAATCAACTCAACTCAATTCAACTCAACTTCTTCAGCAATAAACCAAGTTATTTTGTGGGGATTGGCTCACTTATATGGTGCACAATTGTTATGGAACTGTATATAATGGTGTCCTGTTCTCTTACAATCTCAGGGTGGGGGATATTGGATCCAAGTTTAATGCATGAACTTTTCTTCCAGGGACTCTGAATCTTGAAATGAAAGATGTAAACACCAAAAACAAACAAAAGAATTATAGAATCTATTTGTTACAGTAACAACTACATGAGGAGACTGGCAAGTAAATAATTCCTGCTATCTAAACTTTAGAAGCCATCCTGGTACCTGGCTACGTTAGGTTGCCATGGCTGCTATAACAAAGTATTACAAAGTGCGTAGCTTAAACAACAGAAATGTATCATTTCACAATTCTGGGGGCTAGAAGTCCAAGGTCACAGAATTGGCATAACTGGTTCCTTCTGAGGGAAAAATCTCTTCTGTTCCCCTCTTTCCTAGCTTCTGGTGGTTGCCAGCAACATTTGGCATTCCTTGGCTTGTAGATGTCACAGTTCAGCCTGTGCTTGGTGCCCATGCAGCATTCTTCCTATGTGTGTTTCTTCACATGGCATTCTTTTCTAAGGACACCAGTCATATCGGATTAGGAACCCACCCTGCCCAGTATGACCTCACCTTAATTTAACTAATTAATCTGCAATTACTCTATTTCCAAGTAAAATCACCTTCTGAGGTACTGGAGGTTATAACTTCAATATACGAATTTTGAGGGAACAGTAATCAGCTCATTACACTGGCCTTTATACCTTTGACAGCACTAATACCATCACTATTCTGTGAGCTGTTCAACTTTCTTCCAATAAATTTCTTTCCTTCTTAGTAACGATTTCCTTCTTAGAGTCCATTTCTGTTGCTTGCCACCAGAAAATCCTAATTGCCACAAGTCATATCACCGATAAGTTTAACCTCAATAAAATTGTTTCATTGGTAGTTTATTATTCAAAATAAAATTGATACTTTTCATGTTACCCAGAATTAGCTCACACTATGAAGGAAAAAGACAAAATTGTATAGCTTAAAATTACTGAAGCAAACCTAAGTAAATTATATTACTAATTGTAACAAAATAGAAAAACATAGGTATGAAATACAGTGTGCACAATTTTTCATATTTCAGGTTGAGAAAAAATTGAAAGTCATGTTTATATCTAAAGAAGACAATAATGATGGGAAACTGTCACACGGATTTTTTTATTGATATTCAAATTAGGGCAACCATTTTGGAGGACAATAATATCTTTCACTATCTTTTAAGTGTGTACCTTTCAATCTTGCAAATATATTTCTAGGAATTTATTCTACAATAATACCTGTGCACATGCACAAACATTTGTAAAGAATGTTTTTTGCAGCTCTGCTAATAATGGTAAAATGTTAGAAAAATATAAACACTCATGATGTATTAAAAAGTTAAAAATTAGGTAAATTTACATGCGCTTTTATGAAAAGACATTTTAGTTGTCAAAATAAAAAGTTGAAGACTGCTATATGCAATGATGTTCTTTTATTACAAAATAAAAATTCTACAGGCATATGTACCCATATATATGTATATTTATAAACGTATCTAAAGGGGGACCTGCAATTATAGTCTAAAACTGTTAATAGCACATGCCGTGCATGAGAGAGTGGAATTGGTTACAGGAATGCTCAAGGATTCTTTTGTGTTTCAGTTTACATATTTCTAACGTTTTACAATGCGCATATATTTCTTGCATAAAAAATAAATTAATGTTGTTCATACTTGGATAATAAAAGAGCTCTTTTAAAAGAAATTCTCTTTGCCTCACCAGTCTTGACCTATATAATGTTAATTATAATGTCATGTAAATGTATGCAAACATAAAATAAATCTAGGAGGCATTAACTCA
Source organism: Papio anubis (assembly GCF_008728515.1). Classification (NCBI taxonomy): domain Eukaryota; kingdom Metazoa; phylum Chordata; class Mammalia; order Primates; family Cercopithecidae; genus Papio; species Papio anubis. The sequence goes on along the minus strand of NC_044987.1, from coordinate 96,378,580 downwards.
TTAAGCTAAATTGAATGCAAAATAAAAAATAAAATTTTGTTTTAACTAAAGTAAAAATTTGATCCTGGATCATCAATTTTGGGTTTAACAGCATGTGGTAAACATTAAGCTGCACCATCCAGGTCACCTTTCAAGAAAGGAATTACTGACCAGCTGTGAAGAGCACAGTCAGCAAGCAGGTTCCAGCTGTCACCTTCTTCAAGGTCTGCCTCAGCTGTACCCTCCTGACTCAAGGTCATGCCTTTCCTGGAGCAGCCTGCATCTGGTGAGAATGGGTATAAAGGCCCACCATTCAGCTTGATATGGGACAGCTCTAACCATCAGAGCTTGCCAAGGGATCCCTGCCAGGGTGGCTGAGCTACAATTGGTCTGCATCATAGTTCATCTCCTTCTTCTTTCCACCCCTGTCTTCTTCCCCTTTCTTTCACAGATACTGATCCCAAATAAACACCTTGCACCACAAGCACTGTGCTTGCAGAAAATTTAATCTGCAACACAGTAGAAAAATGGAGTCTATGCTTCTCTTATTTTTACTTTAATAATACTAATACTAGAAATGGATATTTACTTAACAACACTTAACAGTATTAATAACATCGAGCCTATATTTGCCATTCAATAAAACAAAGAGTAACTTATGTGTTTAATACAATTCTTTTTCGTTCCCATTACTTAATTAGTGATGCAGCTGTGCCCAGTAGTTAAAAGCTCCAGCAGCTCATCTTCCCATTATGCAGAAGAGAAAATCTTTAATGAAATATTATACTAAAGAAGATTCAGAGCAAATGAAAACTCTGCAAAAACATAAACAATTGCTGGGTGAAAATACTGCACTAAACAGGCAGTTATTTCAATGAGGCATTGTACCAGCTACCAATTATTTCATAAAACATTGCATGCAACATGGGCAATAATTCAGAAACATACCTCACAGGATAATTATTCAAGTCTATTCAATAAATATTTACTCCAAACTGGCAATTATTTCTTTAACGATGATGATACACATTCAGAGGGAGTTTGCAAAAACAACCATGAATAGATACGTTGAAGGGAACCTACGCTTGTACCAGAGTCTAAGGTTTGAAGGCATTTAGGAAGGTAAACACAAGTGAAAAAAAAATTCTTTTGCTGAACAAGCTCTTTCCTCTATATTTGTTCATGTATTTTATCAATTTATTCATGGAATATATGTAACCTACTTTTTATTCTAAACTATTGGGATAAAGAGATAAACTCAAGAAGGTGTTTATAATAATTTGGGAAGTGTGTTGCAAGAAAGATATAAAAAGTTGTCCTTGTCCCTCTCTTTCCAAGTCCGTTCCTACCAATCTTCCCTTCTGTCAGCCAACTCTAGACCATTTTCATTTTCTCAGCTTTCCAAATTTATCCCTAGGTAGGCTGTTTACCTCTGCTGTCTTCTCTGTTTATATTTGTACTGTCCAATATAGTAGTGACTAATAATGTGGCTATTGAGTCCTTGAAATGCAGTTTCCCTGAATTTAAATGTGCTGTAAGTGTAAAATATTCATTAGATTTTAAAGATTTTGCACAAAAAAATCATGTAAAAGAGACTGCTAATAATGTGCTAATATTATTACATGAATAAATAACATTTTGTAAATATTGGGCTCTATAAAATACATTATTAAAATTAATTTTACCTTTTTTTTAGTGTAACGACTAAAAAGTTTAAAATTACAAAGTGTTTCATATTTGATTTTAATGACAAATCTGGTCTAGAAAATTCCAACCTATTCATGCTTGTGTCTTCGCATTCCAGTGTCAGTTTATTGTCCTCTCTTCAAAGAAGCTTTTTCTGACCACCATTCTAAAGAAGACACATCAGCATCACCCACCTAGTCACTCTCATATTACCCTTTCTTGTGCATTTGTTAAAAAATAATAACATGAAATACACCTGAGAAAAAATGTTAAATGTATAGTACAGTGTTGTTAACTATATCACTAGAACTATTTTATCTTGCATAGCTAAAACTTTATACCCATTGTACAGCCACTTCCTATTTCCCTCTTTCCCTGGCTTTTCCCTCAGCCCCTGGCAACCACCATTATACTTTCTACTCTTCTGATTTTGACGGCTTAAGATATATAAGTGAAATCATATAGTATTTGTCTTTCTGTAACTGGCTTATTTCACTTAATGTCCTTAAGATTTATCCATGTTTTCACAAAGAAACAGATGTCCTTCTTTTTTAAGGTTGAATAATATTTTATTGTATATACATATGTACACATTTTCTTTATTCAGTCATCAATGGACACTTAGATTGTTTTCACCTCTTAGCTACTGTGAATAATGCTACAATGAACAGCCACTATAGAAAATAATATGTTGATTCTTCAAAAAGTTAAAAATAGAACTACAATCTGATTTGGCAATTCCACTTCTGGGTATTTATTCTAAGGAATTGAAATCAAGATCTTGAAGAGATATTTGCACATCCACATTCACGTAAGTTTTTCCTTAGCATTTATTATTATCTGACATTATCTTACTGACCCATTTTTTTTTTATCATCGCTACCAGAACATAAGCCCCTTAAGAACAGAAACCTTATACATCTTCACCATTGAATACACAGCTACTAATACAATGCTTGACACTTACTAGGTGTTCAAGATATAATTATTGAACAAATGAATAAAGATGCAATGCAAGTCTAAACAAAGGGGCATCCATCCAGGTCTGCCTGTGAAAACAGAGGAGGGAGCACCCAAGATTGAGGGTAGTTGGCTAAGTTCACAAGTCAGAGGAGATTTCATTCATTCTTCTATCCAGCCAGCCATCTTTCTATCCATCTTTCTACCACTGATCCATTTACTCAGAAGACTTCTTTGAGGCACTGAACTATTGACCAAGGAATGCAGTAGGAAATAAAATTAACTGGGCCTCTGACATTAGGTATTTTACAATCTAGATGGTGAAATAAACTAATATAAATAGTTATTTATTATATAAACAATTATTTAATATTTAATTATAGTGTTGATGAGTTCTAGAGGGGGCAAGGAGTCTAGGAAGTCAGAAAAGGTTTCCTTGGATAAGCAACATTTATGCTAAGATCTGAAAGATAAGTGAGCCTGAGCAAAGCCCCAAAGAGACAAGGGAGAAACAGAAATTAAGAGAAAAATAATTCTGTTCTGCTGGGGCACAAAGTATATATATGAGGCAGATAGAATGGCCAACAGAAATGTAGATAATCTGATAGACAAAATACTTAATAAGCTAAATGAATATATGTTTATGTAGAAGGAATTATTCAACAGTGACCCTAAACTTGGAAGTTAATGCCACATGACACTGGGCCAATCATGACATTTAGGAGTATTGGATTGAAATGAACGTGACTAGCCTCACTTTTTAAAATTGATCAAATAAAGTGTAATAGAAGTTTATTTATACAAGGTTTGAAGGTTTGAAAAATATCGCTAAAAGAAAGTTAAAATTATCCCTGATCATACTTTCCAAACATAAGTACCCTTAAGATTTTGGTTCACCTACCTCAAGGTTTTTTTTTTAATACATATATATGTATATTATTCACAAAATGGGCTAACTATAGCAATTTTTATGTTCTTATGGATACCTCAAAGAATAGTAGGATGAATGAACTGAGAACACCTGTAACTAACTCTCATTTTTCTAGGAATATAAATGATAATCAGAATTTGTTCTTATGTACTACATTCTCCCCTAAAATTCAGAAAGTAAAATCAGTAGTTTTCATGACATTTTCACAAAACCAGTAATGTCACAGGAAGTCTTTTATTTAAATCCAAAGAAAGATGCTGTTCCTTCTTCCAAATATATGGCCAGACACTTAGAATATTATAAAGTCTTGCTATAAATAATTAAACATAACCTGCCTATGCCCCGTAGTAAAATACATGAACCAAATATATTTATGGGATGCAGTACCTAAGCTGATTATCATGTACTTATTCCCTTACCTAATCAAGACTGGTTTTTAATTCAAAACAAATGTCACAATATTTAGAGTAAAGGAAAATTAATAAGCATGAATAGTCTGTAACTCTAATTTTAAAAAAAGTAAAGCATTTCAATTAAACCATTCTCAGTCATACCATATTCCTCTCAAAACTGACCCCTTTGGAAATCAAAACATTTAGCTCTTGATAATTTTCTATATTGTATTCTTCCCAAGAATGAAAAAAATATATAGTTTATTACCCAAAACTTGTTATTTTCTTAACTATAGCACTTATCAGTTGGCAACTATAGTAAATTAAGAGTTCCCATTTTTCACCCATTCATGTCATCACACACTTCACTGTATCTTTTCAGTGTTCTCCTGTTCTAACTGAATATTCTGCCCCACTCCTTGACTCTGATTCAGTCATGTCAACAAGCCAATGTAAAAAAAACAATGGCTTCATAAAGTATTTGCATAGCTTGACTTGCTCTGTTGCTTGACTATGATTGCCACAAATACATGTTTCAGCTAACTTGCTGGAGTAGAGCTGAATAGTTCCAGTAATCCCAGCTAAGGCTATCCTAGATGAGCCCAAAGACAGATGATGCCCTGGTAGTGAGCACACACCAGACTCAAAGAACTGCCAGACTAATTGTAACCTATATTGTCAACTTGCAGACTCAGATTTGTAAGCAAAACAGTGGGCTATTTTAAGCCACAGAACTTTGGGGTGATTGGTTACACAGCATTATTGAGGCAATGGATGACTGACACTACAACTATGCCCTAAAGAAACAAACATCTTCACAAGTATCATTATTTTTACTTCTCAAAAAGCGACAAAATGTATTGGAAAAGGCAATAAATTAATGAACATCATTTTTCTTTCTAAATAAATAATTTTTACAAAGAAATACCTTTGTCATGAAATGCAATTAATCTACTTGTAAAGATAAAGTTAAAACCCTACTCATCATAGTATTTTGGCCAGTTCCAAGCTTCTGTGATGAGTGTATGGAGAAAAAGACTATTACGCCTGTTAGACTGATAAAGTTATTTTAATAATTTTTCCTCTTCCAAGTTGGTTTTTCTTTTTTTTTTTTTTTTTTTTTTTTTGAGGCGAGTCTCGTTCTGTCGCCCAGGCTGGAGTGCAGTGGCCGGATCTCAGCTCACTGCAAGCTCTGCCTCCCGGCTTTACGCCATTCTCCTGCCTCAGCCTCCGGAGTAGCTGGGACTACAGGCGCCCACCACCTCGCCCGGCTAGTTTTTTGTATTTCTTAGTAGAGACGGGGTTTCACAGTGTTAGCCAGGATAGTCTCGATCTCCTGACCTCGTGATCCGCCCGTCTCGGCCTCCCAAAGTGCTGGGATTACAGGCTTGAGCCACCGCGCCCGGCCGGTTTTTCTTAAAACTAAAAGCAATACATCTGGTCACCTGTTTGAAGTTAGATTTGCTCAAGCACAGGCAATGGAGAGATGTTTAGAACAACAGTGTTAATAGACATTCGAAAAGTATGATGCCACTATTGCACTATTATATTAGTCCATTCTCATGCTGCTAATAAAGACATACCCGAGACTCAGTAATTTATAAAAGAAAGATATTTAATTGACTCACAGTTCAGCATGGCTGGGGAGGCCTCAGGAAACTTACAATCATGGTGGACGGTAGACACACATGTTCTTCTTTACATGGTGTCAGGAGAGAGAAGTGCCCAGCAAATTAAGGGAAAACCCCTTATAAAACCATGAGATCTTGTGAGAACTCAATTGCTATCACAAGAACAGCATGAGGGTAACTGGCCCCATGATTAAATGACCTTCCACTAAGTTCTTCCCACAGCATGTGGGGAGTATGGGAACTACAATTCAAGATGAGATTTGGGTGGGGACACATCCAAATCTTATCAACCATTAACATCTATGGGAATAGTAAAGAACCTGTGTAGAATCCACATTATGAAAGCTCCAAAAAGATGAAATTTACCAGGAATAAATATTATATTTTGTGCTTGGGATTAATCACTTGTACTAAGTATGGTGTGAGGGAGATGTAACTTAGTACATAGCAATTACTTAAAATTCAATTATAGTTAACATGAAAATGCATGACGGAAAATACAATTAAACTGAATTAAGTTTCCACCACTGACTGGGAAAAGGAAAGAGTACTGACTTACATTTGACTATAATATGTCAATATTCAAGTTATAATAAAGGCAATAAAATGAGTAAAATAATTTATAACTAATACATTAATAAAAAGAAAATATGAAATTAAAAATATCTGATTAATCCACAAGAAGATAAGTATGTAAAAAAACCATAAAACCTGTGAGACAAGTTGAAAACAAATATTAAATATTAACATAGAAACCAAAATATGTCAATTACTGCATTACATATAAAAATCTTAAAGACTGTCAGCCCGGAAAAGAAAAAAAATGGTTTGCAAAATCACATCTAAGCTCACATTTTAAGTTTGAATGAGCCAAGAAATATGCATCAGGAATTAGTCACTTGCAGTTTGGTGGCTATAAGAAACTGAACTGGAAACAAAGAAGTCAAAACTTAAAACAGATAATGTCACAAAAATATTAATTTGTTATATCTCTCAAACATAATATATGGTCAATAAATGTTTATTGAGGGTAAGAATAATGTCCATTCTTTTTTATTCCTTCATCATTTACACTATCTTTATAAAGACAGAAACTCTTACTCACCACTGTACCCTCACTGTCTATTATAGCCCGTAGTGCCGCATTAGAATTTAACAAATATTTATTCAATAAATAAATGTTTTGTGTATCTATAGTATTATCTTAATTTCTAACATTGAAATGAGCATTATTAGATTCATGATAATGATTCACTGTGCAAGTTACAGATTTAAATATTTTAATAGTCACATTTTTGCATAATTCTTATTTCTACATGCAATTATAAATATGCATTCATCTAACCGTACCTCAGAAATTCCTGAATCTGTAAAATGATTAAATTATCTGAGAATTAAACTGAGACTATATTCTGGAACTATGTCCAACTTAACGGTTCAATTGTTTTAGCAATACTATAATATAAATATATGGAATTCATGCAGGCAGTGAGATTTTGAAATGAAACTAGAAATCAATTTGGATAAACTTATTTTTTATAAAATTTCAAAGATTACATGGCTAATATATATCTTTTTTTTTTATTATACTTGAAGTTCTAGGGTACATGTGCACAATGTGCAGGTTTGTTACATATGTAAACATGTGCCATGTTGGTGTGCTGCACCCATTAACTCATCATTTACATTAGGTATATCTCCTAATGCTATCTCTCCCCCCTCCCCACAAAGGGACCCAGTGTGTGATGTTCCCCTTCCTGTGTCCAAGGGATCTCATTGTTCAATTCCCACCTATCAGTGAGAACATGTGGTATTTGGTTTTCTGTTCTTGTGAGTTTGCTGAGAATGATGGTTTCCAGCTTCATCCATGTCCCTACAAAGGACACAAACTCATCCTTTTTTATGGCTGCATAGTATTCCATGGTGTATATGTGCCACATTTTCTTAACCCAGTCTGTCACTGATCGACATTTGGGTTGATTCCAAGTCTTTGCTATTGTGAATAGTGCCACAATAAACATACGTGTGCATGTGTCTTTATAGAAGCATGATTTATAATCCTTTGGATATATACCCAGTAATGGGATGGCTGGGTCAAATGGTATTTCTAGTTCTAGATCCTTAAGGAATTGCCACACTGTTTTCCACAATGGTTGAACTAGTTTACAGTCCCACCAACAGTGTAAAAGTGTTCCTATTTCTCCACACCCTCTCCAGCACCGGTTGTTTCCTGATTTTTTAATGACTGCCATTCTAACTGGTGTGAGATGGTATCTCATTGTGGTTTTGATTTGCATTTCTCTGATGGCGAGTCATGATGAGCATTTTTTCATGTGTCTGTTGGCTGTATGAATGTCTTCTTTTGAGAAGTGTCTGTTCATATCCTTTGCCCACTTTTTGGTGGGGCTGTTTCCCACTTTTTGGTGGGGCTGTTTGTTTTTTTCTTGTAAATTTGATTGAGTTCTTTATAGGTTCTGGATATTAGCCCTTTGTCAGATGAGCAGATTGCAAAAATTTTCTCCCATTCTGCAGGTTGCCTGTTCACTCTGATGGTAGTTTCTTTTGCTGTGCAGAAGCTCTTTAGTTTAATTAGATCCCATTTGTCAATTTTGGCTTTTGTTGCCATTGCTTTTGGTGTTCTAGACATGAAGTCCTTGCCCATGCCTATGTCCTGAATGGTATTACCTAGGTTTTCTTCTAGGGTTTTTATGGTTTTAGGTCTAACATTTAAGTCTCTAATCCATCTTAAATTAATTCTCATATAAGGAGTAAGGAAAGGATCCAGTTTCAGCTTTCTACTTATGGCTAGCAATTTTCCCAGCACCATTTATTAAATTGGGAATCCTTTCCCCATTTCTTGTTTTTGTCAGGTTTGTCAAAGATCAGATGGGTGTAGATGTGTGGTATTATTTCTGAGGGCTCTGTTCTGTTCCATTGGTCTATATCTCTGTTTTGGTACCAGTACCATGCTGTTTTGGTTACTGTAGCCTTGTAGTAGAGTTTGAAGTCAGGTAGTGTGATGCCTCCAGCTTTGTTCTTTTGGCTTAGGATTGTCTTGGCAATGTGGGCTCTTTTTTGGTTCCATATGAACCTTAAAGCAGTTTTTTTCCAATTATATGAAGGAACTCATTGGCAGCTTAATGGGGATGGCATTGAATCTATAAATTACCTTGGGCAGTATGGCTATTTTCACAATATTGATTCTTCCTATCCATGAGCATGGTATGTTCTTCCATTTGTTTGTGTCCTCTTTTATTTTACTGAGCAGTGGTTTGTACTTCTCCTTGAAGAGGTCCTTTACAACCCTTGTAAGTTGGATTTCTAGGTATTTTATTCTCTTTGAAGCTATTGTGAATGGGAGTTCATTCATGATTTGGCTCTCTGTCTGTTACTGGTGTATACGAATGCTTGTGATTTTTGCACATTGATTTTGTATCCTGAGACTTTGCTGAAGTTGCCTATCAGCTTAAGGAGATTTTGGTCTGAGACAATGGGGTTTTCTAAATATACAATCATGTCATCTGCAAAGAGGGACAATTTGACTTCTTCTTTTCCTAACTGAATACCCTTTATTTCTTTCTCTTGCCTGATTGCCCTAGCCAGAACTTCCAACACTATGTTGAATAGGAGTGGTGAGAGACGGCATCCCTGTCTTGTGAACATGGCTAATATATATCTTTATTGAGATATTTTGCCATCATTGTAAGGAGAAGTAATGCAGTGACTGAATTAATTTCGAAATGAATATATGAAATTAATATTTATTCCTAATAGGAATAATTATAGCACAACTTTTTCTAAGGAAAATCTATAATAAAATGTGATTCCGTATATAACATACATATTTTGCAAAAATACATATATTTGCGTGTGTATGTATATCCAGATATACAAATATATTTGCTTTAAGCAAAGCCAGTGTAAGAAAATATATTCATTTATAAAACAAGTTAGTGGTTAATGATTTATATTTCTAAGATTTACTATAGGGTCCATTTCGTAAGAGGAAATCCAAGGTCATTTAAATATGACTCTTATTTGCTTCAGAGTCAGCTTTCTAGAAACATTCTTCCATCACTACAGGTATACAAGTACAACAGGACTATTTTCAAAGATAGGATTCCTGTCCAGGGAAGGATAAAAACAGCAATTTCCCTAAGATTCTTGGATTCAATTATCAGTATGTAGCCCCTTGAGGGGAAGTTTCATGTCTCATTAACTTACAAGCTTTTCACATGCTTGACATACAATAAGACCTAAAAAATTACCTGAAATAGGTGAAATGGTACATACCTACAGGCTCAGCTATTCTGGAGGCTGAGGCAGGAGGACTGCTTGAGCCTAGGAGTTCAAGACAAGCCTGGACAATCCCATCTCTAAAAAAGGAGTTAAAAAATAAGTTATCTGTCATATTTGCAAGCCACATATCTAATAAAGGGTCAATATCCAACATCTATAAGAAACTCACACAACTCAACAGCTAAAAAGCTGAATAACCCAATTAAAAAATACTCAAAGGACCTAAAGAGACATTTTCCTAAAGAGGACATACAAATGGCCAACAGGTTTGTGAAAGGTGCTTAACATCACTAATCACTGGGGAAAGGCAAATCAAAACCACAATAAGACATCACCTCATACATGTTAGGATGGCTATTATCAAAAAGATAAAAGACGACAAATGTTGTCAAGGGTGTGGAGAAGGACCTTTATGTACAGTTGGTAGGAAGGTATATTAATCCAGTCACTCTGGGAAACACCATAGGAGTTCCTGAAAAAATTCAAAATAGTACTACCGTAAGACCCAGCAATCTACCACTCAGTGTGTATTGAAAGACAATTAACACCTCTTAGAAATCTCTGCACTCCCATGTTCATTGCAGCATTACTCACAATAGCTAAGACATAGAAACAACCTAAGTGTCCATGGATAGATGAACGGATAAAGAAATTGTGGGTTGTATATATATATATATGTGTATGTATGTATATATACATACACAAACACCTCACTTATATATACCTCCCTTATGTGTGAAACCTACCAAAAAAAAAAAGTCAAGTAGATAGAAACAGTAGAATGGTGATAAGCAGGGACAGAGGAGAGGAAATGAAGAGAAATAAGTAGGTCAAAGGGTACAAACTTGCAGCTATGTAAGGTAAGTAACTCTAGCTATGTTACGTACCCATGAGGACTATAGTTAATGATGTAGCATGTATACTGAGAATTTGCTAAGAGAGTAGATTTTGACACCATCTATGTAAAAATTCTAACAGTAAGAATATTAGGACAGTGAAAGAGACCTCATCTAACCAACTCCATTTGGTCTTTAACCTCCAAACTGCCCTTGGTCATTCCTGGGCATGGGCCAAGCTAACTTTGGGTGAAATTTAGTTTATAAGTTAAATGGTAACAGCCCTTCACAAAAACTAAATCTTCTTTGTAAAACTAATGAAAGGCCACCAGGTTAGCAGGAGACTGGGCCTGAATTCTACCAAGATGTAGGCCTAGTTAATGGATTACCAGCCATTATTCTAGAGGTCACAAGATTTGCAACCACCCCAATCACTCCTGTAATTAACATCATTACTACAGAACCTAATATTGCCCTTTTGAGATGCCTTTCAGGCTTTCTCATTTCTAAGGACAGGACGGCCCCACTCAGACCCTCATCTCTGGACCTAACCAGTCCTGTAATTCTCCACTTGTAACTCTTGCTCGACCCATGCAAACTACCCTATATTTATAATGCCCTCTCCCATGCTTAAGTCTCTAAAACAGATGGAGGAACTCTAAATTCCCTGAAGGAGCAGTATAAGAAACAAAGCACTCAGCACCTAGAGATTGGAACTAATCAGAAGCAAAATCGGAGCACTTTTCCACACCCCTATAAATTGCATCCCCAAAAATCAGCAGCACCCATACCTTACCCACTGTTTGCCAAACTATATTCGAAAAATCCTAGCCTCTAAATTTTCTGGGAGGCTGGTTAGAGGAATAGTAAAATTCCAGTCTCTCATTTATTCAGCTCTGTATGTATTAAACCCTTTCTCTGTTGCAATTCCTCAGTCTTGATAAATCGGCTTTATGTGGGCAGCAGGAAAGAAGAACGCATTGAGCAGTTACAATTTTAGGTGTTCTTACCACACACACAAGCGTGATAACTATGAAAGGTGATGGGTAAGTTAATTTGCTTGACTGAAGTAATCCTTTCACTGTTTAATATATATCAAAACAGCATGTTATATACCTTAAATATGTATACTCAGAAAGAAAATAAAAAAGTCTACCTGTCAGAATCAGTGAATTGTGTATCTGTATGAGTAGCCTTGTAGTTCTGTTGTGAGAAAATGCTTTAAAATCTGTCCCTGTGCTTTGCCTTTTTTTGTACTACCTGCTATTCAGCAGAGGCGTCCATTGCCTGCGGAAGAATTAGGGTTGTTAGAGGTGGAAAGCATAGAGAAAGAAAGCATCACTATTCTGTATTTGACTTCCAAAATAGTCACTTGAAGCTTGTTTCAAAGACAGTACTCTTGAAAGCCAAAGTGTTTAAGTGAGAACTGAAATGTTAAAGAAGTTTTCAAAAAAAAAATAAGTGAGAAAAGATTTTGTGTCACAGAGGAAAGGCCTAAAGAAGCAGAACATAAAATTCATTCACAAGAAAGAAATTAGGAGAAATGTAGACGAACAGCTAAATAACTTAACCCAAAACGGAAAATTAAGGTTGCTCTATCCAGGAGGGTAGAGCTAAAAAGGGACACTTGAGGAGGACAAGGAGAACCAGGAGATGGAACACATGAAGGGGCAAAATGTAGGACCTCCCATTTCTGCCTGTGCCATCAGGAAACCCAGGTAACCCCCCCAGACTCCCTTTGTCATTTAAATGAGTGCCCAAGTGTTACTGGAAAGGAGTCCCAATCCAGACCCCAAGAGAGGGTTCTTGGATCTCACACAAGAAAGAATTTGAGCCAGGCGCAGTGGCTCACGCCTGTAATCCCAGCACTTTGGGAGGCAGAGGTGGGCGGATCACGAGGTCGAGACCATCCTGGCTAACAAGGTGACAGCTCATCTCTACTCAAAATACAAAAAAATTAGCTGGGCGTGGTGGGGGGCGCCTGTAGTCCCAGCTACTCCTAGGGAGGCTGAGGCAGGAGAATGGCCTGAACCCGGGAGGCGGAGCTTGCAGTGAGCCGATTGCGCCACTCCACTCCAGCCTGGGTGACAGAGCGAGACTCCGTCTAAAAAAAAAAAACAAAAAAGAAAGAAAAAAAGAATTTGAGACAAATTAGTAGAGTAAGTGAAAGTGAGTTTGCTGGAGAAGTAAAGAAACAAAAGAACGGCTACTCCTTAGGCAGAGCAATGGCAAGGGCTGCTCAACTGCTTACAGTTACTGTTACTTCTTGATTATAATGCTAAACAAGATGCGGATTATTCACGAGTTCTTGGAAAGGGGGTGGACAACTCCTGAAACTGAGGGTTCCCTCTCTTTTCCAACCACACAGGGTAACTTCTGATGTTGTCATGGCATTTGTGAACTCTCATGGCACTGGTGTTAATGCATTATAATTAGTGTATCATGAGCAGTGAGGATGTCCAGAGGTCACTTTCATCACCATCTTGGTTTTAGTGGTATTTGGCCGGCTTCTTTATCACATGCTGTTTTACCAGACAGGTCTTTATGACCTGTATCTTGTACCAACCTCCTATCTCATCTTGTGACTAAGAATGCCTTAACCTCCTGCGAACACAGCCCACTAGGTCTCAGCCTTATTTTACCCAACCAGTATTCAAGATGGATTTGCTCTAGTTTGAATGCCTCTGACACAAGTAGCCTGGGCTGAGATACAGTATTAGTTTTCCTTCTGTTTGCCACAGGGTGAGAGCATCTCATCAACAGTTACCTGCACATTGCACATCAATAACCCAGCGGACGTGGTGGCCAATAATGGTGTAAGACATTGCTTGGCCCATGCAAACTACCCTATATTTATAATACTCTCTTCCATGCTTAAGTCTCTAAAACAGATGTAGAAACCCTAAATGCCCTGAAGCAGCAGAGTAAAAAAGAAAGCACTCATCACCTAGAGGTTGGAACTAACCAGAATCAGTTTGAGATTCTTCCGAACTCCAAACCAGGACGAGGTGAAATCCACCCACATCACAATGTTATTTGGACATGGACATCTCCAAGTCTAGAAATGAATGATTCCTGAAGATCTACAACTGTGGCATGTTTTATGTAAAATTGTAATATAAGAGCAGTGAAAATAGTTTTCTTTTAAACATAAGTAAATAATTTAAACAAAACTATGGACAAAAAAGGAGAAATTTTGAATAGTAAAGGTCATATAGGTTTCAAAAAATTATGTACAAATGGGTCAGATTATTACACATCATCTCATGGACC